>NC_092288.1:6625000-6945000 GCF_036320965.1 Panulirus ornatus | reverse complement strand
CCACCGCCACACTCAACACCAACACGCCACCACCACCACCACCACCACCATCACCACACTCATCATCATGCCACCACCAACACAGCCACACTCATCATCATGCCACCATCACACTCATTACCAAGCCGCTGCCATCACACTCATCACCACATCATCACTACCGTACTCATCACCAGGCCGCCATCACTGCAGCCATACCTCACAGCAACAGTACTACATATCTGACCGACCTTTGTATGGACAAATGCCACTGGTTCTCGAACCATAAACATCTCCACCAAAAACTTCTGTAAGTCAACTCTTCCTCCCTTCTTCCTACCCGATCAGTTTACTGTTACCTCCCCAGCTGATGAAGGGATGTGGGCGGGGAATGTAAGGTATTTAGGGAAGCACTGCTTGCTGTGCGGAAATGTGCGGTATGCGGAAGGTGGGATGTGGGCGCGCGAGAAAGGGTAGCGAGTGGTGGAATGAGGAAGTTGCTACTGAAAGAGAAAACAGAGATGTAGTATGGTTGGTCCCTCAAAGGGAAGGAGTGTGAGTGATTTGATGAACAAGAGGATGCGGCAGGGGTCACCAAATGAGCAGGGGCTGAAAAAGAGGGCAAATGGGTATCGGCAAACTTCGGGTGTCTTCAAGCCCCCCAACAGCCCAAGGTAAGCCCAGGCTGCTGGGTTGGGTCGTTGATCGGCCAAGCTGTTGGAAGCCGCAGCCCGCAGGCCCACATAGCGCCCACAGCCTGGCTGGTCTGGTACACTTTTTAAGGTACTTGTCCGCGGCACCCTGAAGCTTCTCTACTGTGTTACTGTTGATAGTAGGCCAGGTGGTATTCCATGCCTGTCGTGCCAACAGGACGCTATTTCCGTACGTAAGCTGGGTACCGTAACTTCTGCACTCCAGGGATTTCAGCCATTCCCAGTAATTTAGTCCCTTTATCATATCAATATGGGTCGTGCAAGAACTCTGAACACTTACTAATTCCGCAATTTAGTCTGCCTTGTGGGACGATGTTAGAATGCAGCGATATTCAATTCGTGAAAGAATTAGCGCCTTGAATATCATCATTGGTTTTCCTTCTCTCGTCTTGAAGGTCCGCAGGATCGAACCTACCTAGCATCCTTCTGCAGGAGGCGGCCGTTGTTTAGTTGTGTTCGCTGAAGGTTAGGCCGACACATTACTTCCAGGTCTTCCACATCATTCAACTGGTTTATGATAGTGTCTGTGTCTGTCCCGCATTGCCTTTGATTTGTTTGCGTTTCACTAAGCCGGAGTTAAAATATATTCCTAATAACAAGAATGTCATTCTCAGTGGCCCACTGGGAGACAACATTTATGTCTAATTGCAGCCTATCAGCATCCTATAATGACACTATTTTCTTATTTATTCTAGAGTCATCTGATAAGGATAAGAAACTGTTATTCGCGTTCGCGTTAATTTCAAATACAAGTACAGTCCTGATCTTATATATATATATATATATATATATATATATATATATATATATATATATATATATATATATATATATAGTGGAGGCAGTGAAATGAGACTGTTTAACAACTATCAGTGAAAAAGTGAGTGTCACCTCGTAAACTATTCTGGGTGTTCCTAACAGACAATCTATACGCTAACACCTTGGTCTCATTTATCAATCTTTTTTTTTTTCGAAAGCCTGTGTAAACCACAGCAGCATTTCGTCAGTTCACCATAGCCCTGACGATCTTATCATAATGGTCAAACGAGTGAGAGGGACAAGATCAGTCTTGTCTTGGTACTGTGAAGTCCCGAGTTATTTACGTTATCCAAGTTCCATAACTCTAGGCAGTCTTCCCTTTAGGACTCTCTCAAAGACTTTACTAATGTGCCATGTTAGTGTCATCAGTCGAGATAAATGCTTCCGCATTTCTTTGGACTTTTTCTCCTCCAGGAGGCTACCTATGTACGTGCTGGGACAAGGGGTGCTTTGCGTCTCTTTACGAAGACACGAGTTCCATGAGTCCCGTCCTGAGATACTCCTAAAAATCTCCCTTATCTCCCAGCAGTCACCTGCTGGAGTACCCTCTCTTCTTTCCAAGGGCACGATGGAGAGTGTGGTCTTCCAAGGGCACGATGGAGAGTGTGCTCTTATTTCATCAATGGCTTGCCACCCCCCCCCCCCCCCCCATTCTTCCTTTTCCCGTTTCTTCATGTGGCAGTTTGAGCTGATGATGGTCTGGTGTCGTCTATACGTTTTCTGTACCGAGTGAACTGTGGCTTCCCCGCACAATGCCGGCAACTCTTTTTCGCCTCCTGTGTAGTGCACGTCTACCTCGTTCGTTCTACCCGAGACCCACTGTGTCTCTGTCTCGCTGGCTTGTATCTGCTGCTGGTTTCGAGTGACAAAAATTTATGTCTTTAACGCATAAACGCCCCGGGACGGTATGCAAAGACGGAGAGGAGGAGACTGGGGAGAAGACAATCGTTCCCCTATGAACTATAAACTTAATTAGTAATGATGATGAACTGTTGCTCTCTACGTACACTTTCATCCCTCGACAGGAGAAATAAATGTTAATCTATGACTAATGGTTTCCATGGCTTACACTGGTGACTCATGAAACAATCCTGCCAGTTTCGCCAACCTTCCCGAAACACTGACCAAAGTTTCTTATGACGAAAACTTCCTCTTCAAGCAAAGGCATTTTAATTTGTTTCATCGAACTTCCTTTGTTACTGCTACGAACAGTTTACGTTACCAAATATCATAAATGTATTTTCATTCAAAACTAATTTCCGTTCTCATAGTCAAATCACTCCTGCACATCAGCTACAATCAAATTTGACTAACATAATCAATCGAATTTAACAATATTCAAATTTATGAGAATTTGACTAACATAATCAATCGAATTTAACAATATTGAAATTTATGAGAATTTGACTAACATAATCAATCGAATTTAACAATATTCAAATTTATGAGAATTTGACTAACATAATCAATCGAATTTAACATAAAAAAGAACACTTAAGTTCTCTTGAGGCAAAATGAGTTGCCACATATCACTCGTTTTGAATTTGTCACCACTGTCCTAGCGGTCCCCCCCCCCCCCACCTTGACCACTTCCTAAACCCGCGTGTGGCTCCTCTGTTCTGGCCCTCGGCGGGGGGTTTTCCAATTGTGTCACGGGCATATCATTGATTATACCTCTCCATTTCACCAGCTCGCTATCAAGCCTGAATCTGTCGGGTATACCTCCCCCACGGTTACGTGTTGTACCCAAGGAGTTTTGTGACATCCAAACTTGTTTTTATTTTAATTAGGCACATAGATCCACGATATATGCAGAGATTGTACCTAGTTATTTCATCTGGTTGCAATGGCTGAAGACGGGGGTATATCTTGGGGCTGGGTTTCCCAGGAGGTGGCGTCATAATTCCGTGTTTCTTATTAGTTCCATAAATATTCTTCTGGTCTTGCATCCAGTGGTCTAAAGACTACTACCATGAGCAGGCTCTGGTTTCCAGTCTCGACAATGACTGTTTCTTACCACAACATTTGTGGTAAATGTTCACATGCTCAGGGTAATGGCATCTCTTGTATACAGTCCCACTCCATACGAGGCACTGTCCCCGAGCAGACGATGTATTGGGCGTGGGAGGCTATGCTCTCCTATGCAGATGGTGTACTGGGCGTGGGAGGCAGTGCTCTCAGGCAGATGGTGTACTGGGCGTGGGAGGCAGTGCTCTCGGGCAGATGGTGTACTGGGCGTGGGAGGCAAGTGCTCCCAGGCAGATGGTGTACTGGGCGTAGGACTCAGTGTTCCCAGGCAGATGGTGTACTGGCGTGGGAGTCAGTGCTCCCGGGCAGATGGTGTACTGGGCGTGGGAGTCAGTGCTCCCAGGCAGACAGTTTTACGGCGGGTGTCTGGCCTCCCAGCTTTAAATAAGCCTCAAACAGCGGCAGTCTCTTTGGCCCAGCAGTGGCGCCCTCTGCCTCCATGTCGTCTCCTTCCCTCCTAGCCTCCATCTCCTCCTGCCTTGTACCCTCCCTCGCCCTTCAGCACCCTGGTGTCTTCCCGTCCTCTAACATCCTAGTGTCATCTCTTCCCCCAGCATCCTGGTGTCATCCCGTTCTCCAACACCCTGGTGGCATCCCGTCCTCCAACACCCTGGTGTCATCCCGTCCTCCAACACTATGGGGTCTTCCCGTCCTCCAACATTATGGTGTCTTCACGTCCTCCACCACCTTGTTAGTGGATGGGAAGGTAACAGCATCTAAGAATGCTGCAGTTGTGAAGGTAGTTGGACGTGTGACGTGGAAGGTGATAGTAGCGGGCTTGGGAGGTGATAGCAGAGGGCGTGGGAGGTGATAGTAGTGGTCATGGGAGGTGATAGTGGAAGTGGTGGACGGATAGGTGGCGGTACAAATGTACATAGTATTGTACTTGGTTTTGTCATTATAATAGTAATAATTCGTACTGAAGCAGAGGTTACATACTAAAGACCAAAGCATAACGACGACTTTTACATTCCACTAGCCAAGTGTCCATTTATTTCACAGTTTTCTGTGAACTATGTAGCTTTATGGATGTGAATGTATCTAAAATATGGCGGACTGGTATATCTGAAGGAAACGCACCATTTGCGAAATGAAGCGTCGGGTGGAAGGGATAAAAACAGTTGAAAATATGTAAAAGAATAATCAGAGGACAGAGATGTGAGAGGGAACCACATGACCGGCTTGTACATGATGCCATACAGAGACCATCTCTCTTTATATATATATATATATATATATATATATATATATATATATATATATATATTACAATCGCCTACACGGCATGGGCAAAACATACCCCAATCAAAGGCTATTTTGCGTGAAACGTACAAAGTGAGAGGAAAAGAGATCAGAAATTAATCAGGGTTCCTCCTGCGCTTGTAGGCCCGACTCCTAAAGAGATGAAGGTTATACGAAGAGGGAGAGACAAAGGGAGGAAGAGAATTCCAAAGCTTGGTTGTGCGATAGAGAAAGAGGAGGTATCATAATGGTTAATCCACGAGTGGCCAGCCTCTACACAGAAACTGTGGGAAGTATCAGCCAGCCGTGTGCCTCCTGTCCAGGCCCTCGGAAAGGGGTCTCATGCACACCGCTCGTGAGAGGAGTGGCCAAAATAAAATACATAGTAATGAGAAAGCTGGCAACATCGCGACCTACAGAATGAGATGGTTGAAGACAGTTGATGCCAAGATATAATTAACGAGCTGTATGGCTTTTTGATTCCACTCTGATTAATACAGAACTGTGGTAAGTCACTCGGTGTGTGAGTTGTACCCCATAGTAAGGCACATAAAACTCCTAAATCATGCATCAGCTTTGCACAACAAAAATAATCATGGCATCTATATGACACCCTAAGATTCTGGGAAGCAGACTCAGCGATGTTCATTACACAGGGGTACCAGGACTGACTGGAGGATATGGTTACCTCAAGGAGTCTTCGGGAGTCTTCACCTCCCACAGCCCGGATTTGGCCCAGACTGCTGGACTGGGTCGCTGGTCGACAAAACTGCTGGAAGCCACAGCCCTCAGGCCCACACAGCCTGGCTGGTCTGGTAAACTTTGTATGCCCAACATGTTTACATTATTACAGTTTTGTATTGTACTGTTTTAAAATTGAACTGAGGGAAATAAATTACTCTTTGATAGAAAAATGAGAAGGGAATGCACTGGATTTCACCAGGTTACTGCTCTCCCATTCTGAGAAGCTGTAAAGGTCCGGAGAGAGAGAGGATATAAGTTCAGCACACAAGAACAATTACTAGTTGGAGGAAAGGTGGGAAAATGAGAAGCATGCAAAGTGTAAACATCAGCACAATATTGATTAGGGTTGGAAGTAGAGGAGAGATCATTTGCTGAGAGAAGAAATAGGGAAGTAGGTGATAGGAAAGAACATAGAAGAACATCACTATTCATAGGATAGGGGAGGGAAGTCGCTCCATTTACAATTAATGCAATGAAACGACCTGAAAGAAAACATATGGGAACGGAGAAAAGCAGCAAAATAAGGGGTTCAGAAAGCAAAGGCTTATGTCACACCTTGTCAAACTCTCAATATATAGGGTTACAACATAAGTTTCAGCAAATCCTCTCTAAAAGAGGAATACCAGACATGAGAAACACAGGAGAAATCACCAGCAGACCTAGCAATGGCAATCAGAAAGATGAGAATGGCATTCTAAATGCTTAAGAAAGTGAGAGTTAAGTGAGACCCAAATACTTTGGACAGCAGAAGTGAAAGCAATAGTTTGATACTGAGGTTAGGCAGTCGCCTTTCTTTGGGATGGACTGCACCAAGGGATGCTTCCAAGAGGAATGAAGAGTTTGGGGTTTTTAGACAAAAGTAAATTGAGTCCTAGTGTTATTCTTTTTCATACTTGACCACTGTTTCCCATAATAGCAAGGTAGCACCAGGAACAGACAAGGAAAGGCCACTTCCACTCAAATCCATTCTCTAGCTGTCATGTGGAATGCACCAAAACCACTATTCCCTATTCACAAACTGGCCCCACAGACTTTTCCAGGGTTTACCCTGGATGCTTCACATGTTCTAGTTCAGACCACTGACACCAAGTCAAATGTCAACTCCAGTATATCATGTTACAACTCACTATAAACTGTGCATGTCTTTCACCCACCTGCATGTTGCTCACTCCATCCTTCTATCTCTCAAGTTGGTCTCCTCATTCTTCTTGTTTACTTCTAACACATATATCATCTTTGTCAACATTTCTTTGCTCATTCTCTCCATATACATATATTTGCCATTCCACACATAAGCTAGGTAGCACCATGAACATTAGATGACATGGCCTCATTTGCTCACATCCACATTCTAGCTTTCATGTATAGTGAACTGAAACTAAAGCCCTTATCCACAACCCAGACAACAAAATGAACAAGTATTGTACGTAAAAATTAGTGGGAGAAAACAGATTAATTGACACAGTAAAGAAAAAATTTGAGAAGGAACAGATAGAGGGAAGTAGACAAAAAAATAATCAAACCAGAGAAAAATATACAAAAGAGAGAGTGAGGAATATCATTCAGAAAAAAAGACCGTAAAAACATCGAAAAAATAAAATTCTGTGCAAACAAAGATATACAGAGAAATAAAGAATAAAGATATGTATAAGGATAAAAAACAGATTAGAAATTCACTAAAAGAATGAATGCCATTACCCAGTGATTGACACCAGTCAGAAGAAACTAGTTTTTCTTTATAGCAGCAGTGGTCATTGGAGAGAAAGAAAAGTGAAATACTTATAAAAATGAAAAGGGTACAAGGAACAAAGTACAATGATACAATAAAAATAATAATAATAACAATAACAATTAATACTTTATTTAGTCAATTTGTAGTACATTATATAAACTGAAACTTTTTGTAGGTCCAGAACCATGTAGTAATACACATTCAGTCTCATAAACAAGGAAAAAGAAAATGTAAAAGTGCAGTAGCTAAAAGTATACATATACATATAAGACAACAGATTTGGTTCAGCATCAGTATCATACACACACCAACATCAATACTGTCACAAACAATGAACAATTATCGTTTTGAGTTTACATGATTGTAGAGTTTAATACTTACTGGTACAAATGAAATCCTGTCTGCATGTTTTTTGCAACGGTAAACACAATCTTTTGCCTGATCTTAAAAACACACCGCTATTATTCAGAGGATGGTGATAATCACTCACAATTCTAAAAGTTAAATCTAAAACTATTTTGAATATCATACATCAAATGCAGTTACATTGGCACCCAATTTACTTGCTATTTTTACAATTTTCCTAAACGTATGATGCGATACAAAAACAGAGCGTTGACTCTACAACTGACTTGTAAAACAAAAAGAAGAGTACTATGAACTTTTATGTTTTTCAAAACTTAAAAAATGAATTCTTTGCATACATTCTCCATAAACCTTTTTAGCGTTAACATCATTTAAATAACCATCAATAATCAAACCCAAGTGCACAATATCTACTTGCTCTCTTTTGATAATTAGTTGTTCGGTGCACTTTTCCTTCTTGCGAAAGTCAATCACCATTTCTTTGGTCTTTCTGATATTCAGATTCAAGCAATTTTCATCACACCATTGAACAAGGTCATTAACGTTGTAATGGTGAACAATCTACTGGGCTCTATAGGCTCTGACACAGCTGTTAAGGGAAAGTAAAAAAAAAATCATATAAATACAAACTGACACTGAAAGAGGCCGTGAACCATAAAGCACAGACATGAGTGCAGAAAGAGATATAGAGGGGAAGAAGGTGGATTTGCACAGAAAGAGAGACAATGGCTTGGGTGTGGAAAGAGACGAAGACAGAAAATGTGGAGGTCAGGGAATGACCATGGACATGGAGTGTGTGAACTGCAAAACAGGAAGAAAGAAATCAGAGTGTGTATATACAGTATAATGCAAAGGGAATTTGTATATATAGTATGACTGGCATATCATATTGGGGAGAATGAGAGTTTAATCACCCCCCAAAAAATGTCTAGACTAGCTCAAGAAAGGTAGACATACTGCCATGGAGACGGAAATTGATTTTATCACCAAAAATTGTGCATATCATTGTTTAAAGTTTAAGCAATGCCTAAATGAGTATTGCAGGAACCACCACACATCAGGGACAATGAGGCAGATCCCTAAAGCAACAATTCATACCCATTTCATAACGCAGAAATAGGGCCAAAAAGGGGTAGACAAAAACCCAAAGAAGAAAAGGACACTAGCCTCCCTCTACAAGCTCACCAGAACATGGTGTATTAATCCCCCATACAACACATACAGAAAAAAGTCATGTAACATCCTTTATATATGCATCTTACAGGGATCAAATCACACAAAACAAATAAAACCTCCTTTATAAGAGGCTTGCTCAATGAGCTAAATGTAGTATTTGCAGCATTCACTGAAACACACATGGACCTTGCCTCTGTGGTATTGAGGCTAACAATCCTGACCATGAGTTAACACGGGCAACCATGTGGTAAGACATGCATGGGTTCTAATCCTCAGCATAGTACTCAGCCTACAACCAAATCGGATATTCATCCTCTCTTTAGGGCTGGTCAATAAATGGGTACCTTGCTTAGGCTGGGGTGTGTGTTTGTGCATACATACATAAGAGTAAAGAAATGGCACATATGTACTGTACAAGGTTAAGACACTGGGATAACACAAGTGTAAATTTCATCCCCATAACAAATAAGTAGAAATTACAAGTAATGATTTCACTAAAGACCTAGTGCAGTGTGGATTTCATATTACAACCTGTTCAGATGCAACAGGACTAAATGATCACGTAGAGGAGTTGAAATGATGAAAACCTCACAAAGTCTCCATGAGGGCTCCTTACCCCTACAGCTCAATATGGGCCCCAGGCTGCAAGGTTGGGTTGTTTATATATATATATCCCTGGGGATAGGGGAGAAAGAATACTTCCCACATATTCCCTGCATGTTGTAGAAGGTGATTAAAAGGGAAGCGAGTGGGGGGGCTGGAAAACCTCCCCTCTCGTATCTAATTTTCCAAAAGGAACAGAGAAGGAGGCCAAGTGAGGATATTCCCTCAAAGGCTCAGTCCTCTGTTCTTAACGCTACTTCGCTAATGTGGGAAATGGCGAATAGTTTGAAAGAAAGAAAGAATATATATTTTCAATGTGGGTAGGTTTCAACTCCTTTAGTATAATAAAAAAGAATAAATATGAATCAATAAAGCATATTAGATGGAAACAGACACTATCTACCTATGTAGTCTTCCAGGGTCTCATTCCCTCACAACCTAGGATAAGTCCAGGCTGCAGAATTGAGTCAGGTTGTTCATTGACCAAACTGTTGAAAGCCACAGCCCTCACAGGCCTTGTATCCTCCACATGGGTAGTCTGGTGCGATTTGTAGGTACTTGTCTATGATCATCTTAATCTTCTCTGTGCATCACATGGTGTTTCTCATGGTTGTGGGAAACACCATGGAATGCACAGCAAAGAAATTCAAAAGCCCTGGACAAGCATCTACAAAGCATATTGGACCAACAAGGCTGATGAGGTTACAAGGAAACCCAGGCAGTTAAAAAACCCCTAAGCCTACATCATGTAAATCATGTAAACGGTATCTATGTCTATCTAATATGCTGTATTGGTTCTAATTCATTAATTTTCATTACATCAAAGGAGTTAAAACTTATCCAAATTGAAAAACGATACTAGGTGAAGACTTCTGGGGCTGTTTTAATATCATCCTTCAAAGCAGGCAAAACTGCAGAACTATAGAGATCAAATATGAAAAATCACCTAAATTACCATAAAAGGCTGGTGACAACCTGGTAAGTCTTTAGGGAGGGGTTTTCCCCCTCCACAGCACAGGGTGGGCCCAAGCTTTTGGAAGCTGCAACTTACATGCCTGCATGGCCGCCACAGCCCAGCTGGTCTAGCACACTTTGTATGCACTTGTCCAGTGCACTCTTAAACTTCTATAATGAGTACCCCAGGCAGCTTCTGATGATAGCAAGCAAGATGTTGATGAGTCCTCGGCATATTGAATCTTTGGAATCAGAGTCTGTACTTCCTGCAGACAGGAGAGGTATGGTATATCATCCACTACAACTGTAAAATCCTAGACTGAAAGGTCCCTACCTTACACTCATACATAACTTTGTTCTGGCACGACATGAATAGAAGACTGAATATATTCACCAAGTTATAAATGATTACGTAAAATGTGAGGTAAAATTAAGTAAAACACTAGTTTATTCAAGGGAACCCGTGAAAACGTCACCTAACCATGCATAGGCTGAGATTTACCTTGATATTCAGAATCACACTCGAACTATACCCAACATCATCCCCACCTTCCTAATGCCAAATTAGTTGCATAAACACGTAGGCAGTAAACACACTTAGTTAACAATATTCCAAGCAAATGAATGCATATGGCATCACAATATTAACATTCACTCAATTAACATCGAAAATATCATAAATTTAGGCTGGTAAGGGAAGTTAAGTGAAGTTTAAGTCCAAAGCATCTGTAAATTTCTATAAGAGTCTCCTTTACTATCACCCTACAGTTTTCCAAATTGCAAATTATTTATACCTTGAAAATCTTAGAAGATATGGTCCCCAACGTACAATTAGAATAACTTCCCACTGGCACAACAGACATGGAAACTGTTAAATAATACTTCCAGTATCCAATGGTGCGATATGTACAGAGAACACCTTAAATATCTGGGGCCCAAGACTCTTCAATATCTTGCCTGAAATCATCAGAAACAACACGGGAAGCACAGTGGGGAAGTTCAAGAGTGCCCTGGATAAGTACCTGTGGCTTACCTATTGCCGATGGCTACAGGTACACTTGGGTTCTTCAAAGCAAAACGGTATATGGATTCTCGTAGTCAACAACAAAACATTTACATCAACTGACAGTCAGTTCTTCTCCAAAGACAAAACGCTAGACACTTTGGCAAACAAATCTATCGAACAAAAATACAGAGATTCTTAAATACACAGCATATACCCTAGAATTTTTGTTCACCGTTATATAAACAACACTATTCCATCATAAGGAGTCCATTCAATCACATCTACACACATATCCATAAATACAGACAGACACATCATACAAAAATATATAACTATGATGTAACAACGGCAGTTAATAATACATATTGGTCAGGGGGGAGAGGATACAATATATACAGGAGGGTTAGGTTAGGTTAGGACTGGATGACAGGCCTCAAGTGTTTATGGTTCTCGGCCTCTCTCGCCATGACCGTCAATGGTGTCATGGCCAGACTGGTGCCGCACGCCCTGCCCTCCTCCTCCACCACTCCTATCAATAAGCCTCTGTAATCACTGTCAAGGCTTCGCCTCCACCGGTTCCCTGGGTAACCTTCTGTAGGCATTACCAGAGTCAATTCGTAGAAAAATGTATGTTAAAACCGCAGGAGCGCCGCGTCTGCGTGGTTCGTTTTTCATCAATATATCAGCTCGCCGCCCTCCTCCACCGCCCAACCAACCACTTCATAACCCCTTTTTTTCTTGATAGATCCGCCGGATTATGATACCGATGAGTTACTCGCCTCATCAGCAACCCTAGCAAATGCCATCCGAGACAAAACACAGGCGAGAATATGAGAAATGTCAGAAAACATAAGGCTTGATGTTCCAGGTCCGCACCCTAACTTAGCATCAAAGAAAATGGATCAGAGAGAGGCAGAGTGGCACTCCTCCTACAAAACTTCAACTTCTTTCACTTACCTGAGGAAGATTAGCGTCTAGCTGCCGTTGGAGACTATCTCTCTCCTTTTCTAGTTCTTGGTATTTAGATTCTAACTCACTCAGTCTCTCCTGAGTTTCCCGAATCGTGTCTAAAAGTTTGTCTCTCTCGTCTAGCATTGATACCATAAGCTGTTCAAAATTAGCGTCATCTCCGCTAAACTGTGATCCCCGTTGGGAGATGCTGTCCTCAGCTATGGTGGGCATAACATCACACATCATATTCCACATTTTGAAGGAAATTCAGCCCACTGGCCGTATTATTACTTCAAACCTTCAGCGACTGTGATCATCGACTAGCTCCACCACCTTCACACCCACTTCCTAACACTTTTCACGGTCATATTTACCAGTCTGACTTACACAGTACGGACTCACTTGGCTCAACGAACATTCACAAGCTTTCTGGACCACATTCAGCACTCCATAGTCACGATATCATTCACTATTCACAAGAAGTTGGCTGCCCGTCCGACCCGACCGCTATCGAGCGTCGGCCATTTTCAAGACTGCCTCGGTCTGCCCATGTCCGAATCCCTCAAAGATGCTCCCAGCTCTGTCTTCGCCTCACCAATTCTCACCCACTGGCCACTCCTTACTCTCTTGAAAACTTTCGCCTAACGTTATCATTATATTCCATTGATCAAAAATGCTTTCGATGGTGTGCTTGAGTGTACTATTGGCCGCAAATATTAAATAATTCCATGAAAGGTTTCATCGTAGTACCCCATAATTACGACAGTGGTGGCCTGATGTGTACTACAGCGGGATCGTATGAATGAAAGGTACTGTCTAAAGTGTTCCAAATGGTCATCAACCTGAGCATCAGACACTTGCTTACCCACCACAGACACACGGGGAAAATAAATTTACCATTTGATGTATAATATGCACTTCAGTAATTCAAAGTACGAGAGAAATGGAGGTATATAGATACCGCACATCCGAGCAGATCACCGGCGACTTATTAGCGGGGACCAGTGTCGTGCAGCAGGTATCCCACTCGTGTTTGTTTGATAATAACCATAATTGTGGTGTTGTTTTAACCCACAGTTCATTTATCAGTGTAGAGAGATGATCCAAATGGACACAATAATTCAAGGACGTACACACACGCACATACGCAGGCACAATCGGAAAAACAAACCTACACACAAAAGTAGACACATCATAGCTTCAATAGATTATTTACTCCCTGGGCTGGACTGTGATTATCAATCTTTTCAGATTTTTAAGTTCAAACGAACGAGGTACACAAGAAGATCTTTATGATATGAAAATGACTTGATATTGGTTGCCGAATGATCGCCACATAACCACACCACAGACACACACACACACACACACGCGCGTCTACCACACTATAACACACGAACACACACAACTACATTATACTAACATACATCAAAATACTAGACTAACACACACACCACTATTCCACTTTAACAATCAGTGGTATACCACACTAACACTGTTATACCACACCACTGAATTAGACTAACACATGCCACAGTACCACACACCACCATACTACATACCACCATAGTAAAGCATAACACTTTACCAGACCAATGCATACCAGTATATTTCACTAACACACTACTTTATTACACTAACACTGCACTATACAATAACACACATACCACTGTACTACATTAAAACCACCATATACCACTATACCAGATACTTCTATCTGGTATACTGTACAAAATTACACCTTTGTATCACATCAACACAAATCCCTAAAGTGCTGTGATACACATCACCACACACCAATGTACCCTACTAACATATACCACTATGATGTATACTAACGTACACCATACTACAGACACATATTATTATACCACATTGACACTCCTTTACTATACCACACACACACCACTATACCATGCTTCACTATTCTACACAAACTATAGCACTGTACCACAAATACATGGCAGTATATTTCACAGTATATAGTACTCACACACCAATATACCACACCAACATACACCGCATCTCACCAGTCTACTTTCTCATCGATGCGTATGGCATTTTTTCCTGTTCTGCTCCCTTGGCACTTTATCGTTTTCCAGTGACATTTTGAACACTATTTAAAGTGATTTATCAAGTGAACATGTAAGTGTATTCAACACACAGTGAAATTTCATGAGATCATGAGTCCTGTATAAGACCCTTTATTATTCTATAAATGTCTTTTCTCAAGATCTCAATACTTTCCCAATCCATCCTACTGGTGTTGGATCAGTGTCTTCAATGAAAAGACACTAAAACTTGTCATTCTTTTGCTCACATACCCATGCATAATCCCCTATAACTCTTCCCTTTGCATCCCGTGGCTTAATTTGCTGGTCTTTTATTGACAATTTACCCCTGACTTTTGTGTGGAAGTCTTCAATATTTCTTTGCTCCTCCTTCCTTATCCTGTTATAATGATTCCTTGTGCTCTCAAAAGGAATGAACCTTTACTTTGTTTTTTTTCTTATTGTAGTGTTAAGGGCAGACCACCTTGATTGGACTTTGGGTCTGTGTATCTATGTAACATATCTTACAAATACTGGCTGGCTGGAGTGCTACCTATATCTTTTCCATGACACATCTTAAAGCTATTTTGCTTTTTGACTCAGTACTTGAGGTTGGGAGTACTAATGATTCTCTTCCCTCATTGTATACTTCACAGAACCTTTCACCACAAAGCCCTGGTTGTTGGGAACTGAACCCATTTCCCAATTTGTGTAATTACCTAATTGTACTGTATAGACATTTAGTGTTACACTCCTGGGGACACATCTCTTGATTCTCTTTCATACAACCTATATTCATGCTATCTGCATTAACTAATTCTTTAGTCATTTTGTTCCATTCATTGACTGTTATACTTTACATGAAATTCTTTAAATCTTTTCTAAGAAGATTCCTGCTTGATTTCATGCTCTGTCATCTTCATCTTTCTATGAACTGTTCATTGTCTATGTCATCAACCATGGTTTAAAAACTTAGTTTGTGATCAGGTCACACCTGACTCCTCTCTCCTCAAAGGTGGGCAATATCAAAGCCTCTAGCCTTTCCCTGTAACTCAGCCACCTTAATCTTGGTACCATCTACATAACCCTCCTCTGAACCTTCTCCATTAGCTCCTAGTGCAGTAACCAAACTTGTGAAGCACATTCTAGTTTTTGTCATATGTAAGATATGAAAAGCTTACTAAATATTCCTTATCCATATGCTTGAAAGCTATTCTATGCCAGCAGACAACTGTTCTCCTTAACCATTCTCGTAAAGTCTCCCTAACAATTCTGTGGGAATATAGTGAATGGTTAGGGATGATGTTGACTCCCAAGTCATTCTCACACAGAATCTTGAAGCTTATTTCCTATATATCTATCTAACTATGTATGTCTCGAATGCACATTCCCTCTGGGTACTCTTATCAAGTGGGTAGCCACGGCAAATGCCTCCACTTATCCGTCTTTATGTGCCTCTCTCACACACACTATTCCATGCATTCTTCCCCCATTTCTCTCCCTTCAGCACTCTTCTACACTATTTTCCTATGTCAAAAGTGGTCTTCCTCTCACATCAACCCCTTCAATCATTCTATCATGCACTCTCCTTGTTAACCCCCCATCCTGCATTCTTTCCACATATAAATCATATTGAGCCTTTCTTTCGCTTTGTGTGCATAATCAATAATTTGTACTGATCTATTTGCACAGTTGAGGGAGAGAGCTTTTCCACTGGTGGACCTTAGCTCTTAAATTTACGCTATTGTACATTTATTTCTAATAATCCCAAGACCTCTTTCTAAGAAAGGGTCCTAGTATGAACCATGACTTCTTTCCAGGTGCTCTTGCAGCTCCAAGACTGCACTACTTCCTGTACCTGGGAAATAATGGACTCATTTGGAGTGATAAGCTCTGTGACAAGACTGTATTCCTACAGGTACAACCTCTCCAAAGGTAACCTTCCATTTGCGTTGAAACCTAATGCAGGTGGAGTCCAGTAATGCTACTGTTCTAAATTGTATACATTCACTGTAATGTCATATACAGTGCAGAATTGGAGCATTCAAAGAACAACAAGCAAAAGTAAGATGTGTTGATACAAATACAGAAATAGGATAATAAAAACACTGCATATGTGATACTTTTAATGCGGTACTACAACAGTGTCTCACAATTATTGGTCCATAACAGTCTGTTGAATTGCACCTTTCTTTAAATTCAATCTGACGAGATGAGAATGTTTTCTCACATTGAAGACTGGGCTTGTAATAGCGTGATCCAAGACAAAGAATCAGTCCATAATGCAAACCAGCACATTATGAGTGTAGAAAAAATTATATATGTCACTGTATATAAAAGAATAGGAATAATTTTTTATATCAAATTATATGCTATGCCTAAGATTCATCTATGACTCACACAGAAAAATAATGATACCGTTGTTAACTGAAGCATGTATTCGGCATACACTTCCAGTACTGAGGATGCCACCAAGGATAAATCCGAACATCACTGACTGGATCCAATAAAATCTGAAATGTTAAAGAAAATTATGAAAATAGACCTTTGCTGTTATGATATACATGAATTATAACTACTATTATGTTAACATTCCAAACTATGCAAACCCTTCATAACAAGACAGGATAACCCTATCCAACTATTTCTGAATCCATCTTAATTCCCTGCATTTATTTTCAAATCTAAAGCTCAGTGATAATGCTTTTTAATTCTTAGGTCTACCACCCACCATCTCTTTTTACTATCATTATTAATAATTAGTATGTACAAAATTGCTCAGTACATCCATTCCAACATAATTAGTACTATCTTAGAGGACTTACTTTCCTTTGTCCTGAGCCTTATGATTACAAGATGATATGACCAGTTCTAGCCCTGACATGAATCCCCAGTTTTACCCTTCAACTCCTCAAGATGTAAATTTACAAGAGGTGAGCAACTCCTCTAGATGCAAATGTACGCATCAAGTTTTGCACCTTTATTTCAAGGCTACCCACTGGGCTTGTATTGTTGCCAAGTTGGCAGTGCTTGATATTTTCTGCCCATAGTCAGTCATCCTCCAGCCATGCCAATGACATTACATTCTTGTGAGTTGTCATGTAAGGAAACTGAGGGCTTTTAGCTAGCTCATTTTAAAGGTCCACACAGATGATGATCCCGAATTACTTGACAATGATGTATGCTAAACCCAGACATCTGGTGACCTCTACCAGACCTACCACTTCTGTGAATGAAGTTACTAAGTAAATGAACCCAGTATCAGGTTTTAATGTCCTTCCCATTTGTATGGACACATTGGTTAGCATTATACTGTGTCTCTAAAGCTTTAGATTTTTTTATCTATTTTCAATTAGAGATCTGTAGATTCAATGGTTTTACCTTCACATTCACAACCAAATTTAGATATCCATGAACTCGATCAAAATCATGACAAAAAAGACTAAAACGATTACATCAAAAAAGTTTGAATGCATTAGCATGAAACTCCTGACAGACTGTTTTATACTACCCATACTCACTGTATTACTGAATATTTGGTTCATTCAAGTACAAAAATGTGTAGACAAAAGGCAAATTAATCTTCCTTCTTTAAATACTGTACTGGAAACTGTCCTTAACATATAAAAGGAAAATTTTCCAGTTGCATGGAAGACATTTTAGTATTTACCTCTGTGGCTGGAATTTGATATTTGCGGGCAGTAAATGATGCAGATCTCGGTAAAAGATGCGATGGAACGAAGCAGAGACGCAGACGGTGGCTACACAAGTTAGTCGTCAACCCTAGTCCAGCATGGTACAAGAATTCTCCTATCACCATGGCTGTTGCACACACTGCATTGCATGTTGCCTATAAATATAATAATGATAATGATCCTACAAATATAATACTGATAATGATAATAATAATGATAATAATAATAATAATAATAATTATAACATCAATAATTTTTTCATGCATGCTTACCATTTCCTGCACAAGCAAGGTAGGGACAAGAAAAGATGACTGAGCTGACAGTAATAATTACTACTACTACCACTGCTAATAATAATAACTCCCATTAAGAGGGTGGCCGAGGCAAAAGAGTCTCAACTTATCCCTGTCCTTACTTTATTTGCCATTTCCCATGTTAGCAAGGTAGAGCCAGATACAGATGATGAATAACCTCATTCACTCACATCCACTTTCCAGCTGTCATATATAATGCCCTAAAACCACAGCCCTATATCCATAAATAGCAAGTAACCACAGCCCTTTCCATGGATTCCCCTGACCGTTTTGTAAGCCTTGGTTCAACATATCAACAGCACATTCCCCCTGTATACCACAATGCTCCAACTTGCTCTATCCCTTGCATGCCTTACCCTCTCCTGCATGCACAGGCTCCAGAAACTCAAAGCATATTTCACTCTACTTTTCTACCTCGTTCATGGTTTCCCACTTTTCCATGGTTCCTCGTATTCCAATATGTACATCCTCAATTCACAGTCTCCCTACCCTCAGCATACCTCCTGCATGTCACACACATCACTTATACACATGGGTAATACTTACCTGTATACCTCCCACTCCCTTTGTTTCATTTACTCTTATCCTATGTCACTCTTCACTCAGTCTTTCATGATATCTCTGCTCACACACACACACACACCTCTTTTCCAATCTCAATATTTCTGCAATTCTGTCAAACATGTCATTCATTTTCCTCAAATCATTATAAACTTTCACATGCATCCACCTAAAATGACTGGTCATTCTGCCGGCCTACCCTATTAACAACCTCTAATTTACATTCCTATATGTAATATAGAATATTGACAAACCTCTATGATGAAGCAGCCATCTTCAGGATTGAGGTTCACCAGTTTGTGTGTTTCCTCAACAAATACAAGCTTTTTTCTACCATCTTTTAAATTTCTATTTTGATTTGAGTCAATAAACTTGAAGAAATATTTGTGATGAGTACCAATTTTCTGAAACGGAATGAAATAATCAGTTTCATGAATTTATACTATATGCCCTGTAAGCAAAAACTTCTTTTCTATCTAATTCAATTAAACCACCTTACATTAATGCAAAGAAACATTTTGTAATTCTCCACTAAATTCTTATATACAGCAATATATACAGCCTTGACCCATTAAGCAGAGAATGTATTCCCTTGTTTCCATCACGCTGTCAGAGTGCAGTTAATATTTGCAAAAAATATTTCAAATAAAACATTATCTTTGATGCCCTTAACCTAAGACATTCTAAAAAACAAACATGGGATTACTTACAGAGTGCCACTGCAAAACACACTGGGAGCGCAGCAAGTGTGTAGGAACACTACTTAAGGGCTTTTCTGCTGCTATTCGAGCACAAAATGGTGAATACATGTAGAACAACGAGCGAATCACTGCTGCTCTAAGGCCCCTGACATTATTCATATTCCAAAATGTAAGATTTTCTGGAAGCTCAATAACCCACTTGTGATGTCTGACAAAAATACAATAATGAACCATTATCAATAAATGAAGGTACCAAATAAATAAAAGCATAAGATTTCACAAGTCATACCAGTCATTAGAATTACTGTATTTCTAAAGTGTTACTATGATAAAAGATTAAGGTCCACTCACATATAATATGTCCCTTACATCAGCAAAAGTTAGTACTAAAACTGCACATAAAATCACCACCAGTACATGAAGGATAATCATACATGATTAATAACAACCCATTGATTCAAATATGGCCTTTATGCCTCTATCAATTATACTAATATCAAAATAAGAGGAAAATGTCAAACTTTAGAAAATTCACGCTATCAAGAAAGAACTAAAAGGTTAAGACACTGACAGATGGACACATGGCATACATCTCATGCTACTCAAATTATTGTCAATAAAAAGATGATTTTTTTTTTTTTTTTTTTTTTTTTTATACTTTGTCGCTGTCTCCCGCGTTTGCGAGGTAGCGCAAGGAAACAGACGAAAGAAATGGCCCAACCCCCCCCCCATACACATGTACATACACACGTCCACACACGCAAATATACATACCTACACAGCTTTCCATGGTTTACCCCAGACGCTTCACATGCCTTGCTTCAATCCACTGACAGCACGTCAACCCCTGTATACCACATGACTCCAATTCACTCTATTTCTTGCCCTCCTTTCACCCTCCTGCATGTTCAGGCCCCGATCACACAAAATCTTTTTCACTCCATCTTTCCACCTCCAATTTGGTCTCCCTCTTCTCCTCGTTCCCTCCACCTCCGACACATATATCCTCTTGGTCAATCTCTCCTCACTCATTCTCTCCATGTGCCCAAACCATTTCAAAACACCCTCTTCTGCTCTCTCAACCACGCTCTTTTTATTTCCACACATCTCTCTTACCCTTACGTTACTTACTCGCTCAAACCACCTCACACCACACATTGTCCTCAAACATCTCATTTCCAGCACATCCATCCTCCTGCGCACATCTCTATCCATAGCCCACGCCTCGCAACCATACAGCATTGTTGGAACCACTATTCCCTCAAACATACCCATTTTTGCTTTCCGAGATAATGTTCTCGACTTCCACACATTTTTCAAGGCTCCCAAAATTTTCGCCCCCTCCCCCACCCTATGATCCACTTCCGCTTCCATGGTTCCATCCGCTGACAGATCCACTCCCAGATATCTAAAACACTTCACTTCCTCCAGTTTTTCTCCATTCAAACTCACCTCCCAATTGACTTGACCCTCACCCCTACTGTACCTAATAACCTTGCTCTTATTCACATTTACTCTCAACTTTCTTCTTCCACACACTTTACCAAACTCAGTCACCAGCTTCTGCAGTTTCTCACATGAATCAGCCACCAGCGCTGTATCATCAGCGAACAACAATTGACTCACTTCCCAAGCTCTCTCATCCCCAACAGACTTCATACTTGCCCCTCTTTCCAGGACTCTTGCATTTACCTCCTTTACAACCCCATCCATAAACAAATTAAACAACCATGGAGACATCACACACCCCTGCCGCAAACCTACATTCACTGAGAACCAATCACTTTCCTCTCTTCCTACACGTACACATGCCTTACATCCTCGATAAAAACTGCTCATAAATCTGGTTCATTCTTTATAAATTTCTGCAATATTCTCAGTCTAATTAAATCCATCTTCTCTTCTAGTGAGCACAATCTTTATGCTTCTTCATATGATCTTTCTGACAGCCATCTGTCCAAGGCTGCCTATCCTCTTCACTATCAAATCACTAAGTGTAACCTTACCATTTGTGCCAACTGTTGAAGAAATAAATCACCTGCCCATGTTGGTCTTGAGTCTCTCAACAACGAAGCCATCTGGCTCAAAATTTTTCTTCCTTCAATTATAAAGAATTTTTTCTTTTTTTCCATACTTATTTGACATTTCCCATGTTGGCAAGGTAATGCGAGGAACTGTCAAAGAAAAGGCCTCATTTGCTTTTGTCCAATAACTTTCTGTTTTGTGTAATGCACCAAAACCACTCCCCCTATCCACATCCAGGCTCCACAGACCTTTCCGTGTTTTCCCTGAACTGCTTTACATGCTCTGGTTCTATCCACTGACAATGTGTCATCCCCTGTATACCATATTGCTCCAATTCACTCTGTCTTGTGCATGCCTTTCTCCATTCTGCAAGTTCAGGCCCTGTGCACTCAAAACATTATACACTCCATCCTTCCATCTCCAATTTGGTGTCATCCTTCTCCTTGTCCTCCAATTTGTTGCCATGCATAGATTATCACATATCTCTTTGTTCTTCTCTCCAGGTTATACAGTGGCAGTTCTTCCAGCATTTCACTTGTACTGTTTTTGTCTTTTTGGGGAATATGGCCAGGAAATCATCTGGTCCTGAACAATAATTTTCCTCTGAGCTGATTTGCCACTCTGATTATAACATCATCATATACTTCATTACCCTCAGTTTTTTTTTTTTCATATTTGTTTACCGTGTCCTGCATTAGCAAAGTAGCACCAGGAAAAGATAAAAAATGGCTTTATCTACTTACATCCATTCTTAAGTTGTCATGTATGATGCATAGGAGCCATAATACCCTATCCACAACCAGGCCCCACAGACCTTTCTGTGGTATCTCTTAAATGCTTCATACGCCCTGGTTCAGTCCATAAAAAGCACATCATTCCCTGTAAACCACATCACTCCAATGCACTCTATCCTGTTCATGTTCAGGCCCGAAGCATTCAAAACCTTTTACACTCCATTCTTTCTTATCCAATGTGGTCTCCTGCTTCTCCTTGTTCCCACCATTTCTGGCACATATATCCTCTTTGTTGGCCTCACATTACTCATTTTCTCCAATTCCTAAACCTTTACAGCATACCATCTTTAGCTCTCACAACCATACTCTTCTTATTTCCACCCTATCATTTCTCACTTGAACAACCCTCCTCACACTAAAGACTGTCCAGAAACATTCAATTTCTAGCACTTCCATCCTCTTCTGTAAATTCTCACCTACATCCCATGCCTTACATCCATAAAACACCATTGGAACCACTATACTATACTCCCAGATAGTGACCTCTCTTTCCATACATTCCTCAATCCTTCCAAGACCATCACCTCATCACCCACCCAACAGCTCACTTCAGCTCCCATGGTTCCATTCACTGCACTTTCACCTTCCTTGTATCTAAAACATTTCACTTCCTTCAAGTTTTCTCCATTCAAACTTACACTCCAACTAACCTGTCTCTTACCAATGCTAAACCTTGCTTTTAATCACATTTACTCTCAACTTTCACCTTTTACACTCTCCCAAACTCAGATATCAACTTCTACAGTTTTTTCAATTAAAACTAACAGCACTGTGTCATCAGCAAAGAACTGATTCACCTACCTGACCCTTCCTCACCTGACAAACTGCATCTCTGCCTTTCTCTCCAAAACTCCTTGTATTCACCTCCTCACCACCCTATCCATAAACAACTTAAACAGCCATAGTGATATTACATATTCCCATCACAGGCCAACCTTTGACTGGAACCAATTACCCTCCTCTCTTCTTACCCACAAACAGACCTTGCTGTCTTCTTACAAACTTTTCACTGCTTTCCCTCCAATTCATTTATCTATATCTTTATGCTCATTCCCTCCTGGAACTTCCATCAAAGGTGTGGCCATGGTAAAAGTCTCTAATCATCCCTATCCTTCCATGCCTCACTTACAAACACCATACCATAAATTCTTCAACAATTTCTCTTCCACTCTTTCCCCATGTCACAGTTGGTCTTCCTCTCACTGCAACCTCATTAATCATACTATCATACACTTTCCTTGAAAACTCCCCGTCTTCCACTTTTTTGCCCATGCCTAAAATACCTCAAAATATTACATTTCACCGAATCTACCACTCCACAGTTAATTCCCTACCATAATAAGTTTCTCATACATCCACTCACTTCTTTCTTCGTTTCTACAGCCTGGATTATTGATCTCTGTGACTCATCCTATGTCCATGTTTCAGCTGCACAAGTCAGGGTCAGGAGGACTAAGCTGTCCCTTAATCCTTTCTTCACTTCCACACTTACACTTCAATCTTTCATTATTCTTTCAAGGGACCCAATGACTCAACTACCCTGTACTGCTCTCTCCCTTATCTCTCCTTCCATATCACCAAACATACCCAAAATATCTCCTAAATACTTAGTTCTGTCACCTCTTCCAGTCTTTCTCCCCCAATTACTTTACTTTTTTTCACCTTTACTTTCAATTAACTATGCTTAAACACATCATAAAACACACTTTCAACCTTCTGCAATTCCTTTTCACTCTCAGCAAACAACACAGTATCACCTCATATCATATATTCATTACATCTTTTACAGAGCATCTCTATTAGTCATATCATGTGCTTTCCCCAGGAGGGCAAAGGAGGAGGAGGATCCTTACAGTTTAGATCTGCTGAATTAGCTGAAATTTTTCTTAATGTCTATATTATTAACTTACAAAATTCTTTTATAAAAAGAAAGCATAAAAACATAAATGACAAAATTACCTTTTATACAGAGAAATCCAGAATCCTGCAGTTCTTGTTATGGAGTATGTAGCCTGGCAAACACCAGCAAACCTTCCTACATCCTCTGGTTGAATATGTTCACTAGAAAACATATATTTAGATAAATTAGAATTTCCCTTAAATTATTCTCTTAATGAAACTTAGGTTCATTCAAAAAAATTTCATTCAGTATCTATACACCTCATTTATGTATCAACACAGCCCAAATTATTTGACAGTGATAATACTGTACCTATTTATCTATCATGGGTGTATCACTTCTCAATATACAACTAGGTGGAGCTTGCAGTACATTTTTCAGTTAAATGGGTCACAATGTTCATCTGCACAATCACCAACAAAGACACAGCTTAAACATGTCCATTCATTTTGTACCTCTATACCTTATCTGGCCTTTCCCTGCCTCTAGTACTTTTCTTAACCCTTTACATGATGTCATAAAACCTAAAGACCAAATTGTTTTCCAGTAATTACCATCCTGTTTCCAATATCATGTCTCTAGAACTTCTAAATTTCTTTTTGTAATTAGTGCCCTAGATCCATTTCCATTTCTTATACAATAAAGTCCAATATGATTCTTGCACACTGCGAACAATCCCTAAATTAAAGATCCAAATTCTTGGTGAAAGCACTAAAAAGGAATGTTATCATATTTTCCATCAACAATCATTAGACTCTGAAATATTTGTCTCTATGCATTATTCTCCTCAGGTCTATACCAATAAGCTAATCTTTCTACTTTAGATACAAAAGCTACCATTTCACCATTAACAATAAACCCACACCTATCTGTGTCTGATAAGTCACTTCTTGCACTAAAAGCAGTGAGATGCATACAAAACCACACATCTCTACACACTCACATGTGGAAAACCCAATGAATACAGCACAAACATGTGCTGAAGAAACCTGCATGCAGATTCAGCTATCATCTACGTGGGTCACTTGTGTTTAGTTTGCAATGAAAGAAACAAGCATTTGAGCAAAAAGAAATTGTGTGCCTCTCACAATTCTGCAATGGGGAGAGAAAGTTAGGACACCTGTCTCCTCTTTTTACGTAGTTTTTTCTCTTCTCCCATCTCGCCCATCCTGATGCACTAAGTCTGTGAATTAGCTCATCAGTTCTCATGCATCTGTGAGATGGCATGTAGATTGTCAGCTGTGACTGACTGGCCTATAGGAGGAGATTTCGCAGCAAAAGTTGGCATTTTCATTAGAGGTCACACTGGCTATTTCCTAGTACAACTGCCTTAATTTACCTGATTATATTACATAAGCCTTTCAAGTCTATTACATATAGGTGCAGATGTGTTTCTAAGAAGGTAGACAACTTTACAAATCTGACAGGTAACTGAAAGTAAAATTCTTCAAAAAATATTCAAAGATTATTTCAAGGTCTTTGAGGTTTAATTTTGAGATAAGTAGAAGAAATGCTAAAAAAAAGAATCTGCAGGCATTCCGCCTTCCAATATGAAGGTGATATAATCTAGATAGAGAAGTTCAAGTTCTAAGTAAAAGCAGATGCTACTAGACTGTAATCTAATCCTTACCTTATCATAAACCATATGTCTAATGGATAGTTTGTACTCTCGGCATCATCAGAATATATAATTTTTCTACTTTTCCTTTTCTTATGACCTGAAAAATAAATTGTGAGAATATTAAGAACATCTAGCAGGTCCTCATGACTAATATCAGGATCAACATAACATTAAAGAAAAAAATCTTTAAAATCTCATATTCATGCATTTAGGAAAAGGATCTTTCCAATACCAGTTACAGCTTAATTGCATTATTTTAATAGATATATTCAACTTTATCTTATGAATTCTGTTAAGTTTTATATATCAAACATACAAGCAATTCTCATTTATACCAAATTCACAAAAGCTAAACTCATACACATGCACTTTAATTTTCACAATCCCAAATTTCTTTTATAGAGCTAAAATTTGCATTAAGTGGTAGCACTGCTGTAATTAACATAATTTACATTTGAAAATGAGTAAACATTCATTTTGTCTGAAAAAGATAGAAACAGTAGAAGCCTGTAAAATATTACTAACTGAAAATTCCCTGGGATCAAAGGAGAAAGAATACTACTGTCATAATTGAGAGACTTCCATTTTCTTTTAAACTTTCAATTTGTTATACACAGATTATTCATCTTACACTACTAGGCTATACAGTTTTTTTTTTTAGCTTTTCATGGTTACCAGTTAATATGTCCTATCACCTGCAATTTTTCTTTTAAAGTGCAAAATTGCTATTATGGTAAAATCATAGGTACTCGAAGGTAGTAGATTCCACTTTTCTGCCACAAAACACAATGAAGTTAAAGTTCCCAACACAGTAAACCTCAATATGTTAAATATTCTTCATACCTGTTTTGTGTCTATGGCAATTTTCTTCATCAGAGATGAGGTCATCTGAATCATCTTTTTCATCCCATGGTTTATCCTCCTCCTCCATGTTCAGCATGTCCTCCTCTATGTTCAGCATACATACTGTTATAAAAGAAAAAATATAATTTTTAGTCTTCACGACAATATAATTCCTAAATGAGTGTTGGGTTTAGTTAAAAGATCCAACTTGTTTTAAACATTTTTTCATACTTGTTCAATTTTTTTTTGTTAACAATGTGCACCAGGAGCAGGTGAAGAATGGCCTCATTTGCTCACACCCACTTTAGTTGTCATGTGTAATGCTCTATAACCAAAGCCCTACAGACCTTCCCATGGTTTTCCCTCTGCTCAAATGACAGCATGTCACCCCCTGTATATCACATCACTCCAATTCACTCTATCCTATGCATGCTTTACACCCTGCTGCATATTCAGGCCCCAAACATTCAAAACGTTTTTCACTCCATCCTTTAATCTCCAATGACCTCCAACTTTTCTTTATCCCTTTCACTTCTGACAAATACTTTCTTAGTCAATCTCACCCTACCCATCCTGACCATATATCCAAATCTTTTCAGCTCTCTCAACCATACTCTTCTAATTACCACACCAATCTTTTACCCTATCATATCTATTCAATCAACCCTCCTAACACCACATGCTATCCTTAAACATTTCATTTCCGAAACATTAATCCTCATTAGCTCTTTCTCATCTAAAGCCTATGCCTCATATCCACACAACACCATCAAAACTACAATACCATCAAGTATGTCCAACTTTTGCCTTATAGATAATTATCTAATTTTCCACGCATTCCTCAGCGTACCCAGGATCTTTACCCCCTCGGCCTATCTTACTGTGTTTCATAACAAGTAAAAGTGAAAGTTATTTCATCCAGATGTTTTCTGTACATCACTTCTAAATTGAAATGCTATAAATAACCATAATCTAAGCTGTGTCTCCCACTTGGACTAAACATGATTGGTAACAGGTGGTCATTTCTGGATGTCTGTATCTCCAGAATGGTTGAAGGTGAAAAGATTATCTTTTTCTTTTTAATTCCTTAATCATGGTACAACTCAGTGACATGCCAAAAATGAACAACACATGGGAAAATGTTTAATACTTAATTGGCTATAAAAAAAAAAGGAAGGGGAGAAGAAACCCAGTAAGGGATGGGGCTTAGAGTAGAGAAAGACATGACCAAGCCATGCTACCAACATGTTATCAACACTGATAATTTCTAATATTACTCAACATACACAACTTAAAAATTCTCTGTACCAGCACCATCCATCTTGACAATTTCCACTATTACCATATATACAAAAGCTATTTCATCATCTAGATGAGAGTACATAAGAGAATAACCAGACTAATAGATGAAAATGTTCAATATGCTTTTAAGAACATATGTTAGAGAGAACCTGGACCACACTTCTCAAGGCAGATCATTGCGCCACACTTAAAGAAACATAGAGAGGGCTACAAAGTTCAGCAAATGGAGGAAAGAATAGAGAGGGGTGACCTGATAACAGCATTTTAAGCTCCTAAATCAGTCAGATGATTTAAAAAGCAGTTCTTAACAAGGTACCATATCAGAGTTACCAGATACTGTGATCAAAAGCTGAGCAAAAATCAAATTAAGAAGGATGTAAATGTTATGGATAGTTGGAATGGTCTAAGTAAAGAGACAGTAAAAGCCTACAGCTCACAAAATTTCAATATCTTCATAATAGTTTAGAAAGTTCAAGAGAGGGGGCCACACAAGTGTAAACCTCTCTTACCTACAATGTTCAAGTTAATATAAGAGGTGTCAACACTTGATAAAAAAAACAAGAATAGAATGATACATGGTAGAAACAATATATCTTTTACGCTAGTTTGTTGTTTACCTCTTCTTTGTCTGTGACCACTTTTTCATCTGCTCCCCCTCATTGATGTTCTCACACTATTCACCTCCTTCCAAAACATTCTTTTTTTTCTCCATACAGTTTGCCGATACTCTCTCACCCCATCTCTCATTAGTCATCTTATAAAAGTAACCTAAAACACTGACCAAAGCATACACAGAGTACACCATATTCTAAATAAGCTAAACAAAGATAAAAAAAGAAAAAAGGATACTTATCCATGAGATAAAAATAACAATATGGTAGAAGACATTCCATCAGTGCACAATGCTGAGAATTCTGAGCTGCTGAGCAGCCAGGAGTGGGTGGGTTGATGATATTCTAAGTGGCAGACTCTTAACTGATTTTGGGCAGGCCAAAAACATGTGGCCTGAAGTTACCAAGACTCAGTAGTAAGCAACAGCTTCACTGGATATACTGAGGGTTGGAGGGTCCTAATCCTGATTTTTTAAGAGATATCCTAAAGAAAGTCTCTCATGCTTGTCACACAGACTGCTGAGAGGAAAAAATCTAATAAAAGACACACCTTCTTTTATAACTTCTTTTATATCAGTCTTCTTGGGACGAAATCGTTTCTGAGTCTCACTGTTGGCAAAATCATTCACAGTAACATCTGCAACATTCAAAGCTGAGTTAGAGAAATCTTAATGAGTGCAAGCAAATCATTTAAAAAAGCGTTTTGCATTGATCAAGATACTTACCTTTCAAATGTATAGATGAGAGTCAATCTGGCATATACTGTGATTAAAAGAATGATCCTAGAGATTCATTCAAAATGAAGGAATTCAAACTGGAACAGACCACTCAGTGGTAGGAAAAGCACATGGAAAAATACTTGTAAACTAAACATGAAACTAAGGTACAGATAATGTCAGTCATGAGCTAGAAGCAAAGTATGTGTAGCTTGACTTTTAAACATATCTATGGTGCTGCTCTGAACTACTCTAAGTGGTAAATCATTACATATGTTATTAATCCTGTCAAAGAAAAAGGCCTCATCTAAAGTAAGGCGTCTGCCCATGATTGTGTATCCATAACAATAAAAACAGACACAACTAGCCTTAAGCAGGTTCTTAGACTGATATCATTAAAGCCTTGGATTAAATTATCACACTTTAATCTTCTCTTTTCTAATATGAACAAGTTTAAGTCGTGTAGCAAGCTCTCATAGGATTTGTTTCTCTGTCCTGATTATCATCTTGGTTGTTGTTACTACACTCTACCCATTCTTTCTCTCATTCAAGAAGGGTAAGCAAAACTGAATACAGTATTAAAGATGGGAACCAACAATGAACTGTGGAGGGTAAGGATTAGTTTCTTGGACAAATATGAGTGCCTTACCTATGAATCTAGGAATTCTGTTTCCCTTTTTAACTACTTCTGTGAATATGGAAGGATAGAGTGAACAGAATTTGAATGAGGCCTGATGCAAAAGGATGAAAGGTATGCACATGATAGACAGAACGGGAATAATGTGGTATGCAGGGGTCAATGTCCAGTCACAGGACTGAACCAGGGCAATGTGAAGTGGTTGGGGTGATCATGGAAAAGTTTGTGGGGCTGTGGTTTCAGTGCAATGCACACGACAGCTAGAGAATGGATGCAAGCGAATGCAGCGTTCTTTGTTTGTTTCTGGCACTACTTTGCTAATGGAGGAAATGGCAAACATTAAGAAAAATAATTCAGTGCTTACTTGGCATCAGGTCTTGAGAGAAAATTACTATCAAAGTATTTTTCCTCATTAAACTTCTGAAACTAAACTTAGTTCATTTTGAGGCTTGCTTTCTCATTCTTCTGAATGATGTGTAAAGCTCTGCATCTGTCGATGAGAAAATTCTTTTGCCCAGTCCACCTGTTTGTTTATGTTGAATTGTTGAAATAGAATTTCTGTTGTACATTTTTTGCCAGCTTATTGTCACTGCAAATTTTGAAATATTACAAAAATAGTCCCAAGACAGATCCCAGCAGCACACCACTTGTTAGATTTGATAATTCTGAAGCTTGGCTATTAATCACAACTCTTTGCTTCTGGCCTATCAACCAACTTTCTAACTGCCAAAGTACAACCCCAACCCTATATACTCCTGGTCCCCTACTTATGACCTATTCAACTTATGACCATCTATACATATTACCAGAATCATATAATATAGCTGGTTAATTAAAAAACGAGAAAATCATGTGTTCAGTTTTGGTCACCCTACTTGAAAAAGGAAACAGGATGGGAAGGGTACAGTATCAAGCTAACATGATGATTCCCAGGCTGAGAAACAAATCCTAAGAGAACCCACAAAACCACTTGAATCTATTTACCTTTGAAAAGAAAAGGTTAGGAGGTGATATAATACTGGTATTCAATATCACAAAAAGTTTTGATAATCCTGATCATACTAGCCACGTGAGACTTGATTTGTGATTTCACACGTAGTATAAGAACTTGTGGGCAAGTGTTTTACCTCAAATGAGGCAAAGTACTTTTATTCAATAAAAACATTAATATATGGAATGATCTACCAATCAGAATAGTTGAAAACAATACCAAATATACATTTGAGAACAGCCTTGATAAATATTTTGCTTTAAGTCCATGACTAACATCATTTGCACCTTTTTAGTCAAATTGACAATCTGAAGGATTTTCTCTTTGAATTATCTATGTACATTTCTAAACTATTTACATTTCTACACTAACTTGTAAATTTCTGATATTTTTTTATTAATCACAAACAGCCTCGAAAGGACCTGATGATCTATTGCTGTTTGAATTCCTTCATATATATACACAGCTGCAAATTGAAAGCTTAAGAAAGTGGGTTTATGGAGGGGTGAGGATGTAAGGAGATGATCTTTACCATGTAAAATGATAATGTACAGTACCTGATAAAATTCTAGAAAAAAGCATTATGGTCTTAAAAATGCATATAATACAAATGACACATATGCATGATTGAATGTGTAAAGAATGAATGATTTGAAAAGATGACTGAAGTGGTGAAAGGTTGCTGTAAAAAGTATCATAAAAAAAGTATCATAAATGTGAAGACAAAAATAGGAATAAAAATTACTTGTTTGGAATTCTTTGGCAATGAATTTGGAACGAAATGGTGTGACTGCTGATCAGAGTTACGAGAATAATCAGACACTGCATGATTCACTCATATATTACAGATAATTAATATCTGATATCACAAGAGATACATCTAATCTCTTGCTAAATATATTCTCAATATTTCCACAGTAACCTTTCAGATCATATGATATCCTACTCTCACTTCTTCCACAGAAGCTCACCCCCTAGAAAGTGCACAAGAAGTAGCACAAGCAATTTCAGTCATCACCATACAGCTGTTAGTAAACTGTACATGAAAAGGTAAAGACACTTTTACCCCAGCAACAATATTGCAGGTTAATTAAACTGACCTCCATATATCCCTGATGGTTCACTGGTTCTCTTTGATTTCCTCAAATTTCTCTTATTCCTTGGCATTACTCTTCTCGCACTCTATTGCACATAAGTGTTATGTGCCATAATTTCATACTGAAACCAAAAGATATATATTGACTCATATAACTTTAAGAAAACAGGTGATGTCTTATAAAATGTATTGCAGAAAGAACAAAAAGATCTGCAATCCTGCCAACAACAGTGGAGTATGGATTTTTTTTCTTTCATTTGGGGGTTAGAAACATGGGCCATACATAACATGTTAAACTTGTTTATGGATGGGGTAGAGGGAGGTAAGCATAAAGGTCTTGGAGATAGGGGCAGGTATGCAGTTTGTGGGGGCTGAGGGGGATCTGGGAAGTAAGCCAGTTATTGTTTGCTGATGACATGACACTTGTGGTGGATTTGAGTGAGAAATGCAGAAGATGCTGTCTAAGTTTGAGTGAGCATGTGAAAGGATGAAAATGAGAATAAAGTGAAAAAAGCAAAGTTATCAGGTTTAAAAGTGCACAGAGATAGGTTAGTTGGAGTGAGTCTGAATGAAGAAAACTTGGAGGAAATGTTTTAGATACCTAGGAGAGAACATGGTAACGAATGGATCCATGGAAGCAGAGTGAATCATAGGATGGGTGAGGGGGCAAAGTTTGGGGAACAATGAGGAATGTGTGTAAAGAGAGGTCAGTCAGTATCTGGTAGGACATTATTTGGTATATCCGAAGGTATAGTAGTCCTGATTATGTTGCGCTGACGTAAGGCATGAACTATGCATGGAAATGGTGAATGCGTTAGAGATGAAACGTTTCAGGGCATTATGTGGTATGAGGATAGTTTATCAAGTAATGATAGGTAAGGGTAAAAGAGGTGTGATATTAAGAAGAAAATGGCTGAGAGCTGAAGAGGGTCTCAAAATGGTTTGGACATATGGAGAGAACGAGTGAGACATTGGCAAAGAGGGAATAAGTGCTGAAAGTGGAGGGCATGAGCTTACAGGAGATTGAAAGATGTAAACGGGATAGAGTGAACCAGAGTGATGTAGTATACAGGGGGTAATGTGCTGTGAATGGACTAAACCAAGCATATGATACATTGTAGCTAGTTAAACCAAAATTAGCTAATGTGTGAACGAATGTGGCCTTGTTGTCTTTTTCTAGCGCTACCTTGTGTGCACATGGGGGGAGTGGGTGCCATTTCATGTGTAGTGGGGTGGTGTCGAGAATGGATGAAGGCAGCATGTATGAATATGTACGTGTGTATATATGTATAAGTCTGTGTATGTATATGTATGTATACGTTGAAATGTATAGGTATGTATATGTGCGTTTATGAATATAAATGTGTATGTGGGTGGGTTGGGCCATTCTTTTGTCTCTTTCCTTGTGCTACCTCACAAACGCAGGAGACAGCAACAAAGTATAATAAATAAATAATAATACAGATAAACTCATGAGGGTTGTGAAGGTTCATGAAATCTCAGTGTCATGCAATTCAGTCACTGTTTTCAATGTAAGTACAGGGTTAAAGACCGGAGGCCTTAAGGTGACAAAATGTTGCTCTTAAAGTTTATTCAATCACTTAAAAGAAATTCACAGAGATTTCTTAAACTTATACAATATATACACACAAATCAGGAAAGACTAATCATTATTCATTCATTCACAAAAATAATGAGAAAATGGATCATAGATTCAGAAGTACTATTTTGCACACACATACACACACACACACACACGAAAGCAGCTGTAGGAAGGCTAGCCCAGCCACGGCCAGATACTGTTCAATCTATACACTGTGAATATGGTAAATTCTTACTTTACATATATTTTTTTCAGCACAATTATCTGTATTATGTTCATATCAATTATCTGTATATCCATAAATGTATAGAAACAGAAAAGGTAACATCTTTATTTCAACACTACAGATGTTTTGTCGGTTCTAATACTGATGAAATTCTATCATCATAACATGTACTTTACTTCAGAGTGCATGATCACTTGGTTCAAAAGGTAAACAATGTGCTCAGATGTCAAAGGAAATATTGGAATTTGACCCTGTTTGGGACTGATATCATACACATTAATTCAAATCCCTGTATATTTAGAGACATCTGAATTCATTCAACACATTTGCTAAACTCAGACTCAAATGTTATGATGCACAGTGGCATTCAGTGGAATGCATCAATAATAAAGGAAATAAGGCATTTCTAAACCCTAAAAAGAATTTCTTTCGTTTTTCACTGATTTATTTGGTTCATATATCAACATACAAACCAAAAAAAGCTCTACAGAATCCAATCTAGTCCTAGATGATTGATTTTATTAGCTGTCTGCAAGATGGTCACTTTACTACTGTACTCAAGCATGGTGTCCTCAATTGCTGATATAATGTTTTTACCTCACGCTATCCCTCTAATTCAAGACGCTCCCACTTTAAGAATTAATGATGGATTGGGAGGTGCTACACCAAAAATCACACACTCTGTATCAACTCAGGGCACCATAAGAAATCCAATGGTATTAATTTTATCTAAATGTATCAAGTAAACCACACATACCTGTAAACTGAAAAACTACCCCTATGAATATGTTAAACTGCCATGGTGATATCATACACCCATCACAAACCCTCCTCCATCACGCAAGGTCATCAAGAGTGAACTGTGCCTTAATTCCCTTTAACTATATCTTAATTTGTGTGCCTGCCCTGCCCTACCTAGTGACAGCTGGTATGTTATATTCTAGGTTCTGTATTTCTAAAGGTTAAAAGCCCCACAGAAGTTACAACATTTCTGTAACATGCAATAGACATCAATTTTTCAGTAGCCTCTAGCGAGGAGCACTCATCCCCTAGATAAGGACTGGTTCAATAGATTATGCAGCAGACTGTCATTCAATAAGTAATCTATGTGGGGAGGAAACTAAAAATTTTCTCTAGTTCTTTCTGTCTGTATTCAGTCGACACATCGTATTTCCCTTTTCTATGTGGTTTTACCTGTAATCTATGTACACTCGCAATATATATATATATATATATATATATATATATATATATATATATATATATATATATATATATATATATATATAATGACAACTTAAGTTGGAATCTTAACTATCATTATCATTTAAAGATTTGCCATTAATAACTCCTTATTCCAGTATATCCTGAAAGTATATTTGGAAATATCACATACCTTTTTTGTAGTTGTCTTATTTTTATCTAATTCGCATGAGCAGTTTATAGTAGTATAATGTACGTGGCGGCCGTGAGAGAGTGGAGTGTATTTTGGACGCTATGACTCTGAATTTCATATTTTGATCATTTCAGACTCATTTTCCTTTAGCTGGCCCGAGTGCTGTATGGTAGCCCCTCGCTCGTCACTCACACACACGGAATTAAGAATAATATTAACCTTCTGAAGACAATAGTACAGCCATTGAGCATGATGACCTGTGACCTGGTACTTAATCAAATCAGACCGACGTACTTTAATAGAATTAATATTTTGTATCGTCAAAGTCCAGACACAGAGCGGGGTGCTGAGTCTTTTGAATTATCTTCATCATACAATGGAGGTTTATACGTTCAGACTTATAATAGTTATAATAACTCATGATTACAAAGTTAATGGCCCTTGATGACCCTGGCAAACGATAGGCCTACAGCCTTACATGAATCGCACTCGTTACGCTTATAATATACTATAGTTCTCCCTACGAGTATGCTCACATTCTGTGACTAAATGGTGTGTGTGTTTTATGGTAAAAAAAATGGAACATTGTTTCAAGGCGAGGATGATAACATTTAGTAAGCCTGTTGTTAACCGATGCAGACCAAGTGACCAATGACCAAGTGATACTTGATACTTGCTCTTACGACCAACTCAACTTATTCCAGGGAAGAATATATATATATATATATATATATATATATATATATATATATATATATATATATATATATATATATATAAGGAAATTAGCTGCAGGAGACCGTGAGTGATGAGAAAGATTTGAGTCGACAACCTGGACTACTGGACTTAAACAGGAACAAAGAGTTCATAAAAATGTTACAAAGAAGAACAACGAAGACAGTAGCAAAATTAAGAGAGGCGAGTTAAAGAGAAAGTACAGGAAAAGAGTGAGAGGTGAACTGATCACAACTTTTAAGTTTCTAATCCAGATTAATGACGTAGAAAGTATAGAGTTGGCTTTACGAGAGATGTAACAGAACAACCAGAGAACATGACATGAAGTTAATCAAATATGTCAAACGTAACCCTAAAATAATGTTACCTGAAGCAGTCGTAGTACTTTAGATCTTGCCTTTGCAGCATCTTGCTGTCTTGATGTCTTGAATATTGGGCAATAATTTAATGACTTCATGCCACAGGCGGCCATACTCAACCCCGGTTTTCTGTCATGATGCGAGGGTTGTAATGGATACTGGAACATCTTCCTCCTTTTCCTTGTGTTTTGCATGTCCTTTGGTTCACATTGCACATTGTAACCAATGTATCGCTGTAATCGACGTTGTACAGGTTATTTACGTTGTTACGGGTTGTGTATTCTCTGAAATTAAGACAGTTATTGGTTCTCTTCTTGCAAATCAAGAAGTTGGTTCATGGATCTGGAGATTCTAAAAGTTCACTGATCAATCCCATCTCGAACTGATGTTTCGAATCAGTAACTGGCTAAAAACATTTCCCAAGTGCGCTGTGAGGGACTTATTATTGTGTTCTAATAGTCCAAATACATGCAGTTCTACTTTGACCTACTTACACAATAGGAAATACGAGTTTAACTTACACTTTATGAATATACGACTTTGACCTACTTACACTAAGAAATACGGAATCGGTATTTTGAGTTAGTAACCTCACAGTCAAACACCATCTTGTGAATAATCTCGACACAGCTTCATGAACATGAAAATATTAACATTTAAATTTCAGAGTTTGATCATCTGATGAAAGAATTACCTTTCATATTTACCAGGAAAGAAATTTCTATTTTCTTATATTTCAAAAAAATATTTGTAGTTGCGTGGTGATTTGTCGCTCATCTAAGGTTACCATTAGTCACATTTTAGTTGCTTTTTACATTTATTGCAGGTGTGCCTTCGTAAACCAATTATAGTAAAAACTTAGAAATGTAATCAATTCATTTGAAGACGTAATTACAGAAAAAGGGACCGGGTTTTTCTTTTTCTTTATCAAGAAACAAGCAATAAAGAATAAATTGGCATGTCAAATCTAACATATAACATTAAGAAGGTTAATGCTGCCTACTTACAAAAGTCTAGCTTCAAAAGAAAAAAATAACCACCTGATTTCAAAACTGCAAAATTATTAAAATAGATCTTGTAAATATCATGTCTGGATATGCATAGTAAAATACCATTACTAAATATATTCCGGTGTACCCCGAATTGGAGAACACAATGGTGCACTCAAACTCTTCTACAGTGCAATAATAAAATGTTGATCATTTACTGCTTCAAAATGGCAGTGTAAGAAAGATGGCCTTAATCAGTGAAATCTGAGAATCCACAACAAGGAAACAGTAACTTATTATTTAAATCCATACCCAGCTACTATTGACTCATTTTCAGAGGATACAAAACCAGTTACTGTCTTTTCTCTTTTCCACAAAATACCGAACCAGTTACCAGTAATTACCTTATCTTAGAGTCTTCAACGATCTTTTTGTTTTCTTCTTTGGCAGCACTTGTCTGTTTATAAAGCATGTACTTCATTTATTGGCACTCAAATGAAAATAGAATAAATGAACTACCACAGCTTAGTATAGACATAACAACCAATAAATATTGACTCTATCAAAACAAGCACTTTCAAAAGGAACCAGATCTCATTAAGACCATCATTGTCAAATTAAATAAACCAATTGAAAAATCTTGAACACCTTTGTTCAAGATAATTGTATGATCATACAAGACCAATCTGCACAATGGCACTTGTTTAACTTTTCTCCTGACTTTAGTTCATTTTCCTTTTATGGCCATGGTTGTGTGCATTGGGATTGAATGCTCAAACTCATTTGTATATACTAAAGACATTTTTTACTAATTCAAAAATGCAGAGGACAAAGAGATGCAGGAAAGATGAACCTCATGCAGTCAGAAGAAGAACTATCCCAGGTGGTAGAGTCAACAACTGCTTTTAAAGTGGTTAAGTTCAGGCTCTAGGAGGAACCTAACGAGGAAACATCATACTTTATACCTGATTTCCCAGAACCATAAACAAACTTTTTTGATGAACTAAAACCTTAAAGGGCATCCAATCGTTAGTCATTTGCAAAGATCAAGAACAAGATCTAAATGAGGTGTGATTTTTGATGTTGAATGGTTGCAGTATACAAAATATCTGGCAAAATACCTCATGACCAATAAATGGTCAACATCATGTCCAAGACAGTAGCTGGAGAATACCTAACACAAAGACGACATAATAGTTCTTGAAACTGACATGATTCTTTGGGTCAGAACATCAGTAAGTCACATACTAATAATTGAAAACAGTAGTATGTACATCTCATTTCTACCTTTGCAAAGCAGGAGTGCATGTGCAAGGGATAAAAGTTGGAACACTCATGTTAAGTGCAAAGAGTGAATAGAGACACTAAGGGTATGCCTCTAGTTGGACATGAGAATCCATCAGCTAACTACAGACAAGAATTTCCCATTGAGAAAAATTCCTTGCATGAAACAAAAAAAATCACTTTCTGAAACTTTCTTAAACAACATGACAACCAATGAATTAATAATGTACATAGAGACAACTCATCATGGTTGAATGAACCTAGTTATTGAATACTATCTTTCCTTGCTAGCCTTCCCCAAGATTTTACATAAGTACAACTCAGATAATGATAAATGATTATCCCTAGGTTAGGGAAGGGGAAAAATAGGCTCATACTGTGCTTTACTATGGTGTTGATTGCTTTCTTTATTCATATACTAGTAGTGTGTTGATAACTTCACATTCATCATGATGACTGACCTCTGTCAGGACAGTGTGGCTGTAAAGAAGTCTGCTGCTGCTGCTGCTGGCCAGACCCATGATTTCTCTGATTGAGATTGGGTATAGAGGTGCTTTGTGTAACATTTTTTGGACATGCAGTATAGGAAGAAAAAAAAAAAAAAAAAAAAAAGCTAACATAACAGACGGATTATGCAAGAAAAAGGTTAAAGTATTGATACTACAATGCAATGATTCCTATATAGAGGATGCAATGATTCCTGTGTACCTTGTTTATCTAAGCATTGATAGTATGATAAAAGAAGTCATGTATACCAATGCCAATGTTAGTGTGTTACTGAAAAATAGCACAAGGTTTCAGAGGTAATGTATGCTGATATTTGTAGATGTGTGATGAAGTAGGAAGAAAAAAGTTTGAGTGGCAGTGACTAAACTTTAAAGTTTTGACTGAAACATTTCTCTATAGCAGAAGCACTAATTGGATGAACAGCATGATCTTGCTAAGCTGGGGTACATTGTACAATAATTGAACCCAGAATGTATGATTTAGATAGAGATTAAAACAAATAAAACACAGCAACATAAAAAGATATTAACAATTACAATTAACAATGAGCCAATAAATATTGTGGTATATTCTAGTGCTTCAGTATCTTTTCATCTAAATATCTCAAGATTAAGATCTGTCCCATAGTAATCTATCATTCCACAAAATCCACTTGTTACCTTCTTAATTCTTTCAGTTTACAAAGTATTATTTTGCTCCCCCATATGTGCAAAGGATAGCAAATATATATATTTCTTTTTTATTTATTAAAAGGAGCACAAAGATATCAAACCATAATTTTTTCACATGAATGAAGACCCCACAATCCCAGTCATCAAAGGGATACACACTGGTTATGTAATCACTGCTTCTAACCATATAAACATATCAGAACTTACATTCGATCTTGCTTGTCCTTTATAGGGTCAACTTCTGTTCACTTAAATGCATCCTCCTCACTCTTGCTAGCAGTGTACAATGCCACTTTACAAAAGCTAAAATAAGAAATTTTCTTAATTTGATAAACTTAACCAATACACTCTCCTTATTTTCACAGAAATACTGGTATGGGAGGCAGAGGTACAGCATGACCCAAAAGGTGGGCACACGGGACTGGATGGGGTGTACTGGGCACCTCTGACATGCTCCAATGCAGTGAGTCCTGAGAGAAGGTGCACAGCTGTCCACTAAGATCACTGGAGGGATACTGAGGTCTCCAGGCTCCTTCAGTGACTCATTCTTTGTTTGGGTTTCCACCTATAGCCAGTCAATATAGTTTATGTGTTAAATTAAACTTATGGTAGGAAAAGAATTTGCTTAGCAAATGTAGCATCACTAGGGTGAAAAGCTCTCATCATTATATTGCCATACCATTCGCCTTTATCTTACAAGCTGGTTTCCCTTAAATCATTATATTAAATTTCCTATTCTTTTTCTTATTGAGTGTTTAGGAGGTGAAAACAGTGGATGTAGGCAGAGGGAAGTACAGTTAAGAAGTGGAATACAGTACTTGAGAATACAGATATATGCTGTCATTTTTTTGGAGGGATGTGATGGTTTGCTGGCTGTTTTGGTACCTTAATTATATACAATTATTTACACTCATTCTTCACATCTCTTTCGATCATTGATCCCTTTTTTATATGCTTTTATTTACACTCAGTTCATGCAGGCCTCTCGTCTATAATAACTTAAATTTCTTCGAAGTAAATCTCTTCTTTTTTGGTGTCAACAATGTTTGGGTTTCATAATTCTCTTCAAATTACTTTTTATCTTTTGTATGCTATTACAGTGAACTATGTTACTTCACTAACACATTTGCTGCACTGCTATAATGTTGTCCTCTCATAATAATTTGAAGGAAAAGGTAAATAACACCCTTGAAGCCGTGGTACTTTATTAAAGCACTTACATTATGTCCCCCACAAAACCACTTACAAGACTTTTAGAGAAACCAAATAAAACTTTAGCAGGTGTAGTTTTATAACAAATGAAGCTTAAAACCACCCAGTTGAGACAAGATAACCTATTGTAAAATAACATTGCAATAATTAATGACTAAAATAAAAAATTTGTACAGCTCTCTAGCTTTAGACTTAAAATATGAAGGCTGGCAATGACCATGTAGCAGCTATGGCTGCTCATATTCTCCATGAATACCTAATGTCATCTACCTTTGTAACTAACCTAAGTAAATAAAGCAATATCATAATACATAACAAATTAAGGGCTAGTTCTAATGTGGATTATACCATCAAATGCTAACTGTCCAATTTTATTCTTCTGAGGGAAGCTAATTCTAAAATAGCTTCAAATAATTTTTCAAGCTACTTTTTAAATCATTCAAAGGATAAATCTTGAAAAGTTTAATAACTGTGTGTCATCTGAATACTGAGTCCTTCTTAGTTTGTGCTTAAAAAAATGAATTGAAAAATGGTTGGAATACCCTTTATCAAAAAGAAATCTGAACCTCTTATCTGTTATACAGAGCAGCTATTTGCTTTCTATCATATCAAAGTTGGAAAAAGGTTTATAATGCACATCTGAATGGATCTTTATCACTGTGCTATTTTTAATCTTTGTTAACTTCATTATTCCTCCTTTAATGGGGTGTAGAAATCCATAGTATACTTCATTACATTTGATCATACTAATAAAACAGAACGTGAGATATTCAATATCACTTAACCTGCTACAGCAAACTTAATAAGAATATGAAAGTTTTGAAATTGTTGCAAATGTTGTGCTTGGTTATATATGATTTTTTTAAATTTGTCTAAATACCAACACCATACAGTGCATATCTAAAAGGTGATGTATTTATATACTTCAAAATACAATGATTATGAGATAAACTGCAATGACTTACTTTTAATGAGGTTACAAAGATGGTTCTTTAAACAAGGTTGTAAGGTCTATTTGATATCATGGCTGTAAGACTTATCAGTATAACTAAAAACATATAGTATATAGTAAAAAAAGAGGAATTTCTTGCTTTACTAAAAACCATGCAATATTTGTTTCATAAAATACATGAAAACAAAATGCCATAAGCTCAGAAACAACTGATGGAGTGAAGAAGATTTCAAGTGATCAGGGCCTGAACATGCTTGAGGGTGAAAGGTGTGCATGGAATAGAGTGAATTGGAACTTTGTGGTATATTGGGGTCAACCTGCTGTCAATGGACGGAACCAGGGTATGTGAAACGTCTGGGGTAAACCATGGAAAGGTGTGTGGATAGGGAGCTGTGGTTTTGATGCATTACACATGACAGCTCATGTGGCCTTTCTTCATCAATTTCCTGGCACTAACTTGCAGACACTGAGAAGTGATCAGATGTAGGGGAGAAGGGGAGAATGTATGTTATCATTTCTTTCTTTTCTTTTATGCATTTGTGCTGTTTCCTGTGGGGTGGAGAGGCACTGGGAATGGACAGTGGCAAGCAAGTATGAATATGCACGTGCATATAGGTGGCCTTTTTTGTCTTTTCCTAGCGCTACCTTGCGGTGTGTGTGTGTGTGTGTGTGCTATTTCATGTGTGGCGGGGTGGCAATGGGAATGGATGAAGGCAGCAAGTATGAATATGTACATGTGTATATATGTATATGCCTGTGTATGTATATGTTGAAATGTATAGGTATGTATATGTACATGTGTGGGCATTTATGTATGTACATGTGTATGTGGGTAGGTTGGGCTATTCTTTTGTATGTTTCCTTGCAATACCTTGCTGACGCGGGAGATGGCGATTAAGTATAATATATATATATATATATATATATTTTTTTTATCATACTTTGTCGCTGTCTTCTGCGTTAGCGAGGTAGCGCAAGGAAACAGATGAAAGAATGGCCCAACCCACCCACATACGCACATATACATACCTATACATCTCAACGTATACATATATATACACATACAGACATAAACATATATACACATGTACATAATTCATAGTCTGCCCTTATTCATTCCCTTCACCACACCGCCACACATGAAATAACAAACTCCTCCCCCCACATGTGCGTGAGGTAGTGCCAGGAAAAGATAACAAAGGCCACATTCGTTCACACTCAGTCTGTAGCTGTCATGTATAATGCACTGAAACCACAGTTCCCTTTCCACATCCAGGCCCCACAGAACTTTCCATGGTTTACCCCAGACGCTTCACATGCCCTGGTTCAATCCAATGACAGCACGTTGACCCTGGTATACCACATTGTTCCAATTCACTCTATTCCTTGCACGCCTTTCACCCTCCTGCATGTTCAGGCCCTGATCACTCAAAATCTTTTTCACTCCATCTTTCCACCTCCAATTTGGTCTCCCACTTCTCCTCATTCCCTCCACCTCTGAAACATATATCCTCTTTGTCAATCTTTCCTCACTCATTCTCTCCATGTGACCAAACCATTTCAATACACATTGATAAAAACTAAGGTGTTATTGGGCTCTGCTTGCAAGATGTTACACTGTGAGTGAAAAGTCATCTTTAGTGTGGCTGTGTGGAAGTACAGTTCTGTCAAACAAATTTTCACTCCAAGGGAATCAACATTTTCTTACTACTGGAAGCAGCACAGTCTTGAACTGCAGGAGCCTTGCAAAGGTCCGGGGTAACACCAGGACTCTTTCACAAAAGTTGGTCCTAGAATAATTATATATACATAAATAAATAAATATATATATATATATATATATTCTTTCTTCTTTCTTTCACACTATTCGCCATTTCCCACATTAGCGAGGTAGCGTTCAGAACAGAGGACTGGGCCTTTGAGGGAATATCCTCACCTGACCCCCTTCTCTGTTCCTTCTTTTGGAAAAAAAAAAAAAAAAAAAGCGAGAGGGAAGGATTTTCAGCCCCCTGCTCCCTTCCCTTTTAGTTGCCTTCTACGACACGCAGGGAATCCGTGGGATATTCTTATTTTTCTCCATAATTATGCCAAGACCTTTTTCCAGACAAGAGAAGTTCTTTGATGAGACTGTACTCCTAATGATAAAGCCCCACCAAAGGTGACTTTTCGTATGAGGTGTAACCTCATGTAGGTGGAAGCCAGTAAAAACACCTTACACCCTCCTGCATGTTCAGGCTCTATGCACTCCAATATGATCTCATCCTTCTTGTCCCTCTGGTCCTGACACATAAATCATTTTTGTCAACCACTCCTCACTCATTCTCTCTATATGTCCAAACCATTTCAGCAAATCCTCTTCAATTTTCTCATCCATACTCTTAATACCACATCTTTCTCTTACCCTAAAATTTTTTCACTCTATCAACTTGACACCATGCACTGTCCTCATACATTCAACTTCATACGTACATGCTCATATATAGCTCATCCTTGCATCTATACACCACTGTGACTACTATACCTTCAAACATTCCCCCTTTTTCTTTATACCTTGTTGCCCTGACCGCCCAGGTAAAGTAATGTGAGTAAGGGACAATTGAACTTTGAAGGAAAAATCCTTGCCTGGTTCCTTCATCTGTCTCTAATATCAGAAGTTACAATACAAGACGGAGAGGTTGTTTGCCCCCCTTCCCACCCCACATGCAGGTGGTATGAGGGAAATTTTCTTTCTCTGCTGTCCCTAAAAATAGATATACATGCATAAAACGTGACTATCCATATACTGTGATCAAGTCAAAATAAAGAATGAAAATAGCATTATATCAATTGATGCTGATAATCCATCTTTAATTAGGATCAAAATCAAGCTGTTGTCTGTTCATGTTATCATTTCTAAATTTCAAATAAGAAAATTCTTGCACAGTATCAGAAATATCATATGATACAGTTGGGAGTGATAATAACTTCTACTACACAAATCGCTGTTAAGTTCGTATTCAGGTCTTATATTTTCAAACAAGTTGTAAGTGTATATAGCCTATCCTATATAAGTGAAAGTCAGCTGATCTTCATCTCTTCAAACTGACTGCTGGACGGAGTATGCCTGGGGGTGAAAAGGTGATAAATGAGAAAACATGAAGATCAAGCATAAACATCTGCAAACCATCATTATTACATGATGAAAGAAGCTGGTTTAAGCAAGTGTGTGAAGTATGAGTCTGAAAATGTACATATGGGTTTACCTGTTCACTTCATTTTAGAAAGATGGAAATGAATATATAATCAACTGCTTGCTGTTATATAATGCATGCATGTCTTACATATGCCTAAAGCAAAGATTTGTTGTTGATATATTTTCAGTCTTAGACAATGTAAATCATTTTCATGAATCCTGTTGAACTGAAGAATGAGATAAAGAAAACCTTCCATTATGACATCCTTCTTGGATGCTTAACTCATCCTGTGTTTTTTAACTTACTTTTAATCTTCCATGATATTCACTCTAATTTGCTTGTATTAAGCTCACTTTAATAAATACTTCCATATCCACTGTGTCTACATGTTCACCACACTTAGTTACTTAGTCTTTCAATTATCAGTCACTCATTTCATAAAACCTAATTTCTCTATCATTCATCTCTCTGTCCTCTTGCCAGGCTCACACATGCAATTCTCAGAAAATTAATACCAAAACTACAGTTTAAGTACATGGATGAGGAAGAGTTCAGTAAAATATTTACAACATACATGAGACAAAAGTTATACTATGCATCACTGGTTTAGTCATGCCACTTGAAGAGTGTACAAATTGTACAGTGGAGGCCTGATGACAACAAAAGGTACTATCTTATAACAAGAAAGACATTACCATAACGTTCAGGTTTCACAATCAAATTGACAGTAGATAGATAAGCGGACTGTCACTGACTCATTTACAATCACTGTACAAATTTTTCAAAAACTGACCTACAAAGGAATATAAATAAAACAATGGAAAAAAGTTCATTCAAACATAACCCAAAGACAGCCTAAGAATGTAATATAAGGATTATTTGACTGGGGTCCTAATAAAGTCCAATATGGATGAACAGAGATGGGTGCTTGGCACATCAACAATGAATAGTACTTTAAAGTTATGAGAAGTTTAGTAAGAACATATTACAAAAACAAAGTAAGAAATACATTAATCATGTGAAGAAGTATTTCTACAACAAAACAGTTGTGGATAATTAAAAAAGAGTGAAACTGTGAATGCAAATAATACAAATAAAAAATTACAGTACAGTAGTGGAGGAAGTTTTAAGATATGGTGTTCCACAAGTGCAGAGCTTTCTCCACATAACTACATATCTGTATGTGATTACAAGGATCCTCTTAAAACACACATACACATGCATATCCACAGATGGGGCATCACAAGAGTAAAACTCTTTTCTCATTACACAAAAATAATGTAGAAATCACACAAAAGCATGAACAAATAAATTGCATGCATTCAATGCATATTTAGACAAATTCACAATAAACAATTTACACTCAAGCTTAGCGCTAAGCACAAGGTACTAACCATGCAGGGGATGAGGCAGAAACCACACTATCGATGCCACTACTAGTCATAAAATTCACTGAAACATACACAGAATGATGGTTAATATCATGGTAAAGGTATGAAACTAATATAATCTGAACAAACAGTTAGACATATTTACAATTAATTCAATCTGCACTACAATTCAGAAAGAAAGTATTTGCCAAAACCTTTTGTTGAGATAAAACAAAGCAATTACTGAAATGTTATCAAAACATGCTATGCTTCACATCCAAACTAACATACACAATAACTCCACAGTAAAGCAGACTTTGATTTTAAACAGCTTTGTCTACTCTATCCTTTCCTAAATGATATTTAGATATGTGGTGAACGCCAAACAAACTACGGATGTAATCCATTTTTTCAGAGGAATAGGTTGAGGCAGTACTTACGTTTAGGTACTCCTCATGGCCTGTTCTAGCAATCCTTGAAGACTGAGAACTTTATTTCATTCCTCTTTAATACATGAAGATTTATTTTAATAATCATTATTTACTGAATTCAACACGTTTCCTTAACAGATAGTATTTTTAAGATATACAGTGTTTCAATTAACCAGATAGTGAGTACCATAAACAGTCTAATTATCTGAATGTTTACTGTCTACTCATAATGAATTAAGTAGACCTGATTATGTCATTTCCATTTACTTAAAGTATAATTTTCTAATATGAGAACAGGATTTTCTGATACAATGAAGAGACTCTCTGAATAAGTATATCACAGCAATTAACCTTGGGCAACTCATTTCTTCTACATCAAACTATGTTCTCCAGGGCATCATTATGACCATGATATTCCCATAATATAAGTAATTATAAAGCAAATAATCACTATATTGATATTCATATGATAAAACAAAATTCTACTATATACAAAATAAGGATCAGTATGGGCTAAAGCTGCCTATCCCAACTGCTTGTTAGATGGATGTAGATTATTTTTTAAATACATAACATACCATCTACAGGGTTATCAATAAATACAATTAACAAAAAAAATATAAAATATTAGAATAAAAATCATCACTCCAGTGTTCATTCTTGATACAAAATGTTATACTGAAGTAAAAAGCAAAGAACTGCCACAGAAAGACTATAATCTACTAGCATCCAGGGATATGAGTAATAAAAAACTAAGGTCTGTTAAAACCATAGCTGAAAGGTTTAAAAAAAAAAAAAAATAAGAAATTACTAAATGATCAAGGTAACTGCTGTAAAAGCAATCAAGACTTTTCAGAGTAATGCAAAATCTAATTAAACATATTTGAGGAAAAAGTCATGCACACTGCACACCAAACAGTAAACAGAAACAGTAAACAGATTCTTCTGCTGGTGCCATAGCACATAACAGCTTGAGGATATTGTTACCATAACTCTGTCATGCACTTTTCTGATTATTTAAGCTGGTTAAAATGGACATATCTTGCATGAAAAACTTTACATATTTATTAGTAATCTATTCTGGGTTAACAGGTGTCCACACCAGGACTATATTTGGATGTTTTTAGATCTACTGGCATGTGTTATGTTTTGGAGTGTGCATCAACCTTCCCTGCTCATTATCTAGATAATACCATACATTTTGAATTTAGAGAGGCACTCTCCCATCACCTTACACAAGTAACTTTATGGGCCTCACTTGTGGTAGTACACATCCCATGACCTCATACACTGAATGTGTATTTAGTGGTACATGATGTAATCTTTATCTATTCAGTGTGATGGGAGAATTATTCATATATAAAAGTTAAAGAGGAAACTTCTTTTTTTCACAATGACCAACACAGCATGGGCAAAACATGCTCCAATCAAGGCCACATTAGATGAGAAAAAAGAAAAAATAATTAATTAGGGTGTAAAAACTGTAGTAAGATGTGTGTAAATGTTTACAATTATATAAATTTGTGCTGCTGTTCTTGATTTTGTTTTATCACATGCCTTTGTTAGTATATGAAGGCAGCAAATCTTGAAGCAACATAATCATTACAAACTGAGTTAGTTGATCACTAATGAATATTCATAGTGATACAAAACAAACTCTTTTAATAATGATGATGTTAGTATTAGATTTACTATTATTTATAATACTTGATAGCTGTTTCCCGCGCTAGCAAGGTAGTGCCAGGAAGCAAACGAAAAAAGACCTATCCCTTCATATTTCTACATATATGCATATATATACATTTTATTTATGTATATGAATGTATACATTGAAATGTATAGGTATGTATATGTGCATATGTGGGTGTCTATGTACATACATGTGTATGTGGGTGGGTTAGGTCATTTTTTCATCTGTTTCCTTTGGTTTTCATTAAATATTTTCCATTATGTTCATATTTTCATGTATACATATTTCTATCTTTATGATGAATGGCTTATCCTTTCCTACTTTTCTCAGTTTCAACTTTTGTATTCTCCTCATAATCCACTGCTATTTCTTGTATTCTCCTCATACTCCATTGTTAGTGGACGTTTAAATCTAAATTTTTCTTCTTTCTTAAACTTAAGATCATTCATGTAGCAAAAGCAAATGTCTGTTTAAGATAAGCTTTGTGAATGCATGGACCTTCATTCATCCCCATCTGTGTATGTGATACATGTCATTTATAGCAGATTTCTGGATGTACATATTCACATTTTTCCTGATCATAACACCCTCTGGCATTAAAAGGTCAAAAAGGGAGTGTTCTCAAACACATTCTGGAGTGATTATATTCACACTCCTCAAAGCCCCTGCACCTGCCTCTCAAACATTGTCTGCACGTGAAATTGTCATTCATCTGTATCTTCATTTTCTTCACTTGTTTTTGTTTCTAGTCATACTTTAACTTCACTAGTATCTCTTTCTTTAGTATTTTCATTCTGTCTTTTATTTGACTTATCATGAGAGAGAGAGAGAGAGAGAGAGAGAGAGAGAGAGAGAGAGAGAGAGAGAGAGAGAGAGAGAGAGAGAGAGAGATTTTGTGTTGTAGTTATAAAACAGCATAAAACTTGTCCTGTGGAAGCCATGTCATATCATGAATGAATTCAATATAGCCACAGCTTATACTTCGATATAATTCTATAACTGTAAATGCTGAGGCAGAATGATGAAAATAAAAGCCTTTGATTTAGAATATCTCATGTCAAAGCACTGACCTTTAAGCATCTACTAGGCAAGGGACATTACCATACTCACCCAACTCAAGGAAGGTGTGAATGGGTATTTTTCCATCTGAGAAGGTAAACCACATCCCTGAGTCACACTGATCCATGTTTCACAGGCACAAATTTATAATTCACTGAGTTGCTGAAGAGCTAATGTGGTGAGATCAGTGTTATGCCTGCACCATGTAAGAGTGTTTGGCCTCTTATTCAACCAATATCCTTTTTTTATCAATGCAAATTGAATAATGAAATACTACCAAAACCATGACCAACCTGTTGCCCATATTGCTACCCATGGGTACTCGTCTAGTGGAGGCTTGTCGTTGACGAGACAAAAAGGAGTGACCTTGGTCCATGGTTGACAAGCGCTGGCTAATCATCTGTCGTTGCATCTGCATACTCTGGAAATTATAAATTCTATTCAGTAGTTTTATTGACCATAATCAACCAAATATACAAGGCTGCAATAAATACTTATCATATTTTGATAGAAACTGTTAGGTTTCATACATTTTGATAAATATTTCATTCTTCAGAAACAATCTAGATTTATTATTTACATATTTGCCTCTCTTGCTTTATTAGGTACCAATTACAGATATCAGACAACAAAAGAGAGGATGAAGTCTGTTTTCTGTGTTGAACTCTAATACTTATAATGTATCCAAACTTTAGTAAAATTGCAGGGACTGAGGTAACAGTTGATGAACACTGTAACTACTCTGCACCACACCACATGTAATGTCACCATGCACAAGACATTGTGCTACTTTTCTTGTTTGCAAAGAAAAAACGGTAAAAAAATTCAAGTATACTCAATTATGAAACTGGTAAACTTAGGGATCATTATACTCTTCAGTACCACTACATGGAATTAGGGTTACATTATCTGTCCAATGAGACACATAATGTTACAGTATACAAAAAATAGCAATCAACAAACTAGAAAAGGCAATTCTGTACCAATTCTCGCACAAAGAATGACAAATAAAGAACCATGTAAACTTTTTGGAATAACTTACAAGATTATAGAAAGCAGTGGTTATAAGTTTTTCTTCCATATCACGTATCATCTTTGTTTTCTCTGTCTCACGCTGAAACAAGAAAATATCACATTTCTACGCATGCAGTCACTAACATCTGTACATACAGTGAGATAAATATTGATCCTAGTCATTGTTTCCTCAATCAAAAAAATCTACATCTTTATCAAGATGAATTTAATACAAAAAGAAAGGTACATGGATGGTCCTCTGTCTTCCTTTCATGAGCATCTTTTTTACCAGTATATAATGACAGTATAACTCTTTAACTACACAAATAAGTTACCTTTCCACGTGCCTTCATGCATGAGACTCATTTCTAGTTGTATGAAAAAAATTCCCATTACAGAATGAAATCTTTTACAATGAAGGAATGAATGTAATTTTACTTTTAATCTTTCCTAGTCAATGTAATCTATACATAAACTTTATCAGCATTACCTGAATAGATTTCTTTTTTTCAGACATATTTGCAATATCCCACTTTAGCGAGGTAGCATCATGAACAGGTAACTGAGCTGTGGAGGAAAAATCCTCACTTGGCCCCCTTCTCATTTTCTTCCTTTGGAAAAGTAAAACAGGAGGGGAGGATTTCCAGCCCCCTACTCCCACCCCTTTTAGTTATATTCTACAACACCCAGGAAATATGTGGGAAGTATTCTTTCTCCCTTATATAATGGCAGAAAATGAAAAATCTCTGGGAACAGCTAGAACATTTGCATAAACTGCATACATACCTCCTTCTAAACATTTCTCATGCAACACCTGCAGTTCAGAAACTCATTTTGCAGTTTTAAAGACTACCTTATTCTTAAGAGAAGTCAGAACCCATCATTTCCCATTAGTATACAGAGGGAACAAAAGAAACTTGAAAATAAGTTAGCTGTCTTGGATTGCTTGAAATCTGACAAGTCCAATTCTTAGGGTACATGAGAGCTACATCTTAAGAGAAGCATTTTTAGGGTCACGTGAGATGACAGAAGGCCAGATATACAGATTACTTAATTTCTGTAGAAACAAAAGAAGTAATCCCTAACAAACTCAATCACCAGCCACCTAGGAGGCAAGCACTACGTCTTTACTGATATGAATGATTCATAATCAAGATCTTTTCTTTACTGTTCTCTGTGCAGTATGAACCAGGTACAGTATTCAGGTTCTGATATTAGAAGATATCAAAGGTATGTACACCTTTTCTAAAGATCTAACCCTTTCATTGCACAAACAGCTTTCTTGCTGGTTCCCAGAAAGTGTTCATTATCCTGCACAAAATAAAAGTACCTAAATACCTTTTGTGTTACTAGTTCAAACCTGAAATATATAGTTTTTCTATCTGACAATAATAATCCTTATAGAACATATCACACAGTGATATATAGTTGGCTAATAAATTAAGAATTTTTTCATACTTGTTAGCCATGTCCTGCATTGCAAGGTAATGCTAAGAGTTGACAAGAAGTGGCCTTATTCACTCACATCCACTCTATCTGTCATATACAATGCAATGAAACCACAACCCTTATCCATAATTAAACCCCACAGACCTTTCCATGGTTTCTCTGGACCATTTCATATGCCCTGTCACAGCCTGCTGATTGCATGCTGCCCTCAGCATACCAAATTTCTCCAATTTGCTCAATCCCAGTCATCATTACAAAATCTTTCTTAAGAACTTTAAGGTCCACGTTTACCATATGAAAATCACATTCTAAAACTGTTCCTCTTTTCACAATACAGTACCTCTAGATTTTCAATAATCCTTTCTTTTTCATGGATGGTTGATCGAAGATTAGACACATCAGGAACAAGAGCTGGGTGATGCTTTGGATCAAGTGTCCTGATAACTGATTTGGCTTTGCCTAGGTATTTTTTGTATCGTTCTTCCATGGCAGCCATTTCACATTCCTTCTTAGACAGACTCTCTTCCAGTGACACTACTTTTTCACCTAAAATAACAGCATCATTAAGGAAACAAATTAATGTTAATTCGACATACCTTCTTTAAAATGCTTTTAACATCCAAACATATGAGTAATAATCAACATAATCTTAAAATGAAATATTCATATCAAACATTCATATAGTACTATAAAAGAAACCCACAAATCATAGTGGATGAATTAACCCCTTTACTTATTCACTGTTATATAAAAAGAAGTAATTTTCAATAAAAACATGTCTCTATTCCTCACTGTATGCTAAGTCTTCACAGTTGAGTTCACAATAATTCTGTGCTTACAATAACACAAAAAAAAAAAGACACCATTCTCTACTGTAACTTGCAAGCCCTGACGCATATAGAAACCAAAGCTGGGAAAAATATACCAACATAACTTTGAAGACCGAAATGAAAGTTACTATCAACCACCCAGCAGCACACCACAGGTTTCTAACCAGTCATTTAATATCCTTTACCATCAGTGTCACCTACAACTCACATTTGTTAAAGACCAATTTCATTCAAACGATAAGTTCAAGATACTAAATGTAGTCACTTCATGAAAATTAAATTTCTATCCTTGCTCTCTATGAGTTATAAACACTAAGATATTCATAAATTAGTTATAAGATGGTATTTTGGGACAGTGACCTCTCATTCATTAAATGTAGTTTTAGAATAATTCTTGCATGAAGAAGTGAGATGTACTTGTTGAATCTTTTTACTAAACGGTCATATAACCTCTGCTACATATACTTCCAAAAACACCTCACTGGTCCTATGCAGCATTCACAACTACCCACTTGACAGAGTAATTGACTCAATTACTGATCATCACCAATATCATGGTTTCTGTACAAACCAAGTTTTGATTCTATGTCAAAAAGAGAATACAGGAAGTCATAGCTTAGACTCAATGTTAGCTGACTCAATGAAAGACTGTTTTGCAAAAGTTGTCTCCTAATAACTTTATCACATGCCTTTCTTCAAATCTATGAATACTGCATACATTCTCTATCAGTAAATGTGATGACAACCAAGCAGTAGTATAGCTAAATGAAACTTACTCTTTTCTGTCAGTTTCCTCTCTAGCTCAGCAATCTTCCTAGCCTCCCCACTGGGTGATTTGGCTGGAGAGCCTTCAAAAGCCCTAGATGTTGCAGCCACTGCAACCGGGGGCGCCACAGCCGCAGATGCCTTAGCCTCCTCTACTTCACTTTCGAGTTCCATGATGCGATGATTCAGCTGTCTGTTAGAGTTAAGTCAGAAGTCATAGAAGATCTTTTGTCTTAAAGAATAAATGAATCTTTCTTCTTTAGGAAAAAAAATCTTACTACTGTGGTGTTACCCACTTTCTTACCAATGAAGATCATGAAGTACTTCTTATCCATAATTTTCCATTTAACTTCTTTCTAAAGTTACAGTCACTTTGATTAATACCTCGGAAGGTATCAAAGGCTAATTTTCAGTGTAAAAGCAAGAAAAATGCTATACTGCATCTCATTTAACATCATATCAGATATCTGATGTTTTCTCTTCTTCAACCATCACTATCACAAACAATTCATTAGTCTATCTGTATTCAATGGATATTTCTCAAATTTCTCTTTGTAATTCAGTGCTATTTTGAGACTCAAGTAATACTTCTAACATCCTAGTAAACAAGAATTAGCCAAAGATGGTAAAGATTTATATAAAAAGTAGAATACTTAATGTAGGTATGTCAAATTAAGGATAATGTTTATAAAGAACAGAAACCATGAATACCTTGAAGGACACTCAGTTTAATGAGAGATTAATTTCCCATCGGATAAATATGGTGAAGGGTAAGTACTCTTTTATAATAATAATAACGTCCCAAGTGACAAGGTTTCAGTGGAACATACAACCAAATTCATTCTCTCCGAAACTTGAGTGACAACAGTAAGAAATCTAATCAGATGAAAATCATACAATTATGTAAATCATGTTATCTTGTTGAGGGATGTTTCACTGAGTTTTCACATGAATTCACTGACAATAAACTTGCTTTAATCATCTACAGTAGTTCACACAGGTTATTATGATGAAAAATGAGGAAGAGAGCAAATATGTTTCATGGAAACTCAACTAATCAGACAGTTCAACTTTGTACTGTTCTTTAAGGAGCGACACTTCCTATTCCAGTTTTTGCTATTTTTCCTTAAATTTTACACAGGAGGTTTATAGAAATAGTGGAGGTGGTGTTGTCAGTGATCACTGGACCAGAACAACAGTGTGTCTGGTGTGGTTGAAAAATATACAAACTTTTTAGTTTTGCTGTTATGAAAAATACCATAAATTACACTATATTACATTAAACTGATTATAATAAGCAAAGATTTATCATACATTAAAACATTGTAATAATCAGTAATCAGTTTTTCAGTGTAGATAAAATGAATGATAAGATATGAGCAGTGACACCTCACATGACAAATAGTCCTAACTTCCACAGTTTTTAATGATATGTACTAAAAATCTATAAAACTTCTATATACTATAAGAGTAAAAGCTGTGAATGACATATACTTCTGCAGTGATTTTCTTCATTGTCATATAACCATCTTTGAACGTTTAAGTTAAATACATCTTTTAAACATCCTGGAAATGTGAATTCTGAAAGCTGGAAATGAAAACTTATTGAGATGTTTAAGGATTAACCTTCTGCCTGATATCTTTTCCCTCTCCTTTTGATTTGATTTCCTTTTCTATATCTTTATGCTTTTTCAATTTCTCCATCTCTTCACATACTGCAAAACTTATTCATAATAGCCTTATACTTATCTTCTCTAATATCTCCTCATTTAGCCACAGTACTGTATTATCAAGGAAAGATAAACTTTTATCAATTAATGCTAAAGTTCCTTTCGACACTTTTTTTCTTAACCCCTATCTTCTTTATATCAATGGCCTTCTTTACATAACCATGAATCATATGATATGACACTACTTTTCACTTTATTTCCTTGTGATGATGATCAGGCCTCCATCTAGCTTTTTGTGGACCGAATAGAAGTCATTTTCAGTTTCAGTTTTGACTACCATAGCACAACAAACTGAGAAAAACACTTACCTTGTAATATTTCACCCTCAAAAACTCAAGGAAGTAGGAATCTTTCTAAATACCTCTTCCCTTCAACAACACCCCCATTGTACCCTCTTCCAGTATCAACATTCTTGGACTTTCTATAAGTGAGTCTTGAAATTCATACATTTCTAAATCTGTAAATATACTGCTGCACTCACCTTTACATTTCATTCCTAAGTGCTCACCCTACAGATAAGCCATGTTTTTTCACATTAAATTCTACAGTAACATGGTTGGATATATTACATACCACAAAGGCAAGAAAATATTTTGTCTTATGGGTAAGAGAACTGAAAAGGGTGTACTGAACTGAAGTCGAGATGGAAGGATGGAGTGAAAAAGGTTTCAAGTGTTCACAGCCTAAACATGCAGGAGGGTGTAAGGCATGCAATGGACAGAGTGAATTTGAGCATTGTGGTATACAGTGGGCAGTACATTGTCAACAGATTGTGCCAAAGAACATTAAGCAGTCACAAGAAACCTTGGAAAGGTCTGCAGGACCTAGCTGAGGGAGCTGTGATTTTGGTGCATGACACATGACAGCTAGAAAATGAATATGAGCAAATGAAGTCATTTCTTTGGCTGTTCCTGGAGCTTCCTTGCTAATGCAGAAAATGAATTTTTTTTTTTCTTATTATCAGGAAGGAATGGGAACTTAACCTAGAAAGAAATAAAACAACTGCTGTCATCTGGAGAGCTAAAAAGTACAGAAAAAAGATCTTAGAAAAAGTTACAAGATATGGCAATGCATCTTACATGTGTGCCAACAGTAAACTTCTAATAAAACCTTTGGAAAATGGGCCATATTTCAAAAGAAGCAAACTGTATAGAAAAATTACTAAACAAATACTGGAGAGTTAGTTAATAAACAGATTTTGGACTTTTGGTGGAAAACCAACTTAAATTTAGTAAGTACATGTAGGTTACGCAAAGAAAATAGTACCTATTAAAATAACTTTTGAAGATTTACATATGAATACCTTCATCCTCATACACAAGGAACTTATGAAATACAAATCAAATTACAGCATTCAAGCCCAGTCACCCTGTGTTAATCTATCTTTCTATCTGTATCTCTGATGCCCATCCCATCTGGGAACTCCCATCAAGAGGGTGGCCACAGTAATAGAATCTCCACTTAACACTGTCCTTATATGCCTCCCTCACATATACCAATTAAGTCTCAAGAAGTACAAAGGGTGGTGAAGAAGGACCTAGCTTGCAAAATAAAATCTGAGGAAATGATAAATGGGTTTACAAAGGTCTGTTATTGGCTAAGTTGCATTAACTTTGAACACTTTTAGTTGAATTTAGGAGTTAATCATCTAAAAATGGGAAAATCACTTTACTCAGGCAATAACAAAATAATCCTTGTCTGTGCCTGTAGAGGGAAGATTGGTTATATTAGGAGCCTCTGCCACAGTGTGCTAGTTATAAATAAAATAACTCTTGTCATATCACTTACATAAGTTCATTATCAGTAACTGACAGAGAATACTGTAGGTGAATAAATCTCTCTAAAGAAGAACCTCTGACATTACTATATCATTCATGTAAGGAAGAAATCAATTTACTACCTTATCAACCCAAACCATGACTAGTATTGCAAAAATACAGGAAGAATCAATAAAAATAAGACATTACCTTTCTATATAAGTGGCATATATGAAGTTTTAATATACAAGGGATCAGTGTTAATATCATCACAGGTTAACATGGAGAAGGGGAAGACCTCTGATCTCCAAGACAGAAAATGGGTTTGATCCCACAACCAAGCACATATGATAGTTGGTTAATCCATTTGACTAAGTGACATCTACCTATTACCTTTAGTGGGGAAATGCATGACATATTAGTCAGTTATGTTAAAAATGAAACTGACATTCCTGAATTCTAATAAGTCTTATCAAGTTACAAATTATAACTACCTATGTAAAGTAGTAAACTCATTGCTAATTAGTTTCAAATAAGTTAATTATGAATGCAGTCAAAAAGTTTTATCACAAAGATTTATAACACATTTGGAAGGAGCCAACAAAATACAACACAAAATGGGGTTCATGCATTGTGACTAAGACATCACTAGTGTTTTGGTGAGTTTATGTTTGCAGTAACTGGCAGAAGTATTAACAGCAGGTCACTAGCATGTGTTAGTAAAGCAAAGACAAGAGCACGAAACTAGGATAAGGTCAGCAATAATCTGCAAGCAAACAAGCCCAAGCAACCCAAAGGAGGGTATATTGAAATAAAACAACTCATATGAACTCATAAGTAGCAAATTGTATTTTGATATTCTATACATTATCAAAATTAACTTATATGATTTATATAAAAATGCTGTAAAATAATGCATACTCAGCAGCTGAGATTACTACAGACTAACCCCTTACCTCTACCAGTTACACTTAGATGAGCAATTACTCAGTTTTCTGCAATGGAAAACTGAGGATGCTAGTCAGCAACAGAGGAACAGGATTGCTAGGGCTTGTACTGCTACATCACACTCCAGACAAAGATTGGCTAATAGTGCTACATCATATTCTAAGAATGACTTAGGATTTGTCTACCAAAATTAACCATTCTGTCGCCAGCTACATCCAAACGTCTCAAATATCTGAATACATCAGTTTTCTTTTTATGTTATTAAATGCTATAACTCGTTCAGGTATGCTTAATGAAGACAGAGGGTCAGATTTTAATGAAATATCAAATGTCCTAATACAATGATTACATTTACAATGCAGCACAATACTATCGTAATGTGTCAAATATTTTGACACAATTCTGCATTAAATCCCCAGGAAGTATATTCAATAGAAAGAACTAGCTGTATAATTGCTATAAATCACTTACAAGCAGAAAAAGGATATTTCTGTCCATATGGATTGGTATCATCCTATTCAAGCATGAGCGTGTGAACACAGTAATAAAGAAATTAGGATTATTTTGATTATAATATATAGATTATAGTATATGGATTTGTAATAAAAGATACTGAGTTCATTTAATAATTCATATCTTGTATTGGACTGTCATCTTTTAAAAATCATAAGGGAACCATCTGATTAAGTGAAAAAATGCATGGGAAATGTTTTTACATCAATCAAGTTCAGTCCTTTCTAAAAGCTCATCTCACATTTTAGAATAATATTATCTGCATTTCAATTTTATTCTTCAATTGTTCTGCCATTACTAGCCAAAGTAAACAGCATTTACAATATCTACATTATTCATAGATACTTACTTAAAGTATGATATACTTTTCTGAACAAAATTATCTTATATCTTAATAAAAGAATTATGCAAACTAATGTATTGTACATATACTATCAGCAAAATACAGCTGGGAACCCTACTAAAAAAAATCACTGACCTAATTAATGAGGTCCAAACACTTACAATGCCATGTCATTCAATTTCATGGATGGATAAAGAAGAATAAAGTATGCCATCAAATCTGTCACGGTATGTAATATTATCACAAGTCTTACACCATTAGAGCTCCAAAACGACAGATTAAACCTGTATCAGTTTTTATCAAATTTTCCCAATTGTGCTTTACCACATAATCTTTCATCATATGAATGGTTCCATCTTTGACGAACACTATTACAGAACTGTACCTATCATCAGGCGTTGTTGATTAGCAACAGATTATTATTTTCATTCAAACCTAGGACCCCTTTCATGGGGCTCCTGTAGCTTTAAGACTATGCTACAATCAGCAGCAGGAAATGATGGCCTACTTTGGAGTAAGAAGTTCCTTGATGATGATACATCCTTCCTGAAGGTGACTTTTCACTTGCTATGTAACCTTATGCAGGTGGAGTTAGGTAACACCCTCAGAAACACAGCATAAACACAAATCACTTAATTCAATTGCTTTTCTCAGATTCTTTTCCTAATCTATTTTTGAAGTCCTTCCCTAATGATGCTCTTCTTAACTTATTCAACAAGGACAAAATCCTGTTATGCTTATATATTGGTTTTCCACTGTAGCTTAGTAGGAACAAGAAAAGGAATAATGATGTGACTGGAATGAGAGCTTATATTGTGCTGGTAGGTAAAGTAGGGGTAGTTTGTAGTTCACATGCAACAACTGACAACCATGCAACAACTGGCAAGCAGATACACACTCAGTTTTGAAAGCACATTCCAGAAAAAATGGAAAAAATATACATATAAATAATCCTCCCTGTTCAAAATGCTATCAATGACAGTAGTATTCTAATAAAACTCTTTACTGAGTTCAGAAGGGCTGCCTCTCTGCTAATTTCCATTTATAAATTTTTTTACTGACTGTTCACAACCACATTGACTGTCTTTTGTTATTTCAAATCAGCTGAATCATCCATCATAAATGATAATGTTACATAATGTATCATTTAAGATATATGAGTGTAAAATCAATATTCAGTCCACTACTGGGAAGGTAAACAGCATGATAACTAATCAGAGATAAAGTTAACACTTCTCTGAGATCAATCAATGAATATGAAAATAAATATCATAAATTATATTAATAAATAATTGTTTTTCTTACTACAAGGATAATATTTTCAAGCTGAAACTGATTATATTGTTACCATAATTCTGCTGGTTGTTTTATACAGTTAATGATAATTATCACAGAAAAAAATTCTTGAATAATAAAATATTGGTTTCAATTAACTCCCTGCATTTTACTGGAATGTCAGAAACAGATAAGTGGACAAGCATGATCAATACCAGATAAATGCCCTAGATATACCAATTTCTATGTCCATGATAATTTTGCTCTATAATTAATCACTGTTATACCATTATCTACTTTCATAATTAAACAAAACTCTCCATGATAAATCATTTATGAACGTGATGTCTCTGATGTGAATGTGATGCTGTCAGAATCACAAAACTATATTTCCTGCTGATTAGTCTCTTCACCAGCAACAGTTATTCAATAATAAAATTTCACAAGCTATCTCAATATATCCAAAACAATATTCTTCTATTATAGCTGTCAGAGAGTTTTCTCTTGTGAGATTCGGAGGTAGAGGCTATGGAATAATGCTATTTTCTTCATTATGAAGACAATGTTCTCATAATAAAAATTTAATCTAAACTGAGTTTTGCTGCAAGAAAAAATTAAACCCCCCTGATCTGTAATTCCTATGAAATTCCAAATTACTCATATTTTTGAGATCTGGAAATGGCATTTCACAGAACTGGTTAATGGCATGGCTTGGTTTATTCATCTCAGGCAAGAAAAACATGCCTGTGACTAAGTATTAACAAGATGCATGTGACAAACATCATACCAAGACAGCATGAGCACTGCTCATAAAATTAAGTAGTTTTCCAAAAGGGCTCTATGTACACATACTTCATGGTATAGGTACACATGCATTTTCATAGTATTCACATACGACCTCACATATGAAATAAAACAATAGTAAAACCTAAAGTTATTCACACCTAATTAGTACTAATAACAATTAGTGATTCTGTCACATAATAATGTTAATACAAAAATGGTAAGCAATGCTTTTGTATTTCCTCTATCACTTGACAGTGGCAGTTGTAGTCTAGAAAGCACAATAAATCAAGCTGACATAAGCTGCTTACTACTAAAAATTGCACAAACTACAATATTATTTATTATACCTGTGGTTCAGCTGAATCCTGCTCACTTTAGCTAAGATTTGAACATTTTCATGCGGCTTCACCAAACTCAAACCTTAATTACAACCGAGTCAGAATAACAGCTACTGTTCTGGAACATCCAAGATGTTTTACAAACCATAAATGCACTTTTAATTTTAGAAAAATGAAAATGAACAATGTTTTATCTACAGTGAGCATTAATGCAATATTAATTCTAAGTTTGGCACAATACTGCAGTTTGAAAATTCTTAACTAATAATATGCACATGAGCACCACAAGGCAATAAGTCCTAGACACACCATATATGACTAGTTTTATGGGCGGTAGTAAGCCAGGCTTACTTATTTTATTTCTTACATTAAAAGAAATGAACATATTCTAAGTTTTCAAACTGAGAGGATAATGTTAATGTTACAACATAAACAACTGCTGTTATGATATTATCATGACTAGAAAAGGGCAGAAATAAAACAGGAGGAGACAGAAATAAAGGAGGTAAGTTATCTCAATTGTATAAATATAATCACAGGCACATAAATGCCAACAGTAAAAAATTACTGGTTTTAAGTTAGCTGCACATCAGAGATCTAAATAAAAAGCTATAGTGGAATCGGAAAAATTTCATAAAATGTAGAATTTATGATGCAAATCCATATTTTAATCAATCCTGTTCTATAGCTTCGACAATTATGAAATTAAATTAGAACAAAATTATAAAAATCCCTGCCACACACTTTTGCTATGGTGTACAAAGGGTGAACATAGCATTAATTGTCTCAGCCACCATATGCTTAGCTGATTTGTGTTTTGGTTTTATGACTCCACCATTAACTGATGGTAGTAACATTTCCTTTGCTGCAGTTTTTCTCTGTTTCTTTGCTTTAATCTGTCTACGAAAGAAACTATATGTGCGAACAAGTGATGCTGCATCATCTGTCTCATCATTAATGGCTGCAGACATATTTTCTTCTTCAGGGACTCTGTGAATTTCACCATTATTACTTTTCATTTTGTTACAATCATCATCAATATATGGCTTGAACTGACGTGGATTATATTCACCCATATCTGAGGCATTATCTGTACAATAATCTGTTGCAGATGGATCTTCATCTGCATCATCTGGACTAACTGAAGTGCAAGATTCTGAGCTAACAAGAGGGGCAGCATACATTCCTAGAGTTAATTTCCGTTCTAGAGTCTCAAGATCAGTGTCTGTGTCGGTGGTGTACAGAACCCCATCTTTTTCTGACTTTTGAATCTGAGATTCTGAGGAAACTTCGAAGTGTGTGAAAAGTGTGTCGCTAAGCAAAGTAACCTCAGAGGTGCTTTTCTTGCTTTTGGAGGATGCCTGTGATTTAACATTGGAAGTTTTTAAAGTAGCAGTCTTTGGAAATGACATTCGTTCTCTTGGGGAAACTGGCGAGTAGTGACCTAAAGGTGTTTCACTTTCAGTTCGCGTTATTTGTCTTACTACAGGTTCACAAAATTTAACATGATTATTGGACTTAACATGTGGCACTGAGATCTGGTTTTTAGTACAAACTAGAGAAGAGCTATTCTTAGAGGATAAACTACTCTTTGGAGATTGATTATTCTCTCTTGTGATACCTTCCCTTGATGTGAGGGGACTGACAGCATTATTGAAGCCATGAATTGAGGTGGAACCATTAAAACTTTTCACATTAGAAGGATATTTCATTGCAGAGTAACTACAAGTTCTAACATCTTTTGAATAATCTGGTACTGGTTTGCTATCTTTGTTAAGTTTACTGGTATAAGAAGTGTTTGTTTTAGCAAATGTTACTGTTTTTACATCAGTTCTGTCTTTTGTAGATGAATTACCAGAACTATGAAGAACACTGCTTCTCTCATTCTTTACCTTTAATTCCTTTCTTTCACCACAAAGAGAAGGTGTGCCGCTGCTATGTATATTATCCATAACCCTGGTCTTCCTCCCCAAATCACTGGCATCTTTCTCTTGTGGCTGCGGTTTACTATTACTAAGAACAGTATGGTAACCTTCGTGAGATATTATGTTACTTTTATTGGATGATGGAGTATGAGAATCAGATGATACAAGGATATTCCCTGAAAGATTCTTACTATTTCCTTTCTCTACATTTGAATTACTCTTTTCTTGCTGGGATCGCTGCCCTTTGTCTGGGCTACTAGCTCGCCCTACAAGAAGAGTTTGTGTAACTGGTACTTCTTTGATATTAGTGGCTGCCTCATTAAGTGCAACTGTTGAAGGTGAATTTTTACAAGATCTATTACGAGTAGCGTTTATGCTATTAGGCAAACGTGGAGAGTTGTGAGGAGTGGGGGATTCTGGCGGTAGGGATGATCGGACAAAGCTTCCACTAGTCCTACGACCTTGTGGGGAAGACACTGGCAGTGGGTTTGTAGATGTATATGTGGGAGATGGTGCTAAGGAAGCTGAGGATACATGTGGGGAACAATGCAGTGTTCCATCCACTGTTGGTTTAATCAATGAAGTTTTAACTGATTGAGTATGTACAAAAGACAAATCTACCATGGTTGATGGAAGGTATAATGTTGACAGAGGAATAATTGATGAAGAACAATTCATATGCGGTGACAAAGGTGGAGAAACTGGTAACTGTCGGAGTGGGGATGTTGGAGATGGAGATGTCCCATGGTTATACTTATATGGGGGATTATAAGAACATACAGTATGAGGTCGTGGAGGTGATACAGGAGATGCACACTGAACTTGTCCTACTTCTTTGCCACTACCTTCACCATTGTCTTCCCCTTGAGAATTATGAGAGCAACAGTGAAGGCAGGAAGTGTGTGCTGGATGAGAATGGTGCATCACTGAAGGAGACGACATTCGATTACCACCTAATGCCGGCAGAATGTCTGTCATGTGATGGGTTGTACATTCTTCAACTATGGATGGAATAACAGGACTCAAGCAACGATACACTCCTGACATCCCTGATTCTAAGGTGCCAGAGTAAATCCCTGAGATACCAGAGTCAAGTGTCCCATTGTAATCTGGTGAGTGGGGCTCAGTACAACCAGTATCTTCACAACCTTCACAGCTACTGGGTGAAGTGCGACAACAGCCACTATCTTCATTTGTTGGTGATGGTGACAACTTGAATTCATGAATGTGGCGAATGACAATTGGACTTTCCTTGCTGGTCTGGGTTGCAAAGGATGAAGAAGAAACGGGTAGAGGAGGAAAAGATCTAGGTTGTGGCAAAGGTAAAGTTGAAGTCAAAAAATTAGCAGACAGCAGTCCTTTAGGTTGACGCAAAATCAGCAAATCTGATTCACTAGCCCATTTCAAATTTCTCTTAAATAACTTCATCTTCTTATTAGGATCAACATTGATATATGCATCTAGAAAGGAAAAACCTGGGACATTTGGTGGGGTGATGGACTCTCCCCTCTGGTTTGGCCGGAGGTGGCCTAAATCTCCCTTGGAATCCCACCTGTTCTCCTGTGTCAGGGAGTTTTGGCGATCCTGTAAGTCTGACACCAAAGTTTGAAGAACAGGTAGTTGTTCGCTGCTTTCGCCCTCTGCTGCTCTTTGTTTCAGCATGCTATTTTCATGCTGTAGTCGCATCAGCTTTTCTCTGTGAATATACATGGGAATTCAATATATTATGGCCGATGCAACTGACAAAATCTACAAACTTAACTGTAAATCTTTATGAATAGATATAAAGTTTGAGAAGAGATGGGCAATCATAAAAGGCAAAGAAGTATTCTGTCACCAAATAATATAATTAATTGTCATATATGAAGACAACAACAATCACCAGGGAATAATCCAATCAAATGAGCTACTAGTACATACCAAACTATGACATACATAGATGGCACTTTACATCACAAGTATTCTGAATTATAATGTCTTACTCTTCAGCAGTTTTTGTTATAAAATTCAAGTGGGAGATAAGCAGTGACTAGGGAGGTATTACCATCTAGATGCTGGGATGTAGAATGACATTTTTGCAGTGAAACATCACCATAAAGGCTGTCATATTACCTTACAGTGACCTGATTCACTGTTTTTCTTTCTCTGCCTCATATATATGTGGGCTGCTAGAACTCAATCCACAAATGCAAACTTCTAAATTTTTTTGCTTAACACTTGAAAATACTCAAATGATTATTCATCCTATATCACAAGGTTCCTTTATCCCTGAGGACACGGCAGGAACAAAACTACCTATGTATGTCCTGCATGCTGTAAGAGGCACCTGATAGTGGCAGGAGTTGTACTGTCATTTTCTAAATAAAGAAATAGAAGAAAGAGCCAAGTGAGGAGTGCTCCTCGAAGGCTTAAGATAGGGTGTCTGAATGTATAAGGGTATAACTCGGATGAGAAGAAGGGGAAAATGTGATCTGTTTGGGAATAGGAACCTTGACATCTTAGCTCTGAGGGAAACCAAACTCAGGGTGAAGGGGAAGGGGAAAGAAAAGTTTTGGAATGGCTAAAGGGTAAATTCTGGGGTTAGTGTAAGGGTGAAAGTAAAGGAAGGGGCCACCAGCAGCAAAGCTAACTAAATATGCATTTTGTGATAAAAGCCCCAAACTTTCACTGTTTGTGAATTTACATGTACTAATCTTTTTAAGATACTGAAACAACTGATACTGTACATATAATTTCCTATCATGAATTGCAGCCTATAAGTTGACTTTTGAAGCATAATCTTTTGTTTCCAAAACTAAAAATCGACTTACAGGATATGCATAAAGTGGCACCATCTTAGGTCTACATCACTTGCTACTTGGTTGTAACTCAGACCTTAACACTTAACAAATAAAATACTATTATGGTACCTGCATGAAGTATTTGCTACTATTATTCAACATTTAACCTTTTCAAAATGCATAGGAATCTATTACAAATAACAGCTGAAATAATGAATGACAGTGACAACCTCAACATTGGCTTGTTCAGTGTCAGCAAGTATATACCTAAACCAGAATCTTTTGCTGAAAAAGTTAAGGCTGACCAAGATACCAGGTCAACTTTAAGGCTACACTCTACAGCACCTGTATTGTACAGTGAGGGAGTTTTAAATTCATGGAGCACCATCTATTGAACACTCTCAGCTATTATACAACTTAATGCAAGCTGTTTGCATTAACTACTTCCTAAGTCATCTTATTCCATTTACCCACCACTCTTATTTCATAAAAGTACTTCTAAACATATCTTTTTTTAAATTTCTTGCTTAATTTCATGTTATGTCTTTTGGTTGTCCTATCCCTACATGTCTTGAAGAACTCTTCACTATCTACATCATCAATCTATTTCAAAAACTTAAAGGTTGTGATCACATCACCTCTCATTCTTCTTTTTTCCAAAGTAGGCATATCTAAAGCCTCATGCCTTTCTCTGTAACTCAGTTTTCTTAATTCTGGCGCCATTTTTGTTGTCCTCTGTTGGACCTTCTTTATCAGCTCATTGTGCTTCTTTTGGTGCATGTGCATTTATTTCATGAAAATGCACACTTTTAGCTTGAAATCATTTGCATACAATGCAAAGTAATTAAAGCACAGCTCAAACTATTACTAAATACTACAAAAATGTTTAGATAACTATACACTTATAACTTCTATATGCTCTATCACAAATATTTGTCAGCAGCACAGTGTATCAAAGAAACACAGCCATTCATTACATACTACATTTTCATATAATGAAAACAAGTAAACATTAAAACGAAATTTCATGAACACAAAAACTGTGAGCAGTTTTAACTTACCTTGTTTATGGCTGTATATAAGTTGAAATTGATAGCATTTTTGGCTTGGTATTACACCATTTATATAAGCTACATTTCAGGGCTTGTTTAAAACTTAAAATTTTGTTCAGTAAACAGAAGGTGCTCCAGAGGCAGGAAGATAAAGGGAAAGGTAAGAATTGATAATGCAAGGTATGTAGCATTTTCACATGGTTCATGATTAATCAGCTCACCGAACACAGTTGTATGGAAGTCTTGATGCTAATCTGGTGCAGTTTGGCTTCCAGTTATTCAGAATCCAGCCACTTTAACTGCAAAGGGTTAATAAACTGTGCTCTATTTTAATTCTAACAATTAAAGGAAAAACATAAGAAAATAAGTTGGAGAGGAGTATATTGATCTGTATATGATGCACACACCTGATTTCATGAGGAACAACTTCCAGTAGGTCAACATCTGAAAGATCTGATGGTGGCCTTGAAGCAGTGTCTGATGTTAATGTCGTTATATGGCATTTCATTTCTTCTATGTTTTCTTTTAGCGCATCACGTTCCTTTGTCAGGCGCTACGGAGGAAAGCCTCTATTACAAAATAAGATTTATGAAGGTGAAATTAAGAAAAAAGAAAGCAAATTTTGCAGAAACCAATGTGGATCTAACAACTGGAGGGACATACATGCTAAGGTAGAAAAATAATGAATTTTTTTCATGCTTATTTGTCGTTTCCCAGGTTAGCAAGGTAGAGCCAGGAACAGACAAAGAATGGCCTTATTCACTCATATCCATTCATAAGCTGTCATGTACAATGGACCAAAACCAGAGCCCCTTATCCACAACTAGGCCCCAAGGACCTTTCCGTATTTCCCTTAACCACTTCATATGACCTGGTTCAGCCCATTGATAGCAAGTCACCCTCTGTATACTAAGTAATTTCAATTAGCTCTATTCCTTACATGCCTCACACCTTACTGCATGTTCAAGCACTAAAACCTCAGAGCAACTCTCTCTCTATCCTTCCACTTCCTCCTTGGTCTCCCCCTTTTCCTAGTTCCACCCACTTCTAACATGCATACCCTCTTAGTCATTCTCTCCTCACTCATCCTCTCCATCTGTCCAAAGTATTTTACTACATCCTCTTCAGCTCTACTGTACATACCTCTCATACTACCACACCTCTCTCTTACTCTATCATACTTTATTTGATCAAACCTCCTTATACTACATATCATCCTTAAATATCCAATTTCCAAGACATCCACCCTCTTATGCACATTTTCACTTAGGTCCAAGCCCTTTATCTATACAACACTGATGGGACTACTATACCATCAAGTAAACCCATCTTGGCCCTCACAGAAGTGAATTCTTCACACATTCCTAAATGCATCCAGGACTATCAACCCTTCAACCATACACATAAATGTTGACAGTCACAGGTTCCTCACAAGGTGCAGTACCAACATTACCAGAGACCATGATCAGAAGCTGATAAAGAGGAAATTAAGAAAGATGTAAAGAAATATTAGTTTAATGTAAGGATAGTGGATAGCCGTTATGGTTAAAGCAAGGAGGCACTGAATGCTGGCAACTTACAAAGATTTAAAAAGCTTCATGATGATACACAAACTGAGACAAAGCCCCACAAGGGTAAAACTCTGTCCCCATAATGTATAAATAAAAAATTATCATGGATATAGGAAGAATAATGTAGGTGAGGCAATGGATATAAACAAGACAGGATGAGACAGTAACTAAGAGGAAATGTACAGGGTGAGAAGAAAGTGAAATGTGGTGCAACAAAAGTCAATGGCGTGTTGTGACAGAAAAATAAGGCAGCAGGATAGCAAATCTATCCCAAGTAAATAGGTGTTCCAACCCTTTCCTTGACTGTGAGATTTGGATTCAAGACCCCCAGTTAAGCAAAGGTTAATCACTGAAAAAGATGCAAGACTGCATTCATTTGATTCACCATTTGTTCATAAGAATGGAGTTAACATTAAAAGACACAGAGACAGAAGAAAAGAGAGGTATAAAAAGAAAGCATCTCTTGACTGAGAGAAACATCATGTCATGGTTTTAGAAAAGAGAAGCATATGTAAAACCTTACTGAGAAATTCTGATTACTAGGTGCTGAAACACAGTCAAGTCCTGGGAGTTTAGTACATGAGAGTACAGCATTTCCAAAATTCTTCATATTCATTAAGCTATTTCACATGCAAAAGATTTACCCACAAAAAGCAAATATGTGGAAAGAGAGATATCTGTTTAACAAGTTAAATACATGAAAAAAAGACAATGCGCTATCCAGATATAAGCTTCTACTAAGTTACTGATGGCAGCTATAGTATCTAAATACCATGATGTATCTCAAGTTTGATGCAAAAGACATTTCAAAAGACAAAAATCTTAGCAAATATTCAAAAATTCATTATTTCTAAATATAAAACACAAAGGAAGTTCATGAATACATAAAAAAAGAAGAGGGATATGAGGATAAAAAAAATCATACTCTAAAAGACAATAAACAGAAAATGGGGGAGGTATGATAGCTCACATCTTTCTCTTGCATAACTGCCTCCATTTTCTCTGTCAGTTTCTTATTCTCAAACACCTGTCGATCAGTCTTCTTAGCTTCGTCTGCTAATTTCTGGTGCATCTCAGCCACTTGCTTCTTGTAAAGATCCAGCTGAGGACGCCAAGTTCCACTCTTTTTCACTTCCTGTAAAATTTGAAGGATTTACTACTAAGCAAAAAAATCCATCTTTCAAACTCTTAATATCACAGAACTCAAAGACACCTTTGATGGGACTCCTACAGCTCTGAGCTTGTGCTCTACTTAAGAACATTAAAAAGATGGACTCCTGTGGTGCAAAAAGGTCCTTGAAATGACTGTACTCCCAAGAAATATTCAAAGGCTCAGAGATGCAAACATAGTTTATAAACATATATTATTAACCTCAATATAAAAAAAACTGCAAGAAATAAGTACCTCCTCTAATTCCATGTTGTGCTGCATGTAGTCTGAGTTCTTCTCCTCAAGAATTCTGACCTGACGTTTAAGGTCACTTAGCTCCTCCAGTTTCTTCTTGTAAGTTTCCATTGTTCCCTCGTACACCACAGCACGTTCACTCATTTCCCGTAGTGCATCAACCTGACAATAACGTATGCAGGTATATCAGTTTGTCATCAAAATATCAGAGTTATACATTCAGTGGATCAAAGTTTTGATTGTGATCAAACATAGATAGTAATTGGTAGGCAGCCAACGACCAGTACTTCACGCCTGGGTATTTTTTTTTTTTCATAGTGATGGCTGCATAGTGACCCAGTACTTAAGTGGTTGTCAAGCTGCATTCCTCTAACCCAGGTAGCTGTCTTTTCCTTCTCCCTCACCCAAACATGGACTACTGGCCATAAACATACAATCTCTCCTTGTCATACATAACAAATGACAACACTTAACTCAAACAACTGATCTGAGTATACCATGGAATAGTTTATGGCACTTGGATGTGAATGGTATGCTGTGGTTTCTGTACATTAAACATGACAGCTTGAAAGTGCATGAATGTCAATGAGACCATTGTTCATTTGTTCCTAACATTACCTCACTAAGGCAGAAATATTTAGGCATATAAAAATATAAAGGAAAGACCAAGGACAAATGAAAAAAGTAAACACAATATTTAAGAAAAAAAAGGAGAGATACCAAATAAAACCAGAGAGCATACCACCCACATTACAAGGAATGGGGAAGAAGAAACATGGTCTGGCACATACAAAAAGTTTGGTTGTATTCTGAACATTACCAACAATGAACTTACTATTCATGATGTGGTAATCTTTTTCATCAATTTTCTTATTGAAATAATTAGAGAAAAATCAAATAAAATTACAGATCATTTTATTTCACTCACCTCATCTTTAAGAGACCTTGCTTCATCTGCAAGTCGTTGCAGTTCCTCATTACGCGCCTGAATTTCTTGGTTTTCTCGTTCAAGCATGTCTGCTTTTGTGCGATATTCATCACGAGCTGAAGTGAAACATATTAATCACGCAAAATATCTTGCATTACTTTACAGTGTGAGTACTGAGGAAAACATTATCAAATAAGCTGGCCCTTACAGCTACCAGTGAAAGCACTGATATGATAGAAACATGAAAGAGTTCTTGTAGCATCCTTTCTTTTACTGACAGTTTACCCCTCTTTTCACACATTTGTATAATCTATAAAGGTTTTTTCATGTTTACCTCATAACAGTTTTGGAGTTCTTGATCCCTGAAATGGATAATCCCCTAATCCATCAGGTTTTTGTACCTAAAGATCTGTCATATCTTACCATCAACATAATCTTACAATAATGCTATTTTTCCTCTTTCATTCCATTTGAAATGTAAATGAGTAAATGCCAAAAAAGATAACGTTTTAGGAAAACATTATTCATGATTATGATAATGATCTACCAGTTTTTTTATCACCAAAATAAGCTGAACTATACAGACTGAAAAATTTGGAAAGTTCTCCAAGAGTCTTCAAAATGAGCAAAGTTCTTATGACCCCAAACTCATCCTCCTCTTTCTTCTACTTATCTACAGACTAATTCACTTGTGGTTTTATGACATAAGAACGCTTCATTAGGAGACTTATTAAAGTGAAATATCAACTGGTCGTTATCAAAATTACCTGCATGTACATGAACAAGATATTCAAGGAAAAAGTATTTATTAGACTCCAGTTAGATAACACATTACCAATATGAAACAACATAAATAGAAATGTCCAAAAATATAGATCTGCCACAGAAGTCCAACAAAGAGCAACAAGCACTACTTGATACAAAGGATGTGAGGTACAAGGAGAGGACAAAAGTCAAGTAATTACCCCAGAGGGGCAAAAAGATGGATGAAAGGAGGGCTAATCACAATACTCAAGTTCTAAATCAATTTAATTATATCAGTATCTGGCAGTTCTTCATAAATGGTATCAAGGTAGCGTCCATGAGATGTATTCTCTGGGAAAATGCAGATCAGGACCATCCTACCTTTAAAATTCTGTGAGCCGGCACCAGCCTTCACTCACTCTTTGTAAATGGCCCTAAGGTATTTGCAGCAACTAACATATTTAATGGGACTATCCTTGACCAATCAGCAACCACTACTGGGCTGATGTCATTTATCTCCCTCTTTCCAGCTGCATGGAGATAACAATTCACAGATCGCAGGTGCCAACTTCAAGACAGTTATTGTGGGTAAAGATTCTTCAAAAAGGAGGGAAAGCCTGGACAAAATGAGAAAACTACAGAAGAACTGCTTGCAGAACATCACCTTGGAAAGAAAAGCTTACTCAAGTCGGTCTCACGAGAAGAGAGCATACCCACAAGAAGGAAGAACTTTAGTGAAAATCTTTCAAGAAGAAAGAAGGAGGAGGAGGAGAAGGACTATCATACATACTTCTAAGCTGCTATGTACATTACATAATTATCTGTTTACATTTCATCTAGGAGAGATGTCAACTACATGTTAAGTATTCCTCTAAACATATCTGTGTTTCTGTACATGTTTCATATCTCTCCTGACACTATAATGGATACTTGTTTTAGATTCCTGAATGTCCTAGATTTTAGTCTGATTTACTTTCAATAAGTTTCACAGTACTGTTGACTTAATAACTCTGTATATTCACTGTTGAGACATAACTAACACATGCATTCATTAGCCCTTCATATGTAATTCTCTGTATCTTCATTTTTTGCTTCCTATTGTTAACATGCAGAGAATCTGGAAATAAACACACAGGGTATTTGTGGCTTACCATATTTTCAAGCACTTACATGTCTCAAGTTTATACAGTTCATCCTGGAGGCCATCAATCTGTTTCTTGAGGTCTTTGTAGCGGAGAGTTGAAGTACCAAGATCTCCTCCAGTCTCCCAGGCATCTAGACGGTTCAGGAGTTTTTCATTTTCTGTAGACAGGGCAGCTTTCTCTTCATTTATCACTGATATCTGGAAAATCATTAAAGTGATAATGTACTTGTAAGGATTTTAAAAATATTTACATTAAAGTTGGTGAATCCTACAGATTTCCAAATTTACTGCTGTGGATTCGCTCTGTGAAAACAGTGCATACATGACAACAGCAGTGCAAAAATCTGGTTGCTGTGTGTGGTGTTCTGCTTTCTGCATCTCATGTACATGTATTTCCCTAAGCCCCCTCCTTTTTGTCTGTCTGAGCTGAACACATTTCTTTTCACAGTTATTAATGTCATCTCATTTTGTAAAGAATTTGGGGTGTTTAAAAGATAGATATATTTTTCATGCATTGGTACAAGAACTGTTAGACATAGTGCCCATTGTATCTGAAGCCAAAATAGTCAGAATTCAAAGAAACACTAAAGAGTATAAAAAATTTCATAAACCTGTTGAGAGAACTAGTACTCTAAGGAATTTAAGGAGCATTTCAATTTGCACTGCCATCAATGAAAAATATTTTTTTTCTGCATGTTATTACTTTCTCTCATCTGCAGTCAATTCAATATTTTGAGTTCCCTTAATGTTCTTTGAAAAGACTTGTTTTATGAGATAAACAATTTATATCAACCCTTTCAGTGCTATGGGCATATATTACTAGTAATAATGTATGTGGCTGGATTATACACACACACACAAAAGTGTATAAAAGTCAAATGCCACATTAAATCTTATCTGGCAATTCATTCAACTGCAGTCAAACAGCATGTTTAAAGGGTTAAAAACATACTCATATAATGTGATATACTATATAATGTAATTACATAAGATAACTCCAGAAATTTCACACTTTTCTAATATACTGCTTTCATATACCCTAAAGCAATAAGTACCTATAAAAAATGCATGGCTCACCACCCACAAGAGAAAAAAGAAGGCAACCGTAGTGAAGATAAACAAGTGCAGTTATGCATAGATCTATGAAAGGTTGTAATATGAGTACTGTATATTCTACACAGCTGGAAAAATCTATAAAATCCATTTACAATTTGTTACCAATGTCAGAATCATCAAGAACACCTTACCTGTTGCTCTAGTTCATGACATCTTTGTACAGTCTCATCTCTACTTTGGGTGGCTGCCTCTAGCTGTTCTAGGATGGTTTTGATGTGAGGGTGAAAAGAGGCAGGCCCCAAGTCAGGTCTAGCTTCACTGTCTCCAGTCAAGATCCCTGGGGAACTTTCTCGTAACATCAGCTCCTGAATGGCCTCCATAATTACTTTTTGCACCCTCTCCTCCATGTTCATGATGGCTTCAATATACTCTGAAACCATATATGATTTATGGTAACATTTCATTAAACAATAGGGAAACCTAAACACAATCAACTAAAGACATTGCAAAAGTAATGCATCTCTAATTCCTCTAAACTCATTATTCTTTCACTTGTATACTCTCACCATCTCGTCATCCCTTCATTCACAAAGAATTTCTGTTAAATCTCTCCATATCCTTCCTTTCTGTACATCCAAAACATATCAAAGCACCATCTCTTACATAATTCTACTTTCAAAAGGTTATAAAAGTTTTAATTTTTTCACTTTTCAATCCATCCTTTCTTCTATTAACAAGCTGTACATACTTTCCACATTACTTGTATGATTTTGAAGAGGCTTGTCCACATTCAAAGCAAGTTCCTCGACCTAACTAACTTGTTTCTCTGATTAGGCTTATTGAGGACACAGCCTACAGACCTATGTATTCTTTACAATCAGGCTGATCAAGTACACTTTGAAGATATATCCAGTATATTTTTATATTCTCCACTGGATGATCTACAATAATTTTAGTACCTGCTGAGCAATAAGTAAATGTTAGATTACAATACACTGTATGGTACTGGCGCGGTGAAACTGTCCCAACACATGGGAAGCTTATGTCAGCTTTTAGACTAAAGGACCCCTAAAAGGTTTACTTGTAAAATGAGTGGCCTGACAAACTATAGTTATGGCAGCCACTGGATCTCTATAGGATGCAGATGTGGTGAGACAGGCATGATACAACACATGGTGGTTATAACAGATGTGTAGCTAATGCATATCTGTAGGGTACAGGGTGATGAGTTAGGCATGACACAATACATGACGGTATAAGATAGGCTGGAGCAATGTACACCTGTAAGATACTGGCATGGTGAGACTGGGATAACATAATACATGATGGCCACGAGATACGTTGGGGCAATGTACACCTGTGAGGTATAGGTGTGATGAGACTGTCATAACACAATTCATGATGGTACTAACGTTGCTTGTTTTCACAGTTGACAGCACAACCCAGGATAAGCTGCAGCATCCGTCCCATCTCCTCAGGATCACCATGTTCCCCTGGAAAAAGAAAAAAAGATACCAACCACTGAATATATTAATTAGTGCAGCATATCATTTTCATAAACACACATATACATATATACGTATATTACAAACCATAAAAATTTTATAACCCCATAACTAACCATTACCCCCACTGTAAGTAGATATAAAGAGCCTACCACCTGCTTCACACTTCAGCACTCTATACTTACCGACCCAACCTCTATCTCAACAAGCGCAACGCTGACAAGCCATATTAACACAAATTACCCAACAAGCATTGAGTAATCACTCCCAGCACAGACTGAATCATTTTGCTTCATAAGTTACATTTATGCACTAGGCTTTTCATCTCCTTTACTATGTAAATTACAAAAATGCTACAAGGTTGATAAACCACTGGGAGAGACTTAAATTTACCAAAATAAAGCCCAATTACCCATATAAACCTGTAGATTTGAAGCTACGTAAACCTTCTAACCAGGTAAACCACTGGATTGGAGGATAGAATAACCAAAATGAAACTCCACTCTCTTTACCCAGGTAATCCGCTGAATTCCAGATTGGATGTACCAAATTAAAACCCCACCTACCCACGTGAACCACTGCACTCGAGACTAGAGAAACCAAAATATAACCACCTATATAGGTAAACGAATGGATGAGAGACAAGACAAAACCAAAATATAACACCATCTACTCAGGTAAACAACTTGATTCAAGACACCAAAATGAAACCCCTCCGAGGTGTACCGGTTAACACGTTTGTTGGGTTTTAACAACGCTGAACATGAATTCACGGGCCTCCAGGGGTTCAATAAATCATAATAAAATCTCACCCATCCAAGACAAAGTAAACCAACAGCTGGACAGGAAAACCCTAAGCTTAAGCCTGACAGACGTAGCCAAGTCCTTGATAAGACAAGATGTTAATTACACAAGAGGAAGGGAGTCTGATATCTGGTAGTTACTCACGACAGTCTTATAGCAATAATGCCTTACTCCAACACCACCACCAGCAGTAACTTACCCCAACACCCAGCAGCAGCAGTACCTTACTCCAACACTAAGAGCATCACTCTACTCCAACACCGGTATCATACTCCAAAACCAGCATCAGTATAACCCCCTACTCAAAAGTTGACACCAGTACCTTAGTCCAACACCAGCAGCATCCCTTTACGCTAACGCAATCAATACCCTTAAGTCCATAACACTGCTTTCTCACTTGTTAGCATATGATACATTGTTCATTATTTCCTTCAGCACGATTGTACGACCTCTGTGCATGACAGTACAACCTTATGGTATTGTGGCCTGGCCCCTTGTGAATTAGGCGACACGTGACGTCGTTAAACCTACTACTGATTGCAACGTCGTGCTCAACAGTCGCTTAATCAAGCTGGCTTCATCAAGCTGAAGGTCGAAACACGTCATGCTCATCAGTCATACCGTAATGCTTCTGATTTGCACCATGTGCTGAAGGGAGAAGGATAAAGAGCTAGTCATCCATTATATCGTCTCTTTATTTTGTCACAAGGGATTAGACGTCAACATTTTGTGGGATTTAAGGGGTGCGTGCTGAGGGCTTTGGTTGCTCGCTAATCTCTCCGTCTTTAAACTACTCTACCTGGTCTATATGCTCCCACACATGCACTGCTAAATACCTTATTTTTCAATCCTTTCTAATCCATTAATGAACTTGAAAGCTTATCTGTTCATCTAGTCTTGTCTTCTAGATGGGCAAATTGCAAGCATTACAGTCCAAAGTACGAGGATATACGAGCCAGTATATGATGTACGTAAAGGTCATACCTGAGCCTTAAAGTACGAGGATATACAACCCAGAATATGACGTACGTGGTCATATCTGTACCCTGAATCATAAGGAATAAGACCTCAAAGATACCAATGGCAGGATGTCAACAAAGTGCGGAAATTAGAGAGAGAGAGAGAGAGAGAGAGAGAGAGAGAGAGAGAGAGAGAGAGAGAGAGAGAGAGAGAGAGAGAGAGAGAGCCTGGCTGTGATGAGCTGTCATGACTCACCCACCGTAAGACCAGGGCAGCCAACGATAGCGCAAGATAACATGGTGCCTCAGATGGTATCAGATAAGGCCAGGTAGGGCCACTCTAGTCCTTCCTTCCTTCTGACACTCGTGGTGTAGGTATTATGATGGCCAATGAGCACGGAATACCACCTTGTCTTTGTCAAGTCTTCATCACGTACCAGGGAACTCTCCCCAGCTATAAACATCGGGTAATGAAGGATGTTTCCCCGACCACACAGAGCCAAGCTCGTGGACTACCTCCCCTCCTAAACAACAGACAGGTGTACCCTCACGATACAACGTGGGGTCAGCGGGGTAATCCCCTGTACATTTTTGTAGCCGTAGGGGGTGCTGGAGGGGACGTCCGACCTGTCCTCTGTACTGGACACTGGACACATGACACACCACATTTGACCGTGGCACATACCACTGGACACTGACACCTGGACACAACACACTGGATACAATGACACCTGGACACAACACACTGGATACAATGACACCTGAAGCAACACTGGAAAGTGACACATGAATGACACGCAACACCTGGACACAGTGACACAGGACAAGCAGCACTGGACACAGCGACACATGACACACACCCCGACGATATAGACAACCGCAGTCCGCAGTTTGTACTGCGGACTGTACAAACTACCTACTTCCGACCATGTCCTCGGTAAGTTAGGTAATGATACGCTGTGTAGGGAGGGAGATAAGGTCTGCCACTGGGTGTTAAAATTATCCTGCACGTGGAAACATCGCATTTCTGTCTCCCTGATCAAGAAACGTCCATATCATTATGATGTTCTGAGCTAAGAATGATAGCTGTGTTCGCTACGTTAATGATGTGGGAACGGATGAAGTGGGTGCATCAGGCTTGGAGCAACTGGTCCAGCGGGCGCCACAACACACAAAAAAAGGGCGACTGACGACATGCGCGACAACAATTATCACAATTATCGCGGAAAGGTCATCATATGTGCTTACCAACAGTACAAATATCAGGTAAATGGTAAACAGACTTAGTGTCCTGTGACCTGTTGGCCTCGGAGGGCCTGGAAATCTTGGCTGGACGAAGCTCTAGCTTCCATCAAGTGACAAGACTCCCGTTATACTCATGTGTAAACAACATATTTTTGACACGTGGATTAAGTTCCGTGATACGGGACTTGTCCTGAGTACGACCTGCTGCTGGAGACACACACACACACAACTTTGTTTATATCCTTGCACATGACAGTGCCATCCTTGGGTATGATCACCTACCCTTTGACCTGACACTTGAGAGTAGTGCCCAGAGCTGGATGAGTTGTGCTCTGGGTCCTTACCGCCATACTCAGCACAGACCCGAACCTGGGGCTTCGCCTGGTGTGTACAAACCTGAACCTGGGGCCTTACTGGTACAGACCTAATACCCGGGGCCTTGTCTGGTACAGACCTGAGACCTGGGGCCTTACTTGGCACAGATGTGAGCCTGGGGGATTCACCTGGTAATGACTGACCCAGTGGCCACACGCAATGTAATCACATCCATGTCTGCATGTGGGGTTCGTGCCTTCATGACGCAGTTCTGACTCATTCGTCTTCACGATATACTACAATAACACACACACACACACACACACACAAACACACACAAACACATACACACACACACACACACACACACACACACACACATACATACTCACAAACACACTAACCCTGCCTAGCCTACAATAAAAAATACAGTCTGTTGGCCTTGAAGAGGCTCTGGTGTTGTGATGATTGGTAGTAACTCGTCTAACTGGTCCACACACACACACACACACACACACACACACACACACACACACACACACATCCTGCGCGACACTTCTTTCTCCATACTAATACTAATAATAATAATAATAATAATAATAATAATAATAATAAATAACAACAACAATAACATAGTGTTCGTGAAAGCATCTTGAGAGAGAACACTTTCGTATTGGCTAGATGTCTTTTGACGTCACTTTTATAACCAGCTCCTACTGGCTTTGCTCTTTTTATGAGGTCTTTCCCAACCAATCTCTATTGGCTAGCTGTTTAATGACGTCATATTTCCAGCCAATCAAATGCTTCCAATGTATAAATGTTCCATAATTACGATGAAAGTTTCCAACGAAGTTATGGTCGGAGTCGTGGAGAAAAAGGAGTTACTAACGTGTGGAAATGTAGTTGCGAGGGTACAAGATGACTTGCGACCCATTTGTCCAAGTTTCTTAACCTCAAACACTAGTACACGGAGTCACCCTAAACAAGACAGACCAACAAAAAAATAAGTGTGTTGGGCTATGTCTACCTTGTCATTATGGCCAAGCAAATTATTAAATGAGAGAGAGAGAGAGAGAGAGAGAGAGAGAGAGAGAGAGAGAGAGAGAGAGAGAGAGAGAGAGAGAGAGAGAGAGGTTACAACTCACTTCACATAATTAAACATGTGGGCCGCTACTGCCACACTCATCAGCCAACTGCGATACTTTCCCCTGTTCTCTTGACTCAGGTACTCTTTACTCACCCCCAGGTGGGGTCATCGCCAGCTGGCCATGACTCACCACGCCACCCTCGTCATCAACACCACACAAATACTACGCCAACATCACCATTAACAACACCGCCTACCTCCACTCACCGCACACATCACGCCACAGTCCCAACACCTACACCAAAACTAACCGACCAAACATCTTCCACCATCACTCTCAGCCACCCTCACCCCACCAAACTCCACCACTAACCACCCTCTCTCACTCCACCATACACCACCACCAGTACCAAAACTTCCCTCATCCCCTAAAACACAAACCATTTTTTTTTTTTCCTTTCGGGTAGCTAGAGGGAGGGAGAAGGCGTTAGACAGTGGGAGGCGTAGTTTTGAAACGGATCAAAGAATCAGAGTATGTGGGTGTGTGTTACAGGTTTCCTGTCGTGTGCAGGAGGTCTGCCGGAGACACGTCTCTGGTTCGTTATCCATACACCGCCAGTAGATAGGAGGGCGCGTGTATATGGTGATGTCTCTTGTTGCTTTGGGGAAGGCAAGGACTTTTGGCTATGGTAAGCATCGATTATTGTGTATACCGATAGATGATAGGAGGCGGCTATCTTGGTGCTTTGAGGGCCCCCCGTGGGAACCTTGGGCGTTCAATGTCTCTGTACTGTTGGCCAGGTGTTCGATAGGTCTCCTGCGTCTCTCATGGCTGTCTCTGGTTCGTACCAGCCTGGCTCGACCCAGCACACGCTCACCCACGCCCGTGGTGACTTCCTGACGCCAACGTCACACCAGTAGAGATAAGACCACCATCTTATCAGTGAGTGGTGCTGGGCCAGTAATGCTGAAGCTGTGTGTTACATGGTGGTCACCACGGAACGACTTCCCTATCATCTCTCCTACCGTTAGGGGGGGATGTCGTTATCGTCCTTATCTCCCTCCCCGACGCTTCCAGCCCACTCGACCTGACGACGACCACGGCCATATATCGTGGTCACCCTGGTTCATGCTTCACCCTCTATTACTCATGACACTTGACACAAATACATCTTCATTTCTCTAACACACCATAATACAAATTCAAACTAACGACTAACATTTACATTACGTAATTTACTCATATTAATCACATATTCTTCAGTAAAGTGTAAGCCAAAATAACGTCAGTAAACACTAAGCACTTTTTCGTAAGACAAACCAAATCGCTAACAATTAGCATAAACTGTGCCTGGCGTCTTATAAAAGGTAGCACCAAGGTTAAGCCTGTCACCCGTCCACACGATGTCCAACACTCAATACAATTATCCTGGCACACAAGAGCCCCTGGACCCGTCCCCAGCCAGGCAAGGTACACCCTTCACCCAGGCAGATGCCTCACCCCCACCTGACACTAGTGTCACCTGACACCACGTGTCAAGCGGAACTGGCTCGTCCAGGGAAGGAAACTAGAGGGGGCCACGAGTTGCAAGAGAGAACTCGGACCACGGAGAGTGGAGATACCCACTCTGCAGGCCGACCCCCCTACCTACCTACCTACCGAGCATGCGCAACAACAGCGTATGACCTTTACCACCGACACTCCCTGTGCAAGCAACACTACCACCCCCACGACCGCTGACCAAACAGCATAATAATACCATCAGTCATTGTGAAAAAAAAAACTCTGTTGACACAACTTCAGACGGAAAATGCCGCTCATGGATGCGACATCGGCATATTCTGTGAGTTATGACCCAAACGTAAGGAGCAAAAAAAAATATACCACAAAGATGCGACAGAACGCAACTCTCTCTCTCTCTCTCTCTCTCTCTCTCTCTCTCTCTCTGTCAACACGGGAACAACACAGAAATAAGTTCAACCTGTCTATCCCTGTCGAGAGGACAAGAGAAGCTGGGAGACGGACGCAAACAGGAAGGCACGACATACGGAGGAAAACGTACACTTTGGGAAACCAGCGAACATTTCTACAGTAGAATGAAACCAAGAACAACACAGATGGTTAAACTCAAGACGAAGAGAAGGCATCAAACCCTATAGTATTCTCTGACTGACTGCCTCCCTCCGCCCTCCCAGGATAAAGATGCTCTTGCACATCCACATCAACATAAATTTTCCGTTGACAAAAGAAAAATACTTGTTTACGTTGCAACTGGCAACGGTCGCACCAGTGTTGCCAACTAGACAGTTACTGAGGATGCCATCAGCTGGCCAAGCGGGTGTAGGGGAAGTGATGTCAGTGGACAGGAGGTAATGGTGCCGGGCTGCCAGAGCTGTTAGTGGCCAGTAAGTGGTAGTGGCGGTGCGGCTGGAGACGTTAACCCCTCCGTACCGCACCGGTACCGTCGTACCGGGGTGGTACTGGAGGGCTGAGGACTCCCACCTCACCCCCCACAATGTGGAGGACTTTAAATCCTGCTTGGACACAAATACTGGGGAATGTGGTAAAGGAGTCAGCTGTACAGAGTATTTAAGGCGTCCTCACAACCAGACCTGGCTGCTGGGGGTAGAGACAAGCCCCCCAACACCAACCTGGTGGTGGTGGAAGCTGAGGCGGGTCAGGTGGGGATGGTGGATGGCAGGTGGTGGTGGTGGTGGAAGCGGCGGCGGGTCAGGTTGGAATAGCCATGATGTCATGCGTGGTGGCTCTCCACCCAGCCTCGGGAGATTGACCTGCTGCATGTTGCCTCGCTGCTGCACTTGAGCTGCCAGGCAGGCTGGTGCAAGGCTGTGGCAGGCTGGTAGATGAAGCATTATGATGGCAGACAGCCAGGGACACCATCTGGAGGGCTAGCATCATCACTTGACTAAGACGAGGAAGAGAACTGAGGTTACAGCTGTACAACAGCTTGTTGTGGGGAACATGGGTGAGGGGTTTGGGGGGGAGGGGAGAGGTACAGACGAAGCTGGAAGCTGGAAGCCACCGATGACGGTACAGATGTAAGTTCCATCACCGCTGGAGGATGCTGGGCGTCATAGACCACAGTTCATACAATAGATCGAGAGGCGGACCATCACAAGCATCACGCCCTTACGGCTTCAGTTGCAACGGTACACTCACGACGGTGAAGCGGTACCCCTGAGGCGTACCGGAATACCTCCAATGGTTTCTAACAGTACCTCCAGATCCCCATACCAGTCCGTAGTTCACTGAAATTACGGGAATTAACTCTGTGTACAACATACGTTGAACTGCGTTTCTGGACCGCATTCCAGCTTGATGTATGACACTCCCCTTTAACTCCTTCAGATCGATGGTACGACCCTTGAGCACGATGGTACGACCCTTGAGCACGATGGTACGACCCTTGAGCACGATGGTACGACCCGTGAGCACGACGGTATGACCCTTGAGCACGACGACACGACCACTGATCTCTCTCAGTCAACGTTGATGGGTCAACTTCTTACTCTTTCCTGACAAAACAGCGTCGTCCCTCACTACTCGGTCCTGTTTCCTCCACTCTTCCTCATCTTCATCCACGATTCCCTCTCCTCAAAGAGGTGAGAGCAGCTGGGCTCACACGCTGACGACTCAAACCCTCTGCATTCCTCCACCTCATTCCGGTCTGTTCCATCCCCTCGCTTCGCTCTTGCGTCTGGCCCTGAAACAACTGCCTGCACACATTTAAGACTTGGACAGGATATCTCAAGAGGGGGAAGACGTGGTCTAGGGAAAACTTACAGCCTGAAAAAAAAAATCCAATTGTGGCCCATGTCTCTTTGTCTAAAAATCCCTCACGATATTCCCCAGCTCTTTTGATGGATTTGTCATTCCATCAATCCACGCAAGAGACATAATTGTAATCACTGCGACACCTTGAATTATTCTGAAAAAACCCACGTTACATAAACTACTGAGTCTGCCTCAACAAATCTGGTAGTTCTGTTCAGAGGCCGTGAATGCTCTCCTCCTAGACACCTGATTCCATTATACATAAGGACTGATCCGTCCTTGTATGGGGGAGGTCCTGCTCTCATAATTGGGGAGGTTCTCCTGCAAGCTATACACATCACCAGACACAGTCGAGTCCAGGGCAGTCTGACGACCCACCAACCCTAGCAGTCTGACATCATAACTTGATGCCCTTGCCCTACGCCGCGGCGCTGGTTCACTTATCCTCTTCTGTAGATATTACTTAGGTTTCTCCTCCCAAGAGCTGGCGGCTTCCATGCCACCGCCATGAGCCAGACCTTGCGATGCTCAGCAAGTTACTGCGTCACACACGAGACTGTTATACGACGGTTGGCAACTCTAGTGGGAGCTGTTGTAATGTGGTTCTGCTAATCTTTGGAGCTCTTTACCCCCTTACACGTGTTTTCTACTACCTATGATTTGGTCCCTTTTTTTTTCTTTTTTTTTAATAGGAGGGTTTTTCCAATTCCTCTTAAAACTCTTAAAATGTCTTCCATTTCTTCTCTCTCTCTCTCTCTCTCTCTCTCTCTCTCTCTCTCTCTCTCTCTCTCTCTCTCTCTCTCTCTCTCTCTAACCCTTTTCGTACTTCACTTAGGGCCTGGACTTGATAAAGACTTTTGCTCCTGACTGAAACCAATGACATACGTAATAATACTAATACTAATAATAATAATAATAATAATAATGATAATAATAATAATAATAATAACAACAACAATAGTATTGTGGGTTCCCCTGAGCCTGCGGGTCCGAGCGATCATTTTCCCTGGCTCTCCCCCGACAGCTGGGGCGTCGTGAGCCATCTGGCAGGGACCATTCGCTGGCCTCCTCCCCGTCGTCCACTTCCGGTGGTATGACACGGCCGGTGCCTGGCGCGAAGTTCCCAATCTCAGGACCTCATTCCCTCACGCCTGAGACGTTCTTGCAGCGTCCCTCGGCCCACGCTGTGTAATCCCCCTCGGTGGTTCCACCGGCGAACTTGGCTTGAGATTTTGTGATGGTCCACTGACGCTGGTAGGGAGCGAGTCTCCTCCTCCTCCTCCTCCTGGTTGCCCCCCATCAGCCAGGAACGATGGGAAGGTATTAGTTGGGTTCCCACCACACCACCCCAGTGTGGGGTACGAACATGAGATACATCAGCAATCGCTCATCTCTGCCAACGAGACGACAAAGTTAACTTTACAAGCTCTTGAGGAGGACGGTACGAGTACTGAGCAGGAGGGTACGAGTCTTGAGCAGGACGGTACGATTCTTGAGGAGGACGGTACGATTCTTGAGCAGGACGGTATACGATTCTTGAGCAGGATGGTACGATTCTTGAGCAGGACGGTACGATTCTTGAGCAGGACGGTATACGATTCTTGAGCAGGATGGTACGATTCTTGAGCAGGACGGTATACGATTCTTGAGCAGGACGGTATACGATTCTTGAGCAGGACGGTACGATTCTTGAGCAGGACGGTACGATTCTTGAGCAGGACGGTACGATTCTTGAGCAGGGCGGTACGATTTTTGAGCAGGACGGTACGATTCTTGAGCAGGGCGGTACGATTCTTGAGCAGGGCGGTACGATTCTTGGGGCACGAAGGTACCCGGCCTTTGATCCGAGCCTAAGGCATACGTCAAAGGCCAAAGCCATCAAACCCATGGGTCCAAGCGTCGCACGCAACAAGTTAAGAATCAAACTTTGTCATCTTCCGACCGGCAACTGAGGCTCGTTATCAGTCTGCGATCCAAGCTGGTGACGTGCCTAACCTTACGTAAGGCGTCTTGACCTTCGAGAGGTATACATAAATTCAGGTAAGGTCACCTATAGCAAGACTTAGGCATTACGTCAACATTGGACCAGACACATGCACCTAACCTTACGTAAAGCGTCTTAACCTTCGAAAAGCATATGCAAGTTAAGGTCACATGTAGCAAAACTCTTCGTTAACTATCACTTCAACATGTCGGGCCAGCCACACTCACAAAGCATCACGGACGGCGGACAATGCTTGGGCAAATCCTCCTTTGAGAAGTGTACGAAATGGACCCCCTACCTGAACACGCCACGGTGAAGGAGGGGGACCTGTGGGGGGGAGGAGGTCCTCTATACCAAAAATGGTTGCCCCCGCACCCCAGGGCTACCTGGCTCATAAACATCCCCCTCCCCCCCTTCCCTTCCCTCTCACCACTGCATTTGCTCTTTATCCCCCCCCCACCCCCACCCCACCCGCCTCCTATTCTGGTGTCCATTCCAGCAACCCTCACTCAGCTACATCAGTAGGCACAGGTAACACGTAGAAAATGCAGTTGAAGTTCTGCTCCCAAAATCTACAAACAGAACAGAACAAAAATATCAGAACGCATACAGAGAAGAGCAACAAAACCAATTCCGTCCCTAGGGGATAAATCCTATACCGAAAGACTCAAGAGATCTAAAGTAATCTGTTCATACCGCCAGGCTGCAAGTGGCTTCCACTACATAACTCACGACAATATCTTCACGTTAGACAGATATTATGACGAGAAGCAATATTACCAAGTTAAAGGGACGGATATGTAACACTAAAGTGGGCAAACATCTTTCAGCAGTGGATGCATAAAACACCACCGTAAACTAACAACAGATACTGCCATGTCGAAGTATACCAACACACTGAAGTGAAGGCTAGACATATATCTTAATGGTACCAATCAACAGAGAATAAACCAGTTCAAGATGGACACTATAATAAGGCAAAATTTTAGTCCTTCATTCTTTAAAGATTAACAGCTGAAATTATCTCCCAGATTATCCAGCGGCTAAAGCTGAACCAGAAAGTCTTTACAATCATTCTCTCACATAAAATTTCATTATCAGGTCTTCTAGACTATCCTCTCTATAATACATGGTATTCCTTCACAGCTATTTTCCCGCCGGCTGATATGCCGGGGGGGGGAGAGCAGTGGAACCTTCTGCTTTACTGTCCTATTTCCATTTGTAGTGGTAGGAGAGGAGCCTTCTGGTTCATGTCGTATCTCCATCTGCAGGGGTGGGTGGGGAAGGAAGTGCCTTCTGCTGAAGTGTCCCACCTCCATCTACATGAGATGGAGGAATTTAGGACACCAGTTCTGTCCTACTCGTCAGAGACCATCAGGTAATCTGTCATCTGTCATTCCCACGTTGTCCTCCCCCCATCACCACCCCTTCCCTTCCTATTTCCATCGGTAGAAAGGGCCATTCCCTCCCCTTTGTTATCATTGATCAGTGGGCACGCACCCTCCCACATCAGAGGACAATAGCAACTCCCCTCCTCGACCAGTGGACAGCAGCAACTTCCCCCTCCACCACCAGAAGGCAGCAGCAACCCTTCCCCACTAGAGGGCAGCAGCAACACCTCTTCACCCCCCCACCCTTCCCCCATCAAAGGGCAGCAGACACTCCCCTCCTGCGGGAGCAGCCACCCACTACCTGAGTCACACCTGCTGAGGTCACGTGCCTTTGCTTCCTCCATCCTCAGATGACGTCATGCCCCTCTCCTCTCCCCGTGCCTCCAGCCCCTCCACTCACTTGGGCTAACTGCACACACACACACACACACACACACACACACACACACACACACACACACACACACACACAAACACACACACACAGGCACTTGGAAGTAATGTAGTACGATTTCTGGAGCTGTTTTGAAAAAATATATATACGACAGATATTTCTAATCCATTACTACAAAATAAAATGAAATTCAACAAACATTACAAAGCCCATCATTCAAATACAATAACCATGGCTTGTACTTCCACGAAATACCAAAACACGATGTAACCGTGAGACCCGCCCATAAATACGCTTTGAATCTACGACAAATCACTCTCTGGGAATCTTTACGATGCGAGTCTCTCTTTTGTTTACAAAGCTGAACATCGTTACGACACGCTGTTCCCAAGGGTTCTCTCCTGGGATCGAGGACGGCGGGTCTCACAAGTCTATCATGGCTGACACCGCTGACTGACACATGAAAGGAGATAATTGTGAGAGCAGTTCCTGGCTCCCGCCGATCTTCTAACACTCCTGTCACTGGAGATGGTCATCATCTCTCAGTGGCGTCAGCACGCGATCCTCTGCCATCAACACGAGAGGAAATTATAAGGGAGGCAGGCACGGTTACGTGGCTGTGTTGGCAAACTGTGCCTAACACCTTCTTGGGATTCATACAACAGTCGTCAACAACACAATAACGAGATCTTAGGCACCTTCCTGGCTATTCGTACACCAGTCGTCAACATAAACTAGGTCCTGTAACCTTCCTAGGATTCACACCAAACTCGTCCACAGCATAACAAACCAAGTCAAGCTAGTGAGTGGCATGTCAATAACAAAATTCGACCAATAATGATGAAGTAAATGGATGATTAAATGAGATTATCATCATTATTGATCTCTTTGAGAGGTCACTTGCCATGATGAGTTTTAACTCAGTCCATCCGAACATGATGTACTAACATACTATAACCCATCACGCACTCAACACCAACATACGTACACTCAACGGTCATGCTTACCAGCAACACACACACACTCATCAGATCACCATACCAACACACCATAATCAGCTAACACTCTCTAATGAGCACGGCACACTCTAATGAACACAACACACTCACCAATAAGTCACACACGCTCACTCAACTCACAAATCGAGCTACTGAGTACAACGCAACGGTACGTCACACACACACACACACACACACACACACACACACACACACACACACACACACTTGTCTACCGCACATTCGCTAACACATTCAAGAACATGCTGAAGGCCGCCTCTTTGGCAAGGTGTGGCGCAACTGGCTGGCCAGATAAGCTTCGCGTGACCACCATGAACGTTGGCCTTTTACCAGGCAGTCCGTCCCCCGCAGTGTTGGCCTGACACAGCCTCATCATAGCCATGGCCAGACACAGCCTCATCATAGCCATGGCCAGACACAGCCTCATCATAGCCATGGCCAGACACAGCCTCATCATAGCCATGGCCTGACACAGCCTCATCACAGCCATGGCTTGACACAGCCTCATCACAGCCATGGCCTGACACAGCCTCATCATAGCCATGGCCTGACACAGCCTCATCATAGCCATGGCCTGACACAGCCTCATCATAGCCCCAGGGTTATGACAGTTCATTTCAGACCCTTCTGGGACTATGTGGGTTATTTTCATGTCCTCTACATTTGTTGTCGGTGCTTCAGACCATTTTGGGCAACACGAATCAACTTCAGACACCGCCTTCTGTTCCAGACCTTCCAGAGACCGTGTGTCTGTCAAGTTTTTGGCCCCTGTGAAGTTAGTTTTACATCATCATCTACGACCCAAGTGTGAGTCACTATCATCTTAGATCCTCCAAGGATAAGACAAAAGTCTCTCTCTCTCTCTCTCTCTCTCTCTCTCTCTCTCTCTCTCTCTCTCTCTCTCTCTCTCTCTCGTTCAGCGCCCTTGCTAATGGAACTGTGTCTTTCTTTACAAAAGAGCAAGTTAAAAAAAAAAACCGTCTGCTCCTGCAGCAAGAGTGCACGGGAGTGCTGTCAATGACCCCTTCCCAGGTCCTGAGACAAACTCCTCCATGTGAAACACCGACGGGATTACTGTTGAACACGGAGTCTTTTTTGGGGACGTCTTCTATCTTCGACGTCAAGTTCAGCTCCCTGAACGCTGATTTGTGCGACTGTAATGATCTAACAAGGTCCTTTTGTCGTAGTGTGCTAATGGCGTACGGCCTTTTCCATTCTGGAGGGGACAAGTAATACAGAAAAGTACTATTTTTGTTCTTTTTTTTCCCCTTCCCTTCGACCCCGAGTCACTGAAATCCTTTTCGGTGTTCACGGTACGCTTTCAATCCTCAATACACACCTAAAGGCAGAGCCTTTTAAGTGTACCGTCAGTGTACCGCTCAGCGTCACTACAGGTCCATTCTCAACGACCTACCTGCGGTGTTTAGGTGGCGACACTTTACTTAAAGGAGTTCCAGGCGTACTGCCCGTATTCCAGGGTCACTCGCAAACGAACCAGCTCCACTGTTAGAGCAGCGAGTGCTCTCAAGACTCTACCTACCTGTCAGTGTGAGCGCTCTATGCCCTGCGTCAGTCTCCCCTGACACACTGGGAGAAAAATAACACTACAAACAGCTGGTGGTGAAGAAGCGGGGGGGAAACCAGGATGGGAAGTCAGAAAAACAGACACAGAAGGAGAAAGGGCCGGAGACGGAAGAGGAGAATGGACAGATGGGAAGGCCAGAATGAGAGTACAGAATGACATCATCCCAACGAGAAAAACTTGAAATGTTTTCCCCAGGGTGAACTGGGGGAGACGTGGCAACCTCGCATGTAAACAGGATCTGTGGCTCGGGTGCGACCCTCTCATCCTGTGCAACATGGAAGGAAACAAAACTGAAAAAAAAAGATTAAAAAAAAAAAAACTTGTCATCAGGAATGTAAAAAGAAATAAAGTTGACTGAATAAACTTAATCCTATTCCAGGTCTGGGTGTGTTAATGGGGAAGAGTGGACGATGGTGTTACTGGAACGAGCGGGAACATGAGGAGGCAAGGGAGGGGAATCCTTATGGCATACTGGAATATATGTAACTCTCTGGGAGCAGGTCTGGGGAGGCGGGCTGGGAGATGCTGGGAGTGAGTCAGGTAGTGAGAGGCGGGCTGGGAGATGCTCGTAGTGAGTCAGGTAGGGAGAGGCGGGCTGGGAGATGCTGGGAGTGAGTCAGGTAGTGAGAGGCGGGCTGGGAGATGCTGGGAGTGAGTCAGATTGAGAGAGGTGGGCTGAGAGATGCTGGTAGTGAGTCAGTCAGGTAGGGAGAGGCGGGCTGAGAGATGCTGGTAGTGAGTCAGGTAGGGAGAGACAGGCTGGGAGATGCTGGGAGTGAGTCAGTCAGGTAGGGAGAGGCGGGCTGAGAGATGCTGGTAGTGAGTCAGGTAGGGAGAGACGGGCTGGGAGATGCTGGGAGTGAGTCAGGTAGGGAGAGATGGGCTGAGATATGCTGGGAGTGAGTCAGTCAGGTAGGGAGAGGCGGACTGGGAGATGCTGGGAGTGAGTCAGGTAGAGAAGGGCTGAGAGATGCTGGTAGTGAGTCAGATAGAAAGAGGCGGGCTGAGAGATGCTGGTAGTGAGTCAGGTAGGTCGGGAGAGGCGGGCTGGCAGATGCTGGGAGTGAGGCAGGTTGAGAGATGCTGGGAGTGAGTCAGGTATGGAGAGGCGGGCTGTCAGATGCTGGTCGGGGTGGTAGAGTCAGGTCGGCTGGCGGATCCAACCAGCAGTCAAGCCTGAAATAAGCTGGTGATAGAGGCGGAGCTGGGACGCTCTCAGGATAGCTGAGGAGGAGAAAAAGGAAGTGCGAGAGCTGAGAATATGACGGACAGACTCAAGTGCGAGAGTGAAGTACAGGGATGAAAGTGGAAAAGCGCGATTGCCAAGTGGACGTAAAGCAAGTACAAAAATTCTATATCAAATTCACAATAAATCAAAATGCTGTACACACTCCTAAGCCAGGAAGAGCGGGATAATAGAAGAACACTAAGACACACTGTTTAAGCTTTGAGTCATATGAAAATTATATCGAACACAACAGCTGGCGACCTCCATGGAAAGGTGATACAATCTCCTCAGTTGCAAAATCGTATCTCGTGCGACGCAGAAAATCACTTTAACGTAATATGGCCGCGTTATGTAACACTTGGAGCTGATTAAAAAGCAGGATGGCAGCAGCAGCCATCAACTCCTTGAGCAGGGCGGGTTGCGACACACGAGTGCGACGGTGCGACAATTTCAGCACGACACGATATAAGGGTACGACTTTTTAGCAAACGACGGTACGACGACACTTGACATATGGCCCTTTAAGCACGGCGGTACGACACTTGAGCACGACGGTACGACCTTCAGCAGTGCACGGAAATCCGCTGGAGGACAGTAGTGACGTGCTGAGGACATAATGATACATGTGGTAGAGACAGGATAGTGTGAGGCAGAAGGCACACACCTCCCCACCCACCACCGCTCACTCCGACTCAACAGCCAACGAGAGATATTTCTCGAACACCGTGTTGTGTGGAGAGGGTATACTGCCTTGGAAGATTTATAGGAAAGTATGAGAGAGGGGAAAAGTCCCCCTAACTGAACTGGCTTATCAAAAATGGGTGGCAAAAAATCAATAAATTGTTAAGCACTACAATCAAATTTGTTGCTTTTCTTTCTTCACATAAACATATCTACTGATAACAGATATCAGTAATAGTATTCGTCTAGCCCCAATCTGAAGGTAGTGATAGTCTGCACAATGACAGCCTCTCGTGTTGATAATTCATTCCGGTGTTATACAACACTACAGACTGAAATACGTCAGTGGTTCCGTCCTGCTCGAAGCGTCGTACCGTCGTGTTCACCGTACCGTCGTGCTCACCGTACCGTCGTGTTCACCGTACCGTCGTGCTCACCGTACCGTCGTGCTCACCGTAGCGTCGTGTTCACCGTACCGTCGTGTTCAAGTCTCGTAACGCTGTGCTTCAGGGCCGTAACGGTGTGGCTAGAAATCATACTGTTGTGCTAAAGGGCCGCACCGTCGTGGTCAAGAGCCGTACCACTGTGCTCAAAGGCCGCACCGTCGTGGTCAAGGGCCGTACCACTGTGCTCAAAGGCCGCACCGTCGTGGTCAAGGGCCGTACCATTGTGTTCAAAGGCCACACCGTCGTGGTCAAGGGCCGTGCCATTGTGTTCAAAGGCCGCACCGTCGTGCTCACAAGGTTACATTGTTTAAGGCCATCATGAAGTTGAGGAAATGACAAGAAAGTTGGGAGTGGTATGTGGGGACAGCTAGGAAACGCCACAAGTCTCACCTCCCGGATGTGTGTGACTGTCACAACACGGCTAACACACGCCTCCCAATGGTTGAGTGTACGGCTGAGTGAAAAGGCCGGTGGTGGCGTGTGTGAGTGTGTGTGTGTGAATGGGTGTGAGAAGGACCAGATACGTGTACGAGTAAAGTGGTCTGGCCCAGTGGGTGGGTTAGAAACCCGGTGGCTCAGCGAATTCTCAAGTGTATGGCTCACGTAGCTGAGCGACGTTAAGTGCACGGCTGAGTTTAAGCGCTTACAGAAGCGTATGGGTGGGCGGAGTGCGTGACTATGTTATATGGGAGTGTGAGTGGTAGCGTATGGTGGCGGGCGTAACGGCACCAGCCACCACATCTGACCCACCAACCCCTCCTCCACACCCGGGTAAATAAAATCAGCATCCCTCTCTATACACCATACATGATATCTAACCACAAACTCGGTCTTCTGGTCTCTAACCATCCTGGGAGGTTAAGCAACAAGGAGATAAGTGAAGTGAAGTATCATATGTGGAGGGGAAAATCGGAGGTTGCAACATAAATGGGCGAGTGGCGAGGTATCAAACACACATACATACACACGCGTGCGCACGCATTCAACACACCCATAAATACAAATTCTTCCCGGGCGAAACTAACGGTCGGCCAAGGGAAGGATCTAGAACCTCAGACTAGGTGAGCCTTACTTAACCTCTTTACCCTGACCCAGATGCAACCATTTAACTGTGCAAGCCAGCCCTCAGTAACATGCTTGCACCACAGAGCACCCCACAATCACCTCAGAAGATCATGAAGGAATTTGAGGAGCGCGACATTACTGTACACATAAAGAGGAAGCGGAGTGAGGTGGGTCTAATCAGGATGGACCATCTGACAAGACCAGCTGCCAACTGTCACAAGGAAAAGTGATGCGTGTATCTTATACTGGGAATGAAAAAGATGAATACTCAATCACACACACACACACACACACACACACACACACACACACACACACAAGTGCTGAAGATTAGCGTCGAGATGTCGCAAATTGCCAAAGGAACAGACAAGGGCAAACACCATGCCTATCAATTAGAAAGGAGACCTGGAAGAGGCGCTGAGCTACAGACCAGTCTCCCGGGCGAGTGTGGTCTATAAGGTGAAGATCATCAGAAACACATGGATGGCTTCCTGCACAGGAGAAATGACCTTAGTGAGAGACAACATGGCAATATGGTCCAGGGAAAGAGGATCATGCCTATTGAATCTCTTAGGATTTCGATGAGTGTGGGTCCTGGGTTGGACGAGAGAGCAGGTTGGGTGATTCGCTTATATCTCGACCATCAGAAGGTGTCTGAAACCGTATCGCAGGTGTGGATGATCGAGAAGTTGGATTATCAGGTAGATTAGACAGATTATCTTCATGAGAGGTAACATTGGAGCCTTCTCACAATGGGTCGGGACCGTTACTCTCCTCGATGTATGTGGATACTTGCCAAGAGGTGAGGACTTCTATCTGAATATGTTTGCAGATGATGCAGAGGTCGTGAGGGAAGTGAAATGCAAGGAGGATGAACGCATCACGCTACAAAAAGTGCCTCGACAGACTCCTGATACTTGGCTGATGAAATCCAACCCAAATAAATGTAATGAGGATCGTCACAGTGGAAGAAGGCGTCGATATGAATATAATCTACCAGGGAATTCGCTGCGACAATCTGTGTGAGTGAGAGAGAGACTTGGAAGTCAACATCGTCCCGAACTCATCGCCAGAATCCTACCTTAAGAGCACAGCAAAGGAGACCAAACGTCTGCCTGCCAATATTAGAACTGGATTCAAGTTCATGGATAAGGAATTATTCAGCATGCTCTTCACATCATACATATGCTTCTCCAATTTGGTCACCGCACCTAAAGAGGTCCAAAGAGCTAATGGAGACAGTCCAGAGCATAGCAACAGAGATGGTAACAGAATCAAGACAGCTGAATTACAGGGATAAGCCAGAAGCCTTTAATATGCCCAACTTCGAAGACAGACGATCGTGGGGTCAAGTGATAACCTTTATCAGACTGACGACGCAAACAGTAAACAGTTCGAGAAACGTAGGTACAAAACGGCCAGAGGAGATAACATGATATCAAACAAAGAAGCTGGTTGAAGAAGTTCTTTGAAAGTATATGAGTGGTGGATGAATGGAGGACATGGTGAATCCGGAGAACATACAGAAATCTTAAAGTTGTACGATCGCTGAGGATGTTCAAGAGATGGGGAACCAACGAGTGTAAAAAACCCCTCACCGTATAGTGCAGGAAGATAATGAGAGAGAGAGAGAGAGAGAGAGAGAGAGAGAGAGAGAGAGAGAGAGAGAGAGAGAGAGAGAGAGAGAGAGAGAGAGAGAGAGAGAGAGAGAATCCTGAGCAGTCCCAGGACACTTTTGTTATTATTGGACATGAATTTCACATTTCTGGCCCTCCGCAGGAGCTAACGGACGAGGGCCCGGAGGGCCCGAATCTGCTAGTGCTTGCAAAAATGCTTTATCGAACTTTCTATACACTGTATATTCCTAACACCAAATGCATTACTATGCATATCTTTATTATACTAAAAACAATTTTCCCTGACCATTGTAGATCTCTCTGGACCATCTAACAGTCTTCCTCTGTTTGGGCTAATGAGACTAGCAAGACTAGCTGGAGCTATGAGAAACTACGGGACCACTAGGAGGCCAAGGTGATGAATGCAGATGAAGCTAGGAGAGACTACGCCGCATGAGGCCAAGGTGAGGTGTAGGTGAGTCTCATGAGCGGCAGGTGACCATGACCACCTAATAAGGAACCTCACACACACACACTGGCCCACAGACCCTTTCCGCACGCCACCACCACTCAACACACTACCTCTACCCAGCTCCGGAATTGGGAAGATGTGTTTGGTGGCGTCAACCGCAAACTCCACCACACACACACACACACTCTACCAACCTCCAGACCTGGGAAGACGCTTTCGGTGGCGTCAACCAAGAGACCGCCACCCAATAACTCAGCGGGATGTGCTCGACCACGAGTTCCTCCACCACAGCCTTGAGCACTTCCGCTTCCATAAAATCAAAAGATACAAAATCCTTACCAGGGGCATTCATCCGTCTCACGAGTTGCCCTGGAATTCCTCTCCGCCTGCGAGTGTGTTGAGGTCTAAGAAGCCCGAGCGAGCAGCGGTGTGGCACCGGATCAGGCGTGAAGCCATGCTAGGAACCATGTTGGCCATGGCGGCTAAGGCAGGGGCTGACCTCCCTCCTGGTCCACTCCCAGGCATCGTCTACCCACGACACGCTCACAACCAACAAGAACGAACACCATCTCAATCACCCAACCATCTCCTAATCATTATCATTACCCTCATCCATAACAGGACAATCATCATCTACCGTACAACACCGACGATGTAGAACCATCACTAGTCGCCATCAAAACAATTACACTTAGCATTACCATCACCACTACTGGCACAACTACCTCCAATATCATACCATACCATCACCAACACACAAGAGTATCACCATCACCATCACACAAGAGCATCACCATCACCAACACACAAGAGCATCACCATCACACAAGAGCATCACCAACACACAAGAGCATCACCATCACCAACACACAAGAGCATCACCATCACCAACACACAAGAGCACCACCATCACCAACACACAAGAGCATCACCATCACCAACACACAAGAGCATCACCATCACCATCACTAGACAAGGACATCACCGCCACCACCATTACACAGGAGCGTCACCCCCACCCACCCAGTCCCAGACTGGGATTATATAAGCACGGTTCTCAGGACTGGAAGGATTAAAGATATATCTCCAGTGCCTTACTAAAACAGTCTAGCTGGTCAACAGACCTTTCACTTGAACGTCAAACCCTCCTTCAAACTCTCGGCCAGACTCAGAATTAATAAGGTCATTCTCCGAGCTGGGACTTAAAAGTGTGACAGGTGTCCGTCTGAAAAGCAGGAGTGCTGCAAGGTAAGTATCCCCGAATGTTCCTCCTGCCATACGAGGCAATGGTGTTCCTCCAACCTTCCAGCAGAAGACCCTTCATCAATCGCTCTTCCAGTCACATATCCACCCACATACACTGTTTACTCCGCCATGACTTGTAATAAGCTTGTGAGGGACTCAAAACGTGGCCTCCAGTCCCTCGCACAAGGGAAGTGCCTTGATAACTAGAGGGTCAACATTTTTTTTCTCCACTCCTGTGACCTGCAGAATCATGGGAGTGTTTGGTGGCCAGGCTCTCTAGCTTACAGCCTCGGGCCAAAGCGTCTCCGCAGTCATTTTGCTTACCCACCCGTCATATCTACAAGACTGCCCACTTCTTCTTTGGCTAAATCTTTTTACGCGTGAGGTCGCCGTCCTGACCTTATCAGGTTACAGAGCGAGGCCATGAGTGCTGCTTAATCAGCATAAGCAGGTAGATGCGTTGGGTAGGTTGGTGCCTACATCTGCAGGGAAATACACAGTGACATGGCTAGACATTAAGGGGCAAGTAATCAGTACGGACGAATGGTGCGACTATGAACATGTCCACTAACATCAAAGGATGCTATAAATATAATATAAGGAAACAACCACAACAGATAGGCCTGGGAACCATCTTCAGGAACTCACTAGACTATACAGGCTTATGGGTAGCTACCTCAGACATCCGAATATTCCAAATGAGCTCGCAGATTTTGGCCCGAGACCGACCTACTGGGGTAAGGACAAGCCTTCAACCAAACACGTGCGTGGCACTCACCTATCTTGTTGAGGTCCGGGAGGGGGAAGTGCTTGATATTCTGGTTCAGCTGCTCCTGGTAGTAGTCCACGATACCCTGCTGCACCTTCCTCAGGTTGGACACCTGCAAATACCATCATAATCATAATACAACATATACGACTCACGATTTATTGGAGTGAGTTGAAATGACTATATATGGGGGGTTGTGGTGGACACAAGGAAGCACTTCAGGATCGGACTGGACGAACAGCTCATATGCATAAATACAAATAAGGGCGTCAAATATCATATCGTTACTCTCGTAGAACATAATTCGTAATCTGGTGTAAAATGCTTGTATTTCTGTTACTTGTCAAAAGCCTATGCACTGCTCATGGTTCCTACGGCAGCACCCTTGCGTGTACAAGAGCCACTGTGATGTGTGGGGACACGCAGTATCTCACCAACAGTGTAGCAGTAATTCTAGGAAGGGGAATTACATTCCCAGTAGCGTCCGGCCACAGTAAGGATAAAGCAAACATGCTCGCACATTCAACACCTGAGGCAGGTGAACAACGGCAGCATTCCTTAGAGTGACCCAGTTTTTTTTTTTTGAAGAAAACAATGAAGAACAAACATTAAATGAAGTGAATATGAAAGACTATCTTGCAAGAACATGGGTCACGAGCCACACACTACTACATACATGAGAAAGACATCACAGGGACATTTTGGCGAGACTTATAACGAGAACACTCACACCAAAAGTGAGTTACGATCACATTGCGACACTCACCTCACACCCTCTACACAGTCTATAAGCAGTCCAAATGTGGCAACACCGATGACGGGAAATTACCGTAAAAATCTATATTGTCTGCAAGACTCACTCGAAGTGACTCACTCGAAGTCGTGTCAGGTCTATGGAGATCCCAAATGGGTACCTACCCTGCCATGCACGACCGTGCAAGTGCAGACTGTACAGTGTAGTGTACTCTAAAGACACTGCAAGTTTCCCCTGAGGAGTGAGACTGGTGGTCAGTGTTGATATATAAAGGTTGCACAGATAAGAGCTGCGTACGACGAGAGGGAACACGACCCAGCGGCGCATCAGCTTGGTCTACGGCCAAAGATGCACCGTTACATGACACTTGATGATATAATGACTTAAGACGTACAGGTGTTCCTCATGTTCCCGCGTCCAGGTGGAGAGAGAGAAAGATGTGGAGAGGGAAAGTGCGACACCTGCACTGAGGGAGAAGGGGGACGACAACTCTGAAGGAAGAACATGCCAGAGAAGACGGACACGAACGCGGCAGAAGAGAAGGTAACCGGTGTCTCTATGGTCAGGGCCGCCGAGGGCTGACGCCAGCCCTGAGGAAAAGGTTGGCATATTATGGCCCCCATAGGTCCGGCCCCGGAGAGAGGGGGAGGAGGAGGGAGGCTCCTTAAAAAAGGCTCCTCAACTGAGGGAAAGACTGAAAGAAAAATATATAAATAAATCGATATAAATTTGTTTACAACTTATATATTTTCTGTCGTTTGGTCTATTTAGACAGAGTCTTCGAGTTTCATCTCCACTTCCCCGGTCCCCTCCTCCTCAAAGGCCCAGCGCCCCAAGGGGAATGTGCCCAGGTTCCCCGGTGGGCCTGCACATGGTGGCGGCAGTAGGGAAGGACCTGGACAGATTGTGGTACCGACCGTTTTGAGAGAAAGTTTACCAGATCACATCACTGCCAGCGTAGTAGCTGGGGCAGTGCCACCAGCTGCAGCGGCAACAGTACTAGCTGCGTCAGCAGTGGCAGCACCAAACAGCGTCAGCAGCAGCAGTGGCAGTAGGAGCAGGAGGAACAGGGGTAGCAACAGTAGCAGCAGGAGCAGGAGAGACAAGAGGGAGGTGAGGATCTGGCTGGCTGTGCTGGCTGGCTGGCTGGCTGGTGAGGGAGTGGCCGGGGTGGGTGTCCTTCGCTGACCCGGCTCCTGCCAACCCCCATCCTACCTCCCCCGTTAACTTATACCCCCAACCCCCTCATCCCCTACTCTACCTCCCCTGTTAACGTGTACCTCACACCACCCCTTTTTCCCCCCTATGTTAACCTGTAACCCAACCCCATCCCTCCCACTCTCATTATGCCTCCCCCGTTAACCTGTAACTCCCCCCAACCCGCCCCCTATCCTCATCATGCCTCCCCAGTTACATTATGCTCCCCTCCGTCACCCTGCCTCCCTCGTTAACCTGCACCGTCACCCAGCCTCCCTCGTTAACCTGCACCGTCACCCAGCCTCCCTCGTTAACCTGCACCGTCACCCTGCCTCCCTCGTTAGCCTGCACCGTCACCCAGCCTCCCTCGTTAACCTGCACCGTCACCCTGCCTCCCTCGTTAACCTGCACCGTCACCCAGCCTCCCTCGTTAACCTGCACCGTCACCCTGCCTCCCTCGTTAACCTGCACCGTCACCCAGCCTCCCTCGTTAACCTGCATCCTTACCCCACACCCTTACCCCAGCCAGCCAGCCAGCCTCCCCCGTTAACCTGCGCGGCCTCTCCCCCGTTCTGTCTCCGCCAATATTAACCTAAGCCTCCACCGTATTTCCCTCAGTTAACTTGTACCTCCACCACCCCCCATTCCGTCTTCCCTGTACTCCCACACCACCCCATCTACCCTATTGACCTGCACCCATAGCCCCCCCCCCCACGGTAAACATGTACAATCAACCCCCACCCTGCCTCTCCCCATCCTTTAAAATCACGACGAATTCAAAGATAACCAACAAAACTAATTCCGGTGCTCAGAAACAGGCAGACTCCGTCATGTAATAAAAGTTTTCAAAATACTAAGTAATTTCTAAATAAATAATTTCGACAACATAGACGACCATCACTTTCACATGAGAGAGACAGTCAGTGACCAGAATACGATCCGATATTAGAAGGAAGGTGTAATATCATCGTGGGCAAGCTTTTCAACCTTAGGATTGGTGGAACACTGAAATAAATTTTCCAACACGTCATCGCCAGGTCCACCAATACCCTCAGTGACTTCTCACACCGGTAAACGGGCCTGTGTCCAATATTCAAACGTCTATTTCAAAGAGTAACTTTTTTTCCCCCTCTGTTTCAGATCTGAGGTTCCTCTCTAGAGAAGCCCCGTTCAGAGTGTGTGTGTGGGGGGGGGGGGAGACTTTTCCCGTCTACACTCTCCTACAAATCTTCCAAGGCAGTATACCCTCTCCACACAACACGGTCTTCGAGAATTATCTCTCGTTGGCTGTTGAGCCGGAGTGAGCGGTGGTGGGCGGTGGGGAGGAGGTGTGTGCCTTCTGCCCTCTCTGTTTTTTGTCTCTACCACATTTGACATTATGACCTCAGCAGGTCACTACTATCCTCCAGCAGATAACCCCGTCACAGATCACCACGTCCTCTTGTTATCCCTCCTTTCCATCATCCTGCCTCCCCCCTTCAACTTGTAGCCCTCCCCAAGTTTATCTCCTTCACCATCCGAATACTCCCTCCCCTTAAACCTGTACCCCAGCTGTCCACCTCCGTTAAATTGTCCCGCATCTAACCCTTCCCCCGTTAACCTGGACTCTATCTGCACCCTTCTCCGTTAACCTGTCTCCCACCAGCTTCTTCACCCGTGAACCTGTACCCTACCTATCCCCTCCCCGTTAACCTGTCCCCCTACATCTGCCCTAACCAGTCTCCTCCGTCGTTAACCAGTTCCCCCGCCTCCATGAGACTGTGGGCCACACTTGTACACTGAACCAGCTGGAGACTGTGGGCCACACTTGTACAGTGAACCAGCTGGAGACTGGGCCACACTTGTGTACTGACCCACAAGCGCTGGTCATCACCAGTCATTTCAGAGTAGCAGGTTAGCGTGCCACTTAGCGAGGGTCAGGAGGCTGGAGGGCGTAGCCTCGGCCCATACGCTAGGCTCTGTGGTCAACAGGCCCGTCCACCCTCCTGGCCAGGCTTCTCAACCCTTCCTCACTCATCATCATCACAAGAACTCGCAACAGACGGAACCTTTCTCCAGTACACAGAGAAACTGAACCTTTCTTACTGCAAGAAACTGAACCTGTCTTCAGTACGTCAAGGGACTAAACCTTTCGCTTGCGCATCAAAGAACTGAGCCTATACTCGGTAAATCAAGAAACTGAACGCTTTCTTCAGCACACCAAGAAACAAAACCTCTCATCAGTACATTAAGAAACGGAACGTTCCTTAAGAAACAACCTCTCTTCTGTATATCAACAAATATACCTCTCTTTACCAGTACTAAAGGTGGGGGCCATGATGTTACTTGCACTAGGTGATAAATACCACCCCCAACAGGTAATAATGGATCAAGCTGGAAATATTTAGATTCAATAAAGAAAAAGGGTAATCACTGGTGTGGAAGTACAGAAGTAAACGACTGGAACAAGTTTCCATGTGAGGTTACAGATGCAAACACGCTGGCAACTTCGAGAGATACCGATGGTGGGTTCAGATAAGTCCAGAGCTAATAATTACGGCTGGGTGTAAACTGGAGCTGCTGCCTCGTATGGGCTACTAGGCCGCCCGCTGTTTCCAAATACTCTTTGTCCTCACAGCAGCAAGGGGATCGCACCCGAAAACCAAACAGCCGAAGATATATTTTTCAACTTATCGGCCCGTCCTCTGTATCTCCATCACGGGCACTGCATCAGCAAGATAAAACAAAACTGCCCAAGCTTAGCTCACGGTTCTAAATGGGAAACGTTGTCTTCAGATATCTAGGGAGGCACCATCGTCCACACACGCCGTACATCAACATGCTAATGTACAGCCCTCCAAGACCTACCTCCCCCTCAGGGAAAGACATTCTAGGAATTCCAGTTACCATCTTAAAGCAAGTATCAGAGCGGAACCCAACGAATCTCACGTCCACTCTGCCTCAAAGAGGACCAGGCAGTGGGAGGGGATGTCCTCTGTAGCCATCGAGACTGCGGGATCACATGGGTTTCTCCCGGGAAAACAGATGAGGACCCAGTGAGAGTCCTGGCAAGACGCCAGCACCTGCCTCAGACACCGACCTACCCGGGCATCTGGCCGTCGCCGCAGCTGCTGCTGGCTGTGAGCATCAATCAGTTGGGTGTGGTGGTTCCTGCGCCAGTCGAAGCGTTATCGGGTAAACTACAGACAGGCTCGTTGAGTGGCGCACCGGCCCAAAAAATATGCTATAATGGGAAAGAAACCACTACCCACCCACGAGCTCCTACTACAGTCCTGTTGCTGCCACCACCATGATCATCCTCACCCCGCTGTACCCTCCTCCTGCACCACCACTGCCACTGCACCAGCCCTACAGGAGCACCACCCTTGCCACAGTACCAGTCCTACCGGAGGACCACCCCTGCCACTGTACCAGCCCGACCACACCGCCAGTCCGTTACTGTTTCGCCCTAGCCACAGCCCTGCCACATTACCAGACCTACAAAGCACCGGATACACCACCACACAACTCTAACCATACTACCACAGAGATCCTGCTACACCACCAAACATATCCTGCCACAGCGCTACACATCTCCTACCACTGCACTACACATGTTCTGCTCCTCCCTGCCACGCAGATCCCTGCAACAATTTCATCTCACATTCAACAAAATTCAGGCCAAACTGGTGCTAATGGCTCTTCACCATTTACGATTATGTTCCCTCAGACCTCGTCATACCCTTGACCACCAAGTAGGAGTGTTCATCAATCACGTGTTCGTGAAAACCATCACAACCCGAGCTGGCCTCCCTGGCTGTGGCGCACCTCACATCTCCATCTTTCTCGTAACTCTACATCCGACGAGCTGATGGCTTCTGTAGACACATTCCAGCATCAGCCGAAGGCAGACCTGAGTATATACAACGCCATAGCTTATCTCGTATTACCACCTCCCATGTTCTGTTGATTGAAACCGTGTGGAGGGACGTCTGACTCACGTTTGTGGCGTCTTTCTCCAATGACACCAGGCACGCACACGTCCGGCGTATCTCGCGTGACGAAGACCTACCTACCTGATGGTGAAGTCCTCTGTCATCATCTCACAGAGCCAATGATGTGCTCGTCAAATGACCTTGGTGGGTCATAAGCCACAGATCTGAGCAGGGGGGGCGCCCCCTGACGACCCCCTGACCTTCACAACAATAGGGACCTTGGGGATGACCTAGGTAGGTCACAGACCAAGGATTAGAGAAGGAAAGAAACGCTGACCTTCAACACGGAAGGTCCTACAAGCCTCCAGGGGCCTCCCAAAGTAATGGACGTGGTGGCCACGCCCAGACAATTAACCTTACCTGCGTGACCGACTCAGCTTGTTTGTATATACCCAAGTCACCACCAGCACAGTCAGCCATTCAAGCAGGCAGGCCACATGAGCAACGCTACGTGACTTTCAAACTCTCATCTTCCCCAGAAGGGTACGTGGGTCCCTGTTTTGGTGGCGGCCCCCAGAGTACACTGGCTCCTGCCCCTTCGGCATATATATATATATATATATATATATATATATATATATATATATATATATATATATATATATATATATATATATGAATGAGCGACAAAAAAGTAATACACTGTACAAATGAGAACCATACTGCGTCGTAAAACTAGCTTCCCATATTATGATGACGCAGTTGCACTTTCTTTCTCCGAGTCATGGACGACTGCTATATGCCTGATACTTTACCAAATGTGATGTGATATAACCGGCGTCCTCTGTGGAGGGGAATTAAACGAGGGCGCTATGATTAAAAGTCACAAGTGTGGCTTCATGCAATATCACATATCCAGCCGCTAATGTGTCTTGGACGTCATAAAACGGATTACCTCAACCCTCCACCACCACTTGTAACCAACTGTTGGGCCCCTGGGGTGTAGTACACCACCACCTCTGTACTCGCCCATCAGATCCCTGTGTTGTTACGGGGGTAGTACACCACCACCTCTGTACTCGCCCATCAGATCCCTGTGTTGTTACGGGGGTAGTACATCACCACCTCTGTACTCGCCCATCAGATCCCTGTGTTGTTACGGGGGTGTACATCACCACCTCTGTACTCGCCCATCAGATCCCTGTGTTGTTACGGGGGTAGTACACCACCACCTCTGTACTCGCCCATCAGATCCCTGTGTTGTTACGGGGGTGTACATCACCACCTCTGTACTCGCCCATCAGATCCCTGTGTTGTTACATGTTTTCATAACCGTCTTCTCAGTCCTCGCTAACACGAGAGAGCTTACGACACAAGACCATACACCCGTCACATGTCTAATATGGAGCTCGTTATTGTGTGTCCGCTGTGGAGGGACGACACACAGTGGAGGGATGCCAGCGCCGTTCTCCAACACCATGATCGCGATGGCACGACCCTTTTCGGCACGACGGTACGACCCTTGAGTATGACGGGGTGGCTTATCTATTACCTTGACCCCTTGCGTGTCGGGTCAAAGGCCGCGTCGTCATAGGCAAGGGTTGTGCATATCGTGCTTGAAGGGCTTAGGGCCCTGAACTGACCTAGTTTTCACGGGATCACGAACGGTACACGCACGTGCCCAACACTCCTCTCACACACACACACACACAGCTGGACGCTGCTGGCACCGTCAATGTGCAGAGTGAGTCTCTTATCACTAACGAAAAGGAGATGACGGTGAAGGAAGGAATACCAGAAGCTATGCAGATGAAATCGCTCCCGATCATTAGACATTCCTTGTCGTCAGTGTGCGACGAATGGTAGATATCAGATCGCACACACAGTAACCTCAGGCTGGGATGTCGACGTTTAAAAACAACACAAGTCATGATAAGAGAGGAACACATCGTCCCCACAATGGCATCGAAAACTTGACAAAGTTTCCTGCAACCTCAAGTTGCCGAAATTAACCGCGTGGACTCAAGTGGTCCAACCTGGATGGACAGTCATTAAATGATGCACAGGTCTTCCCTCAACAGCAATATCAACCAATTAGGGCCATTCAAGTTTCCTCAAACTATCCTGTAACTCGGGGACGGGGCACAAGACGGGTCCTTCATACGTTCTGTAACTCGGGGACAGAAGACGGATCCTTCATATATCTTGTAACTCAGCGACAGAGGCCGGACCCTTCATACGTCCTGTAACTCGGGGACAGAAGACGGATCCTTCATACGTCCTGTAACTCGTGGACAGCAGACGGGTCCTTCATACGTCCTATAAGGTCAGACAGACGGACAAAGAATGATAACACTCTCCCCTCCGCCATGTTGGGAAGTCTATCAACAATCCTATGTCCCCCCCGAGATGCCCAGGCGGTCAGCTGGAGCAGCTGAGCAATCAACATACAAGGACAAGACGCGGGTTATCTGGCCATCGCGGCAGACTATCGGAATACATCAACACAAACGAGAAATGGAAGACGTGAGTCAACTCTCGGTTGGTCGGTCGGTCGGTGCTGGAGCGTGTTGGCTGGCTGGCTGGCAAGCGGACCTCACCTTGACCGTGGCCACCCCCACCTCCACCGCAAAGCTTCTCTCTCCCACTCCGGACAAGACAGGAGGAAGGGAAATAACACGTGCATCCGGTAAAACCGACTTGCTCTTAAAATGTCAGCTTTCATTCAGACTGCAAGTTCCACCCAGGTTGACCTTTCCCTCCGAGTCCTTCCACCCCCCCGTATCACGAACTGACAACGTATAAGTCTTCACAATATAGTCCCTCATCACACACACACACACACACACACACACACACACACACACACACACACACACATACACTCACGCCCGAAGTCCACCCCCTCACGGCTAAATTACAACCCGAGAGAGAGAGAGAGACACTTTACTTCATTCTTACCGTGCTCCCGCGCGGCGGCGTTACCCGAGATGGCCCAGATCCGCCCCACAGTATCTTATTGTAACCACAAGACCCGCACGGATGTCGCCGCTCCCCCCGCCCACCTCCAACACCGGTTGTATATCGGGTATTTTATTGATACGACGTAAAGAACAAAACCTAATATTCGTGCTCAGCTCAACCACACTATCTATTTCGGCAAGACTGGAATCTCTTAACAATGTCTCTAAGAGCGCGGGTCCACACAAAGAAAACGGAAATGGAGCTGAAGAAAATAAGCTCCACTGACACGAACACTAGGAACGGCCGGCGCCACCAACAGAAGAACGTACGAGGAAGTGAGCAGCTATAAAAATAGCGAGAACCTGGAGGAACTGAAGTGTTTCAGGCACCTGGGTGTGGATACGGCAGGAGCTGGAACAATGAGAGCTCAAGTTAGCCATAAGGTGGAGGTGAGGTGGGGCTAAGGTCTTGCCTGGGTGCACTGAAGAGTGTGTGGAAAGCACGTTCGCTCTCTGTGGTGAGGGGGTAGGGACTGGTATGTTGCACGGATCAGCACTCCCGGCAGTGTTGTATGGGTGCGACGTATAAGCCCTTAAATAACAACAACAAAAAAAAGTGCATGTGCTTGAAATGACAATATTGACTCGGGGGGGACAATATCTGGTGTGAGGATGGGGTGTGATCGAAGACGGTATGACAGGGTTAGAGAGATCGGTGTGGTGGCCAATGGGCTGGACCACGGCATATGAAGCAGGGGGCTCTGGTGGCGGTGCATCATACATAACAGATAGTGAGTGGATGTGAGCAAATGAGGCCATTCTTCGTCTGGTCTTGGCGCGACCTCGCTACGCTGGAAACAGCAAACAAGTATGATCATATATATATATATATATATATATATATATATATATATATATATATATATATATATATATATATATATATATAAAACATTCAAGACAGACGGAATCTGAAATCCAATCTTACTGTCTTGGACAGACAGAGAAGAACGATAGTACCAGGAACATCAATAATAATAATAATAATAATAATAATAATAATAATAATAATGATGATGATGATAGGAGGCCTCGAGATTACGACGCTTCGAGTTGCGACGTTGAGGACTTATGACATTTTAGAATTAGGGTAGAGTGTATCAACTTACAACACTGTGCTGCCACTTGCGACAGATCGGAGAAAGAAAAACAAATCCCGTATACAACTCATAATATCCAAAATAATATTTTCATTTATTACTAAAGTACATCGCCATAATCTCGGGTATTTATGTACTCGTTATACATAAATCAATCACGCCATAAGAAAATACTATTCGATACTGTACCCCGCTAACTTGGGAAACACGTTCGCTTGAGTTCACCGCTACGCCCTCTTATTTACCACATTCACAGACACACTGTAGGCGTTCCAGATACTCTTGAGATTACAGGATATAAGGTTATCACTCCCGAGAGGTGATATCAAAGGTGTTTAGGAGGTCTGATGCAGGCCACACTTCTGACCAAGTCTATGGCTCTCCCTCGCTCTGCTACCTTTATATTCTTAAAGCAAATCTCTAAACCATCGTCTAGACAACCTGGGATATGGCAACACAACTGTGGAATCAGATGATCCAGGGGTGATCTAAGTCACCTCTGTGCCGCTCTCCCTCCCTCCCAGTAACCATCAGTCCTCTCCAGCACCACCTACAGCCCTCATTACCATGTTCCAGTAAAGTACCTTATTCGGTGAGTTTTCCTCAACCATTGTGTCATGACAGACTGGGGCGCTATATATATATATATATATATATATATATATATATATATATATATATATATATATATAGAGCTGAGCTGTTTCAGGTACAGTATAATCCATCCATTATGGCTTACCTCGGGAACGTAAGTACCCCTTTATAACACGGGTATGAACGGCTCGACGTACGACGGGCCAGAGTAGCGACAGGTGCCCGGGCACGTATCCCCGTCGTAAGATGAGGCCTCTCGTAGCCGTCATACCCAAGGGGAGCACCGTCGTGCGCGCGAGGTCTTCAAGGATAGTCGCGTCGTCCTCAAGAGGTTAACCAGGTAGCGCAAAGTCTATCATTTCGATACAAATATGGCGGAGAAACATAAGAGTAGCGGCCTTGGGCGTGTAGACTTTCCCTGGCCCCAAGGATGCCACTACCACACCCGGACTTGGGGTTATACCAACAAGAAAACATTACAGTGCATGTTTTCACGCCGTCACCACGCCTGAGCAGCGCCACACCTGCCATATAACGACGTGCACAAGGTGCGGTACTGAGCTAGCCACAGCGCCACGTCTGCCATATAAAGGTGTGGTACATAGCCAACCACAGCATAACATCTGCCATATACGGACGGTGCACAAGGTGTTGTGTCCCAACAGCACTCGAACTCTTCACTGTCCACGTCGTCGAAAAGGTTGTGATCAGGCCATCCCTTACTCTTCTCTCTTGCGTGGTGGGCAAATTTAAGGCCTCTAACCTCTCCAAGTAATTCAGCTCCTTTGCACCTTCTCTATTAGCTCTTTGTGCTTCTTTAGGTGCGGTGACCAAACCTGAGAAGTATACTCTAGTTTAGGGACGTGATTAGCTAGCTGAATATTTCCTTATCTATGAACTTATCTAATATTTGCTGACTGACAGCTGGTCTCCTTACCTACTCTCCTAAGGTAGGACTGTAGTTTACTGAAATGCAGACTCCCACATTCCACTTGAAATGTTTTAAAATCATTAAAGGAGAGACTGGTGTCAAAGGATTAGAAGAAATCAAAAGTCGAGCCTATATCTAAAATAAAGCATAGTAGAAAATTGCAGCAAATAACACACCAAAATCTCTGATGTGTTGTGTAAACTGCAGCAAACAACACACCAGAATCTCCGATGTGTTGTGTAAAACTGCATCAATTAACACACCAGAATCTCCGATGTGTTGTGTAAAACGCTGCAAAAAGATAATAAGAAAGCAAATCTACAAATCCTTGCGAAGGAGAGACTACGTAGATAAGTGAAAGGCAACACTGGACTCCACGAAAAGGAGGTCATGCCTAACATATCTTTTTAAAGAGTATAATGCTTCAGAGAGGATGATGTACGGGCGAATTGTGTGTGTTCTTGGGTGGCCAAATGACACCCTGTCACATCAGACGTTGGTACAGAAGCTGGATTTTAAGGCACGGCTCCTACGGGATATGGAATAGACTCGAAGTGAGGAGAGGTCGCATGTTGGAGAGGCCTTACTAAAGTGGGTTGAGGCTACCGGTAGCGTGCCGCAAGGTTCAGTCTTAGGGCCGCTATTATTCTTGTCCTACGTTAATGGCTTACCAGGAGGCCTAGATCCACCACACCTCACCATGTTGCAGGCGATGCTAAGGTCATGGGATAAGAAATAAGAACTGACTGGGATCGCATGAAGGTAAAGGGGGATTTAGCTGGATGGAAAGGTGGTGGAGTTTAACCCAAGCAAATGTAAGGTTGTGAAGATGGAACACCGGTAAAGAAGGCATCCATATGATTCTAAACATGCTACATTAACCCATATGGGTAAGGGACTTAAGGGTCTATATAATACTCAACCTTTCACCAATAATTAACGTAGGGGACAATTGTTAAGAATGCATATCATATGTTGGTTGATATCAACACTGCATTAAGTACTTGCATATGAATATGTTCAACAATAAACTCTTCAACTGTCATATCTTTAACCAGAATGTGCATCTTAAATTTGGTCACCATACTCCAGCAAACACAAAGAGTTGTGAGATGGTCCAGAAGAGTGGGTAACACAGACGGCCACTGTAACGTGAGAGATGAGGTACAGGGAACAGGTTTCAGACTATACATCTGCCCACAGTGGACGACAGGATGGAGGAGGACTTTATCACAACTTTCAGTGTTGTGAGAATCAGACTGACAGTGAACAGTTTTTCGGCGGATACGATGACAGAGCAACCAAAGGTAATGGCTGAAAAAAAAAGTCTTACACAAGATATAAAGAATCATTGCTATAGTATTGGTAAACTGTGAGTGCAGACATCATACAGAATTTTGAGAAGTCGTTTGGCAAAGCTAGAGAGAGACAAGGCCCTCATGAGTACAGATCTCTCTCCCAGTACTGCATGGAGAGGCAAGGACACATACGCAATAAAGGTAAAAGAATGTGAATCCAAATTTGTTACGATTAAAAGAATGGTACAAAGGATAGAAAGGACACTCTCCAGAAATAGGCCCAGTCTGACCCAGGGAGTGAAGTCAACATATACGGAAGCATAGCAGAGCAGAGGCGGTAGTGGTGTCAAGGGTGAGGGAGCACAACCCAGATGCTCTGTGAACAAAGCTACAAAATGTGGGAACAACAGGAAGAAAAAAAATAATAGAATATGAGGAAAATGAATGGAAAAAAAACGAGGTGCATTATAAAACAGACACAAAGCATGGACGGTGAACGCATGAAAGGCAAAAGCGTAGTTGTCAAATGGATCTTTCAAAAGGTCAGAGGTGGGTGAGATTAGGTCCCGTGACATATCCCAAACCCAGCTACGACCAAGTACAGTGCTTGTGAACAAGGAAAGTGAAGGTGGAAAGATGCAGACCAGCCATGATATTTCCACTGGAAGAGGCGCACATTCTCTCTAAGGAAGAATGGATGACAAAGGAGCGTAATAAGACAAAGGAATTAATACAGACAAGTGAAATGGAAAGTTCAGTGGCTTTACAGTGAATGGATGGACCAGAAACAAAATCAACCAATCGAGATACCAGGAGAGGTGTGAGATGACGTCTGGTTAGGGAAAACAGGAAACTCCCATAATACATGAAAAAAAATTGCAAAATGTTTCCAGAAAATATATATAAAAAAAAAGACATGAAGGTAGAAGTTAGGAAAGAGAAAGTGACAAATCTATGCCAAATCCTAAGCAGCAGCAGGAGGCTGGGTCCACCCATCACATGACACACAAAACCTCAACATTCTCTCTCTCTCTCTCTCTCTCTCTCTCTCTCTCTCTCTCTCTCTCTCTCTCTCTCTCTCTCTCTCCAACATGAACCCTATCATACACCTACACACACACACACACCTCTGGCATCAGGCACTTCTTCCCCAGGGAGGGTGTGGACGCGCCCTCACCGGACGAGAAGGAAAGTAGAAAACATCCTGTGTCACTCGCGTAGTTTTAAGATGCTCATGACATGACCAGCATTACAAACCACATCTTGTAATTCCATCCCAGGTGTACCACCACCACCACTCGCTCTCTCCAGTGTACATAACTATCACCTCACACACGGTGTACCTCTATGTAGTTACAGGCGTATACGTGTATAACGTAGGGTATATCACTGTACCTCACTATATTAGGACAGTGCCGACCCTAAAAGGTATTCTGGTAGCCTAACCTCTGACCTGACCCTTGCAGTGTTAGGTCAAAGGCCAGGCCCATAATACCGAAGGGTGGTGGCGTCGGGTTTAAGGAACCCATCGTCGTGTTCGGGGAGTTTCAGGAGGCTGTCCCGGTCCAGGCGCAGTTGGCCCACATACCCACAATAATGCCTTTCACTATACCTGGCTGAACGAGGCAGGTGCATCAACAGGTATTACTCAAAATGAAGGCGGTGTGAGAGACCGGCGACCGTCTCCACTCCAGACGAAGACACAACACAAAATTTCAAACTAGCCTCAAATCTTGGCCCTTTGTTGATGTATCGTCAGTACTTTGGATAAATTCATCGACTTCTTCTCAGAGAGGACATGACTAACAAACAGACAGCATGGCTTACGTAGTCACACATCCTGTCTTATGAACCCGCAGAAGTTTTGCAACGAGATGAGCAACACCTGGGACGAAACGAGAGCATCTGACGTCATCTATTTGAACTAGAAAAAAGGCCTTTGCTTTAAAGCTCCGCGTGAGAGACTGTATGTAAAATAATACTTCACGGTACTGGTTCTGAACCACGATACTTCAGCGAACACCGGCTGGCTAACAGACAAGAAAAAATGGATCACTGTAAGAGTGTATTCTTATAAGGTCATTAGCGTCGTACCGCACGACTCCGCTCTGGGTCCAATTCACTTTATAATGCAAAGAAAATGTAGACGTAATGGTCAATGACTCTAAATTTGTCGGGGGGGGGGGGGGGAATTCTTTTTAAAGAGACTGTCACATTGGTCAGAAAAATGATAAAATACATCTACCGTAGAGATACAATAAAGGAATGTATTTCATAACAAATGTAACACGTTAATAAGGAAATATCCGTGGTAGGCTGTAAAGGTTTGGGTCTCCCCAAATGCCAAAAAGATCAAGATATACTTGAAAGAAAACAGAAAAGTGGAACGAGATCAATGACTGTAAAATGAAGCAATGACATATGGAAAGATTAAGGGGAGTTATCTTGTCTCTCTAAGAACGGGACGGCTTCGTGGCGACTCAATAAACGACTTTACGAGACTCAAACATTTTGATTACGATAAAAAAAAAAAAAGGCGTTCTAATTACGGAGATAAAACGCTGAGGAAAAAAATAAATGTTTTATTACAATGTTGTGAAACACATGTTTAAATACAGTCCAGCGAAAAACTGGGATCAGCTTTCTGGCAATGTCGTACAAGCTCAAAACCATCTGTTCATTCAGTGTGATCACATTGAGTAGTATAGAGAAATGAGGAGGAAAAACCACTCTTCGTGGGGCAGCCTCAGTGGCGCACGGCCAGTGGCGTTGTGATGCCTGCGTGTTGGACGTACCTAAGCACAGTAGTGAAGGGCAAGACAACATTAAGGAGGAGGGGTTACGTGTAGGGCCGGCTATACCACCCAACAAACAGGAGACATGATGGTGGGAGGAAGGGTATCGGGCAGCCACATCCAGGCTGGTGCGGGAGCGGAAGCCTCAGTAGACAGTAAGCAGTAGCAGGAGCAGCAGACAGACGTAGTAAGAGACAGGAGGAGCAACAGCCAGTGGTAGGCAGTGGGTCAGTGAAAGGGAAGCTGAGGAGCCAGTCTCCCAGGCTGACTGTCTGCTGCCACCACTCACCTCCGCCGCCACCTGCCTGCCTGCCTCACCTAGCCATAGCCCGGTACTGGGCCAGTCCCACCACTAACACCTGGTACTGGGAGAGTCCCACCATCAGCACTGGGATAGTGCACTGGGGACAGGGTCCCGTGTCCTGTAGGACAGCCTGGGGTCCTTCCCTTGCTACTACTGCAGGACAGCCCAGGGTCCTTCCCTAGCTACTACTGTAGGACAGCCTAGGGTCCTTCCCTGGCTACTACTGCAGGACAGCCTAGGGTCCTTCCCTTGTCACTCCTGCAGGACAGCCTAGAGTCCTTCCCTTGTCACTCCTGCAGGACAGCCTAGAGTCCTTCCCTTGTCACTCCTGCAGGACAGCCTAGAGTCCTTCCCTGGCTACTACTGTAGGACAGCCTAGGTTCCTTAACTGACCACTCTAGCGGGTACAATCCATGTTACCATTCAAGTCTTCTTTTATTGCAAAACTCAGCCGTCGAGCCCATGTCTTCAAGCCGATGGGGAACTTTTTCCACGGCACATGATCCTATCACATTTCCATAGCCAAAGCTTCCCCCGTACCCCTGTCCCTACCGCTATCATTACACCATCAGAAGAGATAACTTCGTTACGGCCCATCAAACCACGCATTACCCGTCATTTAACTCTTCTTCGCGACCTTAACATTACCACACACACACACACACACACACACACACACACACACACACACACACGCACACACGCCATCTCGCACAGCCCGGAGAAAAAAAAAGAGGCACGTGCTGCGTTATGACTGGAACTACAGAAACTAGGAGGGTCATATTACACAAGAGACGATCCCGTCACTGGGAAGTGTGTTATACCAGACGACCCGACACTGGCTGGGGCTGGAGCAATGACCTAACACCCGAGTCTGCCCGGCACCAACAATAAACACTGAGGGATGACGCCAGCATGAGTCTGGTGGAACCTCTTACAGCAGCGCCAACAATATACTCACCCTCACTAGCCTGACTATACTCCAATAATGTACTCACCCTCACTAACCTGTCTACACTCCAACAATATACTCACCCTCACTAGCTTGACTATACTCCAACAATGTACTCACCCTCACTAGCCTGACTATACTCCAACAATGTACTCACCCTCACTAACCTGTCTACACTCCAACAATGTACTCACCCTCACTAGCATGATTATACTCCAACAATGTACTCACCTTCACTCGCCTGACTATACTCCAACAAAATACTCACCCTCACTAGCCTGTCTACACTCCAACAGTATACCCACCCTCACTATCATGACTACACTCCACGTCGTATACAAAGCCTAGCCTCACCCGGGTACGTCGAGATAAACTTACACACCAAGTTCAGTGACGGTGAAGATCTCATCTTTTGAGTTATAGCTCGGACACACGAGCTATACAGGCAGGCGGACACACTAACATACCGCCCCTCTCCCCCTCCCTCACCACATGGACCCTGACTGGGAAAGAATACATTAATACAACACAAAATACAGCGACAGCCAAAGGCACAACAACGACCGACCGAGAACACGCTCTCCCAAACACATACACACACGTGTACAGATACAATCTCTCTCTCTCTCTCTTTCTCTCTCTCTCTCTCTCTCTCTCTCTCTCTCTCTCTCTCTCTCTCTCTCTCTCTCTCCCCTACAGGTTTATCAGGTAGGTGAGTGGGTGATGGACAAGAGTGCCACATGGTCTTTGTGATCTTGACTGTGCAGTAGGATGCCTCCTTCCTCCACCGTTGAAATCCCCCGCAGGCATCACTACCCTACCCGACCCGTGTCTTCCTCCACGTACAATAGAAAACCCCGTGTGACAACACACACACACACACACACACACACACACACACACACACACACACACACACACACCTCTTACAGAATCGCAGTCCTATAAACTAAATCTGGACTGTCTAGCGAAATGATTCGAGGTCAGGATCACTATTTCCAACATATAACGGGTTAATCGTACACGTTGAGATATGGTCTCCGCTTACATATAATGCTGCCACATGTTCGTAACAATGACATGAATGGTAATGATCACTTTGACTTCTTACCCCAATCAAAAAATCAGAGAGAAAAAAGAAAGACATATCACCTGAAAATTAACAAATAGGATAATATATCCTTGGTATGTGCCAAACAAGAGAATTTACCCACAACATTTCCTTGGCTATGCCCTATTACTTATAGTACGAGACAAATGATTTAATCATCTTTCCACATTCTCATCTTGGCCGGCGTAGAATTAATGGCGTGGGGCTGAGGATCGACACTACCAGCCTGTTACATCAAGCACGACCAAACGACTACTTCAGATGGCGGCTGCTGGCCACTCGTTGACACTGGTGGCCTGAAGGCTGGACTCTGGCGTGCAACACGGATGTCGTTCGCTTTTATCAGCGTACATGAGAGTCTGACGCTCACATCCACGGAAAATAAAATGTGTTCTTGAGGTGGCGGGAGATCTCTTTTTCCCTCTGGCTTTCTCTACCGGTCCGACATGCAGTGAAACACTCCTATTAACATCCATAATTAATGAGAGCACAAATAAGGCAGCGTATTGAGGTCACATTACTAGTCATTCCAGAGCACATTTCCAGCTATAATAGCACCACCAGCTTCATACAGGACGTACGTCTCCAGAGGATCAAGGAGACTTAATCATACGAGACCTTGACCAAGAATCGCACAACTTGATCGATCAACAACACACACAACCCACCACGTCAGATCCAAACCCCGAGCTGCTGGTGTGTGTGTGTGTGTGTGTGTGTGTGTGAGTAGAAGACCTCCGAAGTTAACAGTAGATATGGCATACATACGAATAACAACACTCCAACACCCTGATCCCATCCGCACTTGGAGGGTGTTACTCAACCTTTCTCACTGGCGATAGGGTAATGATAAATCACCCAGGGCATTCTGGACCTGTGGTTGATATTCCACGTTGGTGTGGGGCGCTGGAGGACGTGAGCGCTGGCCGGAGAATACCAACACCACCCTGGCCAACAACAACACCCCCCCCCCCCCTGCATCATTGTTATTACCAAAGCAGCTGCTCACACACACACACACACACTTACGAAATATGCAACACACAAACAAGCGTATGATAATCATTCCTAAGGAGAGATCGTAATTATAATGGGCTCATTAACCTACTTAACAACCCATAAGCTTGTTTAGGCATAATTACTATATGTGAAGTGAGAAAGGAATCCTAAGTACTGATGACCAAGGCTTAGTTTATATGGACTTATAATTTGTAATTACTGAAGTGAAAGCAAAGCATCGTAAACTGTGTCGTAATCTGTGACCCGACGAAAAGATTGTGTTTGTGTGACTCTCGTGTGTGTGTGTGTGTGTGTGTGTGTGTGTGTGTGTGTGTGTGTGTGTGCGTTTCCAGCTCTCGTCAAGAAGTTGGCATATATCTGGCCACTAGTCGCCCACCTGGAGCCTCGCACAGGAACAGTGTACCTCTTGAGCCAGACGAGACCAACCTTGACCAGGCCACCCTCGGGCATGGTGGCCTGGCTTTTGACCCGAACCATCAAGAGTTGGGGTCAGAGGTCGAGCAATCACGGTCAAGAGTTGTGGCGACGTGGTCAAGTGTCGCACCGTCGTGCTTGAGAGCTGGCGCTGAAGGGAACAACGTATGATCCTGGTGAAGCTGTAAACCCGTCAGGGACGACCCGACACGGGCAGGTGTAGAAGGGCAGGTGTAGATGGGCAGGTGTGTCGAGCAAGGTGTTCGTCTTGGTGTGTACGTACCCCGAGAGCCAGGCCAACCTCTGACCAAGAACACTATTACTTTTCGCAGACTGTAGCATCGTACATCCAGTAAAACCAGTTTGATCTGTACTCTTACAGTAAACTTGTTTAAGTTTTCCCTCGTGTGCACACACACACACACACACACACACACACACACACACACACACACTTGGGCAAGATACTCCTTTATATTCCCACTGAAGAAGTGGCACAAAGAAAATGGAAAGTGGTGAGGCTGTGTCTGACGACGCCACGGGTTTACAATAATGGATGAACACGGCAATCAATCCCCAGGTTTCGTTACATCCGTCACTCACTGCCGTGGGACAATTTCACGTCACCCTGCAATGCCACTGCAATATCAGTGATCCACGCTCCCCGAGACCTTCTGAAACCATTCCGCGTCCTGAGAACACAGTAGCAGGTCGATCGTTCTCTAGGGCGTCAGCGGTGCGCGCGTTCTCTAAGGGCGTCAGCTGCACACGCTTTCTCATGAGTGTCAGCATTACACGCGTTCTCATGAGTGTCAGCAGTGCACGCGTTCTCATGAGTGTCAGCAGTGCACGCGTTCTCATGAGTGTCAGCAGTGCACGCGTTCTCATTGTATATACTCATGTGAGGCAACCTAACTTTTAATCACTGTCACTAAGATAACCATATCTCAGTCAAGATAACATGTTTCTTGGATGATAACATGTCTCCCTGATGATAACATGTCTCTTGCAAGATAACATGTCTCTTGCATGATAGCATGTCTCTTGCATGATAACATGTCTCCAGGATGACAATATGTCTCCCTGATGATAACATGTCTCTTGGATGATAACATTTCTCCAGGATGATAGCATGTCTCCCTGATGATAACATGTGCCCGCGATAACATATAACATGTCTTCCTGATAATAACATGTCACCTGGATGATAACCACGCCTCCGCAATGATATAATCAAAACTGTTTCATATAATGTATTGTGGTGAGGTTATATGGTCTGGGTGATGGGATTACAGGGACTGGCATTGGGGCTACTGGGAATGGTGTTGGGAGTACGGGGACTAACAGCTGGGATTACAGGAACTGGTGATGGGATTACAGGGACGGGTGATGGGATTACAGGGACTGGTGATGGGATTACAGGGACTGATGATGGGATTACGGGAACTGGTGATGGGATTACAGGGACTTGCGATGGGAGTACGGGGACTGGTGATGGGATTACGGGGACTGGTGATGGGATTACGGGGACTGGTGATGGGATTACAGGGACTGGTGATGGGATTACAGGGACTGATGATGGGATTACGGGAACTGGTGATGGGATTACAGGGACTTGCGATGGGAGTACGGGGACTGGTGATGGGATTACGGGGACTGGTGATGGGATTACAGGGACTGGTGATGGAATTATGGGGACCGGCAACTCGATATATAAGATCGGCAACCTGCGGTTAACCCCTCCAGCACGAAGGTACAACAGGTACAGCCTTTGATCATGTGACTGAGTAGGTAACCTTATCCAAGAGTCGTACCGTCGTGCTCAAGGGTCGTACCGTCTTGTTCCAGGGTCGTACCGTCGTGCGCAAGGGTCGTACTGTCTTGCTCCAGGGTCGTACCGTCTTGCTCAAGGGTCGTACTGTCTTGTTCCAGGGTCGTACCGTCGTGCTCAAGGGTCGTACCGTCTTGTTCCAGGGTCGTACCGTCGTGCTCAAGGGTCGTACCGTCGTGCTCAAGGGTCGTACCGTCTTGCTCCAGGGTCGTACCGTCGTGTTCAAGGGTCGTACCGTCTTGTTCCAGGGTCGTACCGTCGTGCTCAAGGGTCGTACCGTCTTGTTCCAGGGTCGTACCGTCGTGCACTCCCGTGGTGTAGCGGTTAGCGGTCCTGACCATGACGCATTCACGGGCCGCCCAGAGTCGAGCGCCTATGTTCGAATCCTGGATGCGCCAGGCGGTCCACAGTCAAGCCAGCTGTTCATCTATCCCTAAGGGGTTGGTCGATACCATGAGATGGCCTTCATCAGGGCCTCAGTTGCCCGTGCCATCTCAACTACCATATAAAAAGCATCAATCAAGGGTAATATCTATGTACAAAAATAACCCGGAATAGCTTAACAATTAAGTCTTAAACCCATCTCCAGTATCAGGTACAACCACATTAATGAAGCCGACACAAACCCTTTGCATCTGTTGGAGCAATACACCGTTCGGTGCATGTCTGCACTGGTGCAACTCTCTGGCCTGAATGAATACGTACGGTCTCAGAGTATCGAACCCTGGGGGAACACCACTTGACACAGACGGCCGGCTGCTTCCACACACACCACCAGTGCCATCTCCCTCAACCTCTCACAACCACCTACACACACATGGTCCGTGTCGCGAGGTGAGATCAACCCACAGCGATCAGTAAAGTTGAAGGGAAATGGGTCGTCAATGACGTGTATATATATATATATATATATATATATATATATATATATATATATATATATATATATATATATACAGTACATCCATCCACTGGGATAATCCTGGGGATAAAAGCCATGGGAGTTGGCGAAGCAGAGGCTGTGATGGTAGCGGGCAATCCTTGAAGCTGTGTTGGCTCAAACACCTGCCTGCCTCACCTCTCCTCCCCCTCCCATCCCCACCTGCCGGTGTGTCAAGCCTCATGAGAACAGCTGTGGTGACCATACCCATCACCACCACCACCACCGTTACCGTGGGGCCACCATCACTCCGGCCTCACTGGTGCCGCCACAGGCGTCCCATACCACCGCCCCTTGGGTTGAAAATGTGGTAGTGTGGTGGTGAGGTGAGGTGTGGTAGGTAAGGAGGGGGACGTACGTGTGTGTGCGTGTGTGCTGGGCAGTGGCGAGTGAGTCAGTCCAGCCAGCCAGCCAGCCAGCCAGCCTCCCGTAGTGACCTTGACGCCGCCACACCGCCAACACCACCAACAACTCCCCATCACTACATACATCTCCTCCCTTCATCCCCAACACGATTTCCATCACACATACATACATATATACAATACAACTCATAATGATAGAAAAAAAATGTACAAAAAACAAGAAAGAGTAAGGTGATATATATATATATATATATATATATATATATATATATATATATATATATATATATATATATATATATATATATAAATATATATATATATATATATATATTCCAAGAAGGCTATCAAAAAATTCTTGAACGACAGGAAATGAGAGGATGTTTTCCTGGAGTCGTGGAGGCGAGGTGAGGCTTGCACCTGAACTCTCCACACCCATCCTCACCATCCTCCACCTTCAAGCACACACATCCCCCACCCTCCCTCTCCTCCCACCCTACATCTCTCCACCCTCCCTCTCCTCCCACCCTACATCTCTCCACCCTCACCTCCCACCCTACCTACACCTCTCCACCCTAATCTTCCACCCTAAACCTCTCCACCCTCACCTCTCACCCTACCTACACCTCTGCACCCTAATCTTCTACCCTACACCTCTGCACCCTAATCTTCCACCCTACATCTCTCCACCCTCACCTCCCATCCTACACCTCTCCACCCTAATCTTCCACCCTACACCTCTCCACCCGAGCTCACCTCCCACTCCACACCTCTCCACCCACACCAAGGGGACCGAGACACAGAACAGACAGACTCTAACAAACGAGAGAGAGAGGTGCGCCAAACAATGCAGCGGTGTCAATATGCATGAGTCAGTTACGTACGGAGCAGGTACTGACAACCCTGGTCCATACTGTAACAAAGGCTGCGTGGAAAACCGGGGCACGAACACCACAACCTGACCACATGAGAGAGAGAAAAAATATCGTGTACGACGCGAGGGAAAAACAAAACACACACACACACACACACACACACGAGAACATGAAAGAGAAATAATAAGACAGTGAAAACAAATGAAACAGTAAAAATGCGAGGGAAAAATACGGAGCCAGAGGTATCCCTGAAGAAGACGGTGCAATGAAAACGGTGACCTCTCCGTGGCTAACCGGACGTGAGGAATGTGGTGAAGGCAAGACAACGATGTGAGGGACTCCTGCAGATGGCAGCACCCCTGGGAGGACAGATGGCACATGACCTCATGCTCCATGACCACGGGAACCTGAAGGAGGACAGCAGTTCACGAAGACGAAAGTGATGGAGCAGATGGTTACGGCTGCTGACAACACACGAGGGCACACGAGACAACCCCAGGTGTGCTGGGTCCCAGCGGGTTACACGGCAACCAGTATGTGCACTGGAGATGGAGGGCACAGCTGGTGTGGAGGTCTAGTGATGGAGGGTACAGCTGGTGTAGAAGTCTGATGGTGGAGGGTATAGCTAGTGTAGAAGTCTAATGATGGAGGGTACAGCTGGTGTAGAAGTCTGGTGATGTAGGGTACAGCTGGTGTAGAAGTCCAGTGATGGAGGGTACAGCTGGTGTATAAGTCTAATGATGGAGGGTACAGCTGGTGTAGAAGTCTGGTGATGGAGGGTACAGCTGGTGTAGAAGTCTGGTGATGGAGGGTACAGGAGGCGGGCAAAATGGACCCGACCACACCCTCACCCCAACACGGTACACCCCAGTCTCCTCAACGCTGTCCAGTCCAGCCTCCCCACCACAGTATACTCCAGACTCCCCAACAATGTACACCCCAAAATCTCCAACACTGTACACACCAACATTCCCAACACTGTACACTCCAACAAAGTACACTCTAGCCTCCCCAACATTGTACACTTCCCCCTCCGGTAAAGGAAACAATGCAGGCCGCTTCAATGTAAACACACCACAATGGCTCCATGCTACGCTCTGACCACATACTCTACAATGGCCACACTATCACTGCCACACACTCGACTTACATCATATAAAACACTGAAGAACCAAAGATAACCAAGTCTAATATGGCGGTTCCTCAAGGATGCAATCGACCCACACGAACAGGCTAATAAACCAACAATTACACCCGTCTATCGCTTCCTAACTTCCTGCATAAGACATACATTATAACTTTAAGTCATCTCTGAACTTCTGAAGAGGCTGTTTGTGTATTGTAAGTGGGACAATTCGAGTCGGTGTTCTATAAGAAGGTACTTCCCTCCACTCGCAGTCACTCCTTTGCATGTCAAACGTAACGACATGCAATACTTTGTTACGTCACCACATTACGATAACGTAAAGGTCAGACGTAGGCGACAATACAGCAGGTGAGAACTCTTACCAGTTTACTGTGGTGGGAGACCCCACATGTGCTACTGGTAGGAAGGGTATCTGGTGAGGACAAGATGGTGCTGGTGAGGGCGGGGCCGGAGCGCCTGGGCTGTCCCTTCCACTGTGAGAGCCACCACCACCACGCCCATGGTAATGGGACTCCTACTGCCACTTACCCCTCCTCCTCCACGCTACCATATCATCATATCGCACTGTTTTCCACCCGACTTCAAGGGCTAAATCTCAACAGCTACGGCCGTGCCTGCAGGCGGGTCCAATTGACACTCGCGTCCATGCAAGCTACCCCAGGGTGGAAGCCTCCTCCTCCCCTGCCCAGATCGTGGCAGCAATTAAACCGGCTCGTGGACCACTCGGGCAAACCCTGAAAGGGAACCTGTTCGTTTCCTTCTTAAACACACACACCCACTGCCGGCCCGTAATGTCTTTAATCCCCTTTTTAACCCCTGGAGTACGACGGTACGACCCTTTGGGAACGGTGACCTGACCTTTATGGGTTCGGTGAGAGGCTGGGCCATCACAGACCATGATTGTTACGATGTGGTCAAGGGATGAATACTGCCCAGAAGCAAACTGAGCCCCGGACTGACCGTCTCCAGTCACAGATGTGAGGTGCATCTTGTCTCTTACCACCACCGTTCGTCTCCATAGTACACTGACTGTGAGGGAAGAACCAGTTCTTTAATTTGTTCACCAGCTGACTGGATAGTTTAGTTTTCTCCGTGTTGTTGTGCTGAATAAAAATGTCACTTGTCTGAACCCCTTCCAGCGAGTCTGCTGTCTGCTTCCACCCTACCCAACGCAGTGGAATAACCTCTGAACACCGCTCGTCTCACGGCTCTGGCTTGGCTTTCAAAAGCGATCTCGGTACACAACAATGATCGAGATCAAATGATCAGAATGACATCAACTGACCGGCCCATCACTGGCTCTGGTGGGAGAAAGAGAGAGAGAGAGAGAGAGAGAGAGAGAGAGAGAGAGAGAGAGAGAGAGAGAGAGAGAGAGAGAGAGAGAGAGAGAGAGAGAATCACCAACTCTGATCCTGATAAGGGAGAGGATCAGCAACACTGGTTCTGCAGGGGTGGAGAAGGGATGAGCATCACTGGCCCTGGGGAAGGGGAAGGGGAGTATCACCATCACTGGTCCTGGGGAAGGGGAAGGGGAGTATCACCATGACTGGTCCTTGAGGGGAGAGGAGAGGAGGGAGGGGGGGATGAGCATCACTGGTCATGGGGGCAGGGGATGCGGGAGGAGGGGAAGGTGGGGGATGTATGTATTCAGCCAGTCACCGGTCACCTTCCTGGGTAACTCAATGTTTGTTTTGTTAAGCTCTGGGAGACTGAGGAGGACTTGCCACACTCATGCACACCGGTCTGTGAGATCAACCTCCTCCTCCACCACCACCACTCGGGGGTGTGTGTGTTTTGTCTTCGCTCGAGACAATCTCATTATTTTTCCCACGTTGCGGAGGAGGAACTGTAGTTTCTCTCTCCTTCAAACACTATGATGCTGTCAGTGTTCCTCCGCGGGGGGAAAAAAAAATGTCGACGTCTGGGAAAGTCTCTGTATTTCCCGCGAAGGTGACGCCACGTTACTTCTCGTGTCACCTGCGGAAGACAAGGGTTCAGTCCCCTTGTTCCAAGGGCCGTGGATCAACATGGCTTCAGTGATGGCCCGTCGGCCATCATTTGAACCTTCAAATCCTCCCTCCTTAATTGTCATGGTAGACCACTCGAGGTAAAAATTAGTTTCGTAAAGTTCTTTGACAACAGTCATTATAACTGTGTATAACAATACCTGGTTCACAACATTGTAGGTATATCGCCAGTATGCCTGTGTATAACAATACCTGGTTCACAACATTGTAGGTATATCGCCAGTATGCCTGTGTATAACAATACCTGGTTCACAACATTGTAGGTATATCGCCAGTAAGTCTGTGTATAACAATACCTGGTTTACAACATTGTAGGTATATCGCCAGTATGCCTGTGTATAACAATAACTGGTTCACAACATTGTAGGTATATCGCCAGTATGCCTGTGTATAACAATAACTGGTTCACAACATTGTAGGTATATCGCCAGTATGCCTGTGTATAACAATAACTGGTTCACAACATTGTAGGTATATCGCCAGTATGCCTGTGTATAACAATAACTGGTTCACAACATTGTAGGTATATCGCCAGTATGCCTGTGTATAACAATAACTGGTTCACAACATTGTAGGTATATCGCCAGTATGCCTGTGTATAACAATAACTGGTTCACAACATTGTAGGTATATCGCCAGTATGCCTGTGTATAACAATACCTGGTTCACAACATTGTAGGTATATCGCCAGTATGTCTGTGTATAACAATACCTGGTTTACAACATTGTAGGTTGTACTGTTGTGTTTTGTAAGTCAACGAGGAAGTCAACCCCCAATAATTATTAAGGTACGACTCTTGAGCACGACGATACGACCTTTGAGCACAACCCTTGGGTATGATGATGACCCTTTTCATTCGGCCAAATGGCCCGTACCGTCCTGATCAAGGGCCGTACCGTCCTGATCAAGGACCGTACCGTCCTGATCAAGGACCGTACCGTTCTGATCAAGGACCGTACCGTCCTCATCAAGGGCCGTACCGTTCTGATCAAGGGCCGTACCGTATCGTGCTCAAGGATCGATTTCTAATTGCAAATGCACAACTATCGACCCCCTCACCCTCAATGTCTTCCTTACCACCGGAGAAAACCCCACCGCCACAGTGTATAATAAAGAGACTCTTAGTCAGAGCACGTCCGCACATCACGACGTGCTCAAGTGCTTCCAAACACTACAACCTTTCCACCGCCCCACTGTCAAAGCTGGCGTGATAGGTACACCTCCTCATCAAGGAAGTGGCAACATTTGGTGGCCGTTGTAGTGGAGCATTTCCCTCCACTGCAACAATCACCATGATCACTCACCAGGAAGTCTGATCCCCTACCCCCCTCCAAGGGGAACTGGAAGAAAATCTCTCTCTCTCTCTCTCTCTCTCTCTCTCTCTCTCTCTCTCTCTCTCTCTCTCTCTCTCTCTCTCTCTCTACACACACACACACACACACACACACACACACACAGATGGATAAATAGACTGGTAGTGTACAAAGACACAGCCACATACTCTATACACTCTAAATGACCTGTTAACATGAGGTAGGCACAGTCACCATCTACACCTTACGGCAGCAATGAGGAGGAAAGCATACAATAATAACATCTCTCCGTGAGAGAGGTTAGAGGGGGGATGATGAGAATGATCCAGGGGAAAGAGGAGAGAACGAGGGAAAGGCAACGTACATGACAAATGTTAAGCCACCTACCCAACCCCACCCCACACACACACACACACACACACACACACACACCCAGCGAGTGATCTTTGGGTGTTAATATCAGGCGACACCGCACGAAGGTAAGGTCCCCCTCGCTCATCACATACCATCAAGGACTCTCGCTGCAGCAAATCACACACCTGGAGCTCCACGTTCCACAGTCTCACACTTTCCACACAGGAAAGCATGACGGGCGTTCCCTCCGCATTACCAAGAGGACCTTCCTTCTTCTGATGGGTTTAAAAAAGAGAAGAAAGGGTCCTGGGGCACCCCCTGGAAGAAGCATGGGAATCCTTCAGAAGGTTCCTCTAGGAGGGAACATTCCCTGGGAAACATGGGAGTCCCTCAAGGATAGCCTTACACACGGAACTCCCCTCAAAATCGTCGTCTCAACCGTGACCACGTCCAGGTGGTTCTGAGTACCTGAAGGACGCAGAGGAGGGCCCCATACAGAACCCAAGGCGAATGAAAAATAGAAAAAAAAAAAAGGTCAGTGAAAGTTTAAAGACTTTCGAAACAGCTTGAGAGATCTTTTTAGAAGAGTTATGGCAGTCTTTAAAATCTCTACCACTTCCTGGATGGTCTTTGGAAAGCTATGGCGAGGCGGTTCTGTAGCGCCCCGCGCCCTCCCCCTAGCATGTCTGAAACTGAGGCAAGACATACTGCAGTGTGAGTGAATCCCATCAAGACAGAAGGTAACAAAGACAATCCCTGGGCAAGTGTTGGGCAGGTGGGTGGGAGTATTCATTCTCGGGGCCACACGTCATGATCCCTCACCTCTTGACCCGTCAGTTGACCTCAGGCACCTCAATGCTTCATGGTGCGGCACAACGTCTGCTATTTCTACCATCCACTCTTACTTCTTCTGGTCTATGTTTTCTCTAAGTCATTTCCTACACCCTCAGCATCGTTCCACCGTTCCTACCATCCCCCCGGTCACCCAGAGAACGGTCCATTCCGTCCACACACGAGGAAAAAAATAACAGTCTTACACGAGCAACCGTTGTGGCTGGAGCCACACCAGAACCTCATACCTCACAGTTAACTGGTGTCGTCAGGTTCTCTTCCCCATGCCTGCTACTCCGTCACTTTCACGCCGCGCCGTCACGTGGTCAGCCCTCCCACCCCGCACCTCTCACACCTGTCATTTCCACCTGGTCGCCAACGTCTCCACGACACACGTGCGCAGATCCATCACCAAGGCGTGATAATGTTAACCGTCCAAAACAATCGCATTTACTTACCGAGTGTGTGTTTACGTCCGTCCTCCGGCCACAGAATGAGAAGTCTGTGTAATGCGACACATCCTGAACCCGTCTGCGACAGCCTGCACCGACAGAATGTTCCGTCAACAGGCTCAAGACAGAGGGCGTACGCTCAAGAAGACATGGCCACGCGTGCGTATTGCCCAGTCCAACAGTTTAACTCGTCACATGAAGCCAAGCCGGCAGTGGTTAGCCGTGCCCACACAACTGACACGATCCCTGCCACCACTGAATGATCTGAACAGTATGTCAACATTCTTTTGAGCTTGAGAAATCCCCTTCCCGAGAGCATCATTTCCAGGATAATCATGTCGAATCCACGCCATTAAAGAGCTAGGCCAACGCTGAGCCGTGGTATTTTACCATCGCTGTGTAAACGTTTTTTCGGAGACTTCTTTTGCGACGCGGTCGACCTCACGAACGTTTCGTGAATAGAAGAGCTACGAGAGAATTACTGACTGGTCATGTGAACGTTTGCTGACCTCGTTCGTGTGAACGTTAATGGGAGGTCTGTCCTGTGAACGTTGCTGGGAGATGGGCCACGTGAACGTTGTTTCTGACCAGTCGTGCAAAAGTAGAAGAAAACGTTTCTCAAAACACAGCTGTGCGAACGTCGCCGTCAGTTGAGCCAGACAGATCAGCTCTCTGAACGTTTACTACACAACCATGTATCGTTACGGGACATGCACTCTTGTGCAAACTACTGAACCCCCCTTGAGCACGACGATAATACCCTTAGGTATAACGGCGTGACCGACGACCTGACCCTTAAGGAAGGTCAGGAGGGGTCACTTGAACCCAACCCTCCCCCCATCCCCTTCCCCCCAACAGGTAGAGAGATCAAGGGAGAGTGAGCAGCCTCACCCCCCTCATCTTCACAACCATTATCGCAATAAATTACACGGTCATTACGGCGCAATGACACTGGCCCGTTACGCCTTCATTATACCCCCATCCTCTCCCACCCCAACCTACCCTACTACCGGAGGAAAAGCCCCCCAACTACCCCTTCCTCAAGCATCCGGTAAACCCCTCTTTCTAGTTGCGTGAACTTCCACTCTATCGTTATCATATTGACTGTCTTCTGTCATCCTTCATCGCCACAGTCCCTTCGCCAAAACCTCTGTCCACTCACGGCCCCCGAAATCAACGCTCTATCTACTTACAATCTTGGCATGAATACTTCTATATTCTTGACACCAAGAGTGTATACTTAACAACCTTAGCACTTGTCTATTTACAGAACGCAAAATCAAAAGTCACGTACACTTACAATCGTAACAATCAACTCCCCCTCCCCTCCCCTCCCTCTACTTAAAATCCTAACACTAATATTCCCATCCTCTTTCCTTTACTCATCCCTAACTGTTTCTCCCGCCTTAGCGAGGTGGCGTCAAGAATATACGGACAATGGCCTCATTTGCACAGATCCGCTCTTTAGCAGTCGAGTATTATGTACTATATCAGAACCTAACATCCACAACCCTGCGTACTATTACACAGTCCACCATGGCCGGTTCATATGCACCCGGTGTGCCATCCGCTGGAAGTACGTTATCCCCCGATATACCACAAGGATCCGGCCAATTCTATCCCGTGCACGCCTCTCTTCCTCCTTGAATGTTCACGATCAAAGGCCCCCTTGATTCTAACCACTCCCATCTCCTCTTCTCCCTCCGCCCCTTGTTCACTTCACTCTCAACACACAGATCCTCTTCAGTCTTGCCTTTCTTCACCCGACCACAACACATCCTGGTCAGCTTTCTCACTCAGACTGCACCTCATACCAGCTATAAACACAGTTAAGACCCCGGCATGCAAAACACCTTAGACTACGATGTGAGAGAATGCAATGATGTACCAACGAATGTCGGGGAATCATTATTGATAAGTGGAGACAAAGAGATACGAACTCGGTCCTCGTGCCTTCAATTCTAAAGTCGACGGTTCTCTTCCGCCAATCTTATTCTGCTATACTGGTCCCTTGCTGTGACACCATACAATCGCTGTTCTCATGATGTGTAACCACAATGTCCAGGTTCATGGACGCAAGTCCCCAATTTCCCAATTTATGTTACGAAGGGAAATTGTTGAAAATTGTGTAGTTCCCACGATTACATCTTTGTAAGTCCTGTCTCACCCCTGCTCTTTTCCCTTCCCCATTTACCACATAATGAAACTTTAGCATGACAGGTTCACTTCATCCATTCGGTGTACCATGCATAATTCCCCAAGTCTATCTCTTAATACTTGAAATCTTCCATCATTTCCGTGTGTGTGTGTGTGTGTGTGTGTGTGTGTGTGTGTGTGTTGTTGGAGCGGTGAGAGTGAGGGAGAGATAGGCCAGAGGTCATGCCACCGGCGGTGTGACTCCGGGTCAGGAGGTCACATACTCTCCTTCTGACCTCCCGGACGCCCACGGCAGCACACAAGTCAGCGCCCTCTACCCCCTGCAAGAGGCAGCACCACTTGCCGTACAGACACTCTGCCCACAAGCCTCTCCGCCCACAAGTCTCTCTGGGACACAACACGTCTGGACACAGATAGGAACTCAAGGAATAGCAAAATATACGGGGTCCTGAAAGGAGACTGGGTAGAACATTAATGGTTACGATTCTTGAAGACGACGATCCTTGATCTCGACGGTACGATCCTACAAAACGAAAGTATGATCCTTGAGCACGACGGCACGATCCTTGATCTCGACGGGACGATCCTACGAAATGAAAGTATGATCCTTGAGCACGACGGCACGATCCTACAAAACGAAAGTATGATCCTTGAGCACAACGGTACGATCCTTGATCTCGACGGTACGATCCTACGAAACGAAAGTACGATCCTTGAGCACGACGGGACGATCCTTGATCTCGACGGGACGATCCTACGAAACGAAAGTATGATCCTTGAGCACGACAGTACGATCCTTGATCTCGACGGTACGATCCTACGAAACGAAAGTATGATCCTTGAGCACGACGGGACGATCCTTGATCTCGACGGGACGATCCTACGAAACGAAAGTATGATCCTTGAGCACGACAGTACGATCCTTGATCTCGACGGTACGATCCTACGAAACGAAAGTATGATCCTTGAGCACGACGGGACGATCCTTGAACACGGCGGTCGTGCGACCCTTAAAGCATGACGGTACGATCCTTCAGCACGACGATATGATCCTTGCCCACGACGGAACGACCCCTGAGCACGAGAGCATGATCCTGAGCACAATGGCACTACCCTAGAGCACGACTACCACCGCTGAGGACGACCAACGCGACCCTTTGGGTATGATGTGCCCGACAGTTTTGACCTGACACTCGAGAACCAAGAGGAAGGCCGGGTCATCGCACCCATAGGAACAGAGCATCGTCACTGGGTAGTGTGTTGCCGGCGTATCCTGCCGCGTTGGCTTGCGTTCGACGGAGTCTCTCTCGAGTGTTGCGCACAGGCTGTTGCGTCAGAGGCGGGCGTATAAACCTGCCCTTGTCAAGTCTCTAACTAACTGTACCGCCCAGCACCACCTCCAGCCACGGCTGACCCCTGCCGGCCCAAGGTCGTTCCAGTGGCAGATGGCAGGGTGGTGGCTGTGGTGGCTGACAGGGTGGTGGCTGTGGTGGGTGGTAGGGCGGTGGCTGTGGTGGGCGGCAGAATGGTGGCTGATGGGGTGGTGGTTGTCCTGGGTGGCAGGCAGGGTGGTGGTTGTGTGACTGACAGGGAAGTGGGTGGCAGGATGATGGTTGTGGTGGGTGGCAGGCAGGGTGGTGGTTGTGGTGGGTGGGTGGCAGGGTAGTGGTTGTGGTGGGTGGGTGGCAGGTGGTTGTTTGTGCGACTGACAGGGCGGTGAGTGGCAGGGTCGTGGCTGTGGTAGCTGCTGCAGCTGACAGGGCGGTGGTTGTGGTTGCTGGCAGGGCGGTGTGTGGCAGGTCAACGCTCCCTCCCCAGGACTAATCAGCAGAACAAGTCCCGTCACTCCCACTACAGGAGTTCCTCTGTACCTCCCACCTCAGGTTTCCGGGACCATGGGCCCCAAATCACCTGGTAATGGGCCTCACACCAGGGCATGGGTGCCCTCACTACCTGTTATCCAGGGTAATGGGCCCCACACCGGGGCATGGGCGCCCCAACTACCTACTGTAAGAGTAATGGGCCCCTACCACCGGGTTGTAAGCGCCCCACGGGGTAAGGAGGCGGATGTAGAAATAACTACAGTCATACGGGGTTTGCCCCATGGGGAGGAGGCGGGGGTACAATCAACACCATAGGATGGGGGCTTGACCCCTGGGGGAGTACTGTTAACACTACAGGAAAGGATTTGCCCCGTGGGGAGGGAGAAGAGTTAACCCTACAGTCGTAAGAGGTCTGCCCCGTGGGGCGGGGACGGGGGGGCCTGAGGTACAGTCAATGACCGGTGGCCGCCGCCAACACTCACCGCACCACAAGGGTACACTTACACCACACAGCCTACACCCTGGCAAGCACAAGACACTCACATCCTAGGGTGTAGAACACCTTACCTATGCTACACCCAGGGCAGCATCACATTCCATATCATTACATCCAGTATACACCCCACACCTGGGAAGCAGCCTACACTACTGGAAGGTCCTACATCCAAGATTACATTACACCCTACATCCTAAGACACACTACACCCAGGCATCGTAACACACCCTGGACCACATCTTCAAGTCACCCCTTACTTTATAAACCTCGACGGCACGTGTGCTAACATAATAATAATAATAATAACAATAATAACACAACTGTTCATACAATTTTATATGATTTTCTTACAGCAGAACAATGAACACAAGATAAAAATGAAATATACGTGGTGTCGTGGGAGTGAGTGCCAGTCATTTGGCCCACGCAAAACGAACCGTAACTCTCATTGATATTACAAGGTTAATCAATACAATGAAGGAATCTTGCTGCTAAATTGCCATTACTGGTTTAAAGAATTGTCAATTTATTTCCAAGACTGACAATTCTAATGGAGTGGCCTTGAGATACACATCCGGATGTGCATCTCAAGATCTTAAACGAACGGTGTAAAGATTTCACGGATGTCTAATAGTTTTCCCCCCCAACATGATTCTTTTAAGAAAATCAAGAGACATTAGCTACCCGGACGTCCTGTGCTGCAATATGGGTTTAACAGAGTGTGAGCCACATCAAGTGGCTCTTCCAACAGCACACTGTAAACCTGGGTGTCCTTGTTTTCAATTAACCCCTTGAATACAACGGTACGACCCTCCGAGACCATTTTCCGAGTCGTCAGTCATGGGCTGGCCTCGACAAGAGCTTCTCCCCGTGACTGGAGCCTCTGATGTTGAGGACAACTTCCTTGAAATCAGAACGCCACGCTCATTTGACTCTTACAAATAACCGCCGCAGAGATAGACAGTGCGAAACAAATTCGTATTCCTTTTTTTAAGTCTAGTGTCTCCTGGAAAGGTGCAATGGGTTTTTATACATATAATATTTTCCTTTGTTATTTGGAAACATTTCCAGAAAATCTTCCCTCGACAGAAAGGCCTAGCATATGATAACTATAATAATAAACAAAAAAATAATAATACGAGGAAGAGTAGAAATAAAATTATCATTATTATTATTATTATTATTATTATTATTATTATTATTATCCATAAGTGACGAAAAAATAAATAAGAATTTCTTAGCAATATCATTCCTGACAGGGTATATTCGACAACCTGAGCAGCGTTAGAAACTGATCTTCCTACAAATTCCTAGTCAAAACAAGACCGCAGCCGTTGTAAACAATACATAGGTCCGGCGAAAAACTTTTTAACCTCTAACTTTTGAAGGTTTTATCTTTAATCAAGTCCACAATAAATCCCTTCACGAGATGAGGCACAGAAGTTTCTCAAACAACTGTAGTGTGATCTTCATTCTCTTGTAAACGTTATGATTAAAAGAGAGGCATTGGTCGATGGAAGAGAGGGGTGCCGGGTGTCGCCATGGAGGGGGTCGCATGGTATAAATGCCTCAATAACGGGAGTAACAGAAAGTTTTCGTAATTAGACGTAGTCAGATCACTGTTACATTGATGGCTCCTCACCACCACGGCACGACTGAAGATCTTCCAGTGAATCGAGTTCGCTTGACAGATAATAATGACTCCATATGACAGCAAGAAAATCAATGGGGGGAACACTTGACCCTCGATTGTTGCTGGACAACTCCTTGAGCACGACTGTACAACCCCATGGGGCACGAGAACCTAACCCTTGAGTGCCATGATTTCGGTCATCGTACTCATGAAGGTGGGTCGGTCTACTCACCCAGACAGACATCAGAGACTCATGGGAAGGGAGGGGGAGAGATGTGTAGGAATGAGTAATGAAAACAGACTGACGCGAGATGGCTATACTTGGGTAGGGTTTAAAGACGTAGGGAAGGCTGCAATGGCATGAGGGTATTCATAAAATGTGGGACGGTCTTAAACTTTAAGGCATGGGGTTGTTTTCCAAAGGGGTGAGGGGAATTCTAGAGAGGGAGGGAAGATATCAAAGACGTGTGTGTGTGTGTGTGTGGGGGGGGGGGGGGAAGGGGGTAGGGTGGGGGACATTTAATGACGCGGGAAGGTTTTAATGGCACCAGGAAAGTTTTTTAAGAGCGAGGGAAATTCTAACAACACCGTGGGGAGGTTTTCGAAGAGTGTAGGAAAGATTTAAAGGCGTGGAGGCTTTAGGGAAATTTGGGGGAAGGCTTCACTAGCGTTGGAAAGGTAACTGACCACTTCTTACGGTGGGTGGGTGGGAGGCAAGTGACCACTACAGACGCTGGGGAGGGTGGGAAGGGAAGTGACAACTACTGACGCTCGCTGGGTGGGGGGGAGGCAAGTGACCACTACTGACGGTGGGCGGGTGAGGAGGCAAGTGACCACTACTGACGGTGGGTGGGTGTGGAGGGAAGTGACCACTAATGGTTGGGTACTGACAAAAGGAAGGGTTTCATCAGTCGCCAACTGCCGGCGGTGTAAGGCGTCAAGCCCTCATAAACCATTCCCTTGTGTGTGTGTGTGTGTGTGTGTGTGTGTGTGTGTGTGTGTGTAACATCATCTATTTCCTATATAGGAAGTTCTACACTCGTGGGGTCCCATCTCTTGTGTATCTATTCATCGGTCTCTCACAACCAGTCTCTCTCGCTGTCACCGTCTCGCTCGCCATTCTCTTTCCGGACACAACTCCCACCCAGTAAGGACAAGCTCAAGCCACACCAGCTGGGAGGGAGGTAAGGAGTGTGAACGTCTCCTTCCCCCAGGCGGGTCAACACACTGCTAAAATCTAACCATTTCACAGATTATCTTTTTTTTTTTTTTTGCTTCGTACGTTTCTCTTTTCTCTCTCCTTATCGATCGTCCCGAGTTAAAAGACAGACTGGCTCGCCTCTATGCAGCCCAGGACCACGACACCATCTGGTGGGAACCAAAGAACTTTTTTTTAACGAAGTTTTAAGCCAAAAAGCGAGCAGAGTGCGCAACCCGCAGGCCCTTCGTCAGGCTAGTATGCAACCCGCAGGGCCTTCGTCAGGCTAGTATGCAACCCGCAGGGCCTTCGTCAGGCTAGTATGCAACCCGCAGGGCCTTCGTCAGGCTAGTACGCAACCCGCAGGGCCTTCGTCAGGCTAGTATCAATATACCTCCAGCCGATGTGTTGGTGGTGGTTTATGGGGCCTGGCCGTGGAAGGATATGGTTGTGACCCTAGGAATAATAAACATCTTAAGAGGAGTGGCGCGGCGGCTGGAGTAGACGGGGGGGAGGGGGGGGGGAGATTTCGTTGACAGCTTCTGGGCGTGAGTGACAGCGACCAATCACACACCTCCCACACCAACATCCAACTCGATCGTGGAGATCTATCATTAACCCGCACGATTTCCAGGAGGGACGACTACTACAAAAAAAAAAAAAAAAAAAGAAAAAAGCTGGGAAGGAGGGGCGTTGTACTGGAGAGAGAGAGAGAGAGAGAGAGAGAGAGAGAGAGAGAGAGAGAGAGAGAGAGAGAGAGAGAGAGAGAGAGAGCAAGGGGGGGAAGTACGCGACCCTGACAAGGACATCTGACGGCGGAGGTGTACATGGACGCCAGACGGGCCGGCAGGAACCAGCTACCACCATAGCCCCAGGCAGGGCACACACCCTCCCTCCCTCCCTTCCCCCACGCTAACTCCTCCCCTCCCCAACAACACACACACACACACACACACACACACACACACACACTCCAGTGCTGCCGGCCACATCGCCAAACTCCACACTACTCCCATGGTGTTGTGCATAACGCTTTCGTACGTCCTCTTTCCAACAGCCCGGCCTACGACCTACTCTTACGTTATATACCTTGCGATGGTTGCGTAAAGTCTGTCTCTCTACCCTGACGACCTGGCGAAGGGTGACCTCATCTTATCTTACGACAGCACTTCCTTACGACGGTATCGGAGGCCTTCTTCCCCTACAACAGTATGTTTGTTAGGAACCTCCACACAATTCCTTCAACATCATCCAGTACAACTCTCTCCACTACCCCCCCTCCACACACACACGCACGCACACAACAGTCGACGGCACGTGATAAACACTTTATAAACATTCTCCACTTTGGAAAAGCGACTTACTGAATTACAGCGTTCATAGTGAAGGTGAGACATAGAGAAGGCAGCACAGCAACACAGCCTCTGTGCTCTTTGATGACCGACTGGTCTAGTGTGTGATGACCGCTACTACTACACTACTGGGCTAACTTTTCTAGACAGATTATCTATAATGTCTGGATAGCAGCAAACAATAAACTAAAACACACACACACACACACACACACACACACACACACACACACACACACGTGTATATAAAGAAAGGGAAGCAAGATGATGACGAGAATGGACGAGAAAGACATTAAAAGTTAAGGAAACAAGACAGCTGGGGATGCTCGAGCTGGAGACGGTGAAGACGAGAGGCAGGAAATCACAGGGAAGAAGTAAACAACCACGGAGGAAGCACGTCGGACGTGAGAGGATGTCAGGACTGGTGTAAGGGTGAACAATGGTGAGATTATCACCATCACTACCACTGTCACCATCACTATCACCATCCCCAACACTGCTACCATCGTCCTCACCATTCCCATCACTGCTATCACCATCCACATCACTACTATCATCGTCCTCACCATTCCCATCACTGCTATCACCATCCCCATTACTGCTATCATCGTCCTCACCATTCCCATCACTGTTATCATCATCCCCATCACTGCTATCACCGTCCTCATCAACCCTCAACACTGGCTATCCTCCTCCTCCTCCTCACCATCACCACCCTCGTCATTATCCCGGTCACCTTCGTCACCCTCCCAGGGGCCCCTTGGGGCAGGACTCACCTTCAGCCGCCAGTTGTCGCCCACGTCAGCCTTGATCTTGGTCAGCCAGAACTGGGAGAAGTACTCGGGCGCTCTGCAAACACAACCAACCAATCTTTAACCATGAACATTGTTGACACGTCACATATACATACATAATCATACATATACATCTCTCTCTCTCTCTCTCTCTCTATATATATATATATATATATATATATATATATATATATATATATATATATATATATATATATATATACATATGAGATAGAGAGAGAGTATTGTAACAAAAAATGACATCCGTTCAGGGCTAATGGAGAAATTAGACGTTACACGTAAAACTGTATTTACGGTTCAGTGGGCGTGCCACTTGGTGGTGTCACGAAGACTTGGGTAACCTGGAGTCACACTGGTCAGCACTATGCTGTGGGGGGAGGAGGCTGGCTGACGAGGACCGTCTCTCGCGACAGCTGATTCCAGCTGATGGAGAACGATGGGTCGACCCTTGAGCACCACGGTACGACCCTTGAGCAGCAAGGTAAGACCTCCCGGAACAGCACGGTACGACCCCTATGAGCAGCACGGTACGACCCCCCTATGAGCACAATGGTACGACCCTCCGAACAGAACGGTGCGACCTCCCGAACAGCACGGTACGACCTCCGGAGCAGCACGGTACGACCCCATGAGCAGCACGGTACGAACCCCCAATGAGAACAACGGTACGACCCCCTGAGCCCCAGGGTACGACCCTTGGGTATTTCCCCCCTCACGACCAGTGCCCATGAGGTTAGAACGACGCTGAAATTCTACGTACGCCATGAGAGCAGATTCCATTATCCACGGGAACACATTCGAACAACGCTAACCAGGAGGAGGGTGGTTGTGGGAGGAGGCTGTTGGGCTACACTACAAGGTGGGAGGGTGGTTGGAGACCAGGTTGTTGGAGGAGGTGGTGTTGGAGGTGATAGTGTGTGTTATGGTGGAGACCAAAAGAGCATCGGCTGCGGCGACCGCAACTTCCGTCCCGGGACGCTGACCCCCAACACCACCACCATTATCGTCGCCCACCACTTTCCTGCACCACCACCAACAACAACAATCATCCTTACCACCCCCCCCTCACATCACCATCACTACCACCAACAACCATTCCAACCCCCTCACATCACCACCAACAACAACAACAACCATCCTTACCCCCTCACATCACCACCAACAACAACAACAATCATTCCTAACCCCTTCACATCACCACCAGCAACAACAACAATCATCCCTATCCCCTCACATCGCCACCAACAACAACAATCATCCCTACCCCCTCACATCACCACCAACAACAACAACAATCATCCCTATCCCCTCACATCGCCACCAACAACAACAATCATCCCTACCCCCTCACATCACCACCAACAACAACAACAATCATCCCTACCCCCTCACATCACCACCACCGCCAACAACAACTATACAACTACCCCTCACACTACAACCAGCAACTGTTCCCCCGCCCCCACACCGCCAACAACAACAACAACCATCAATAACCCTCACCTCCAACAAGATCCTCTAATAACCCTCATTTCATCACCCACAACCACAAGAATTCTACCCTCAATCCATGAGCCGGACTCTCTTTACCTAACAACTAACTCCTGATAAGTCTATGGAAAAGACACCTAAGTCTATGGAAAAGACTCCTGATAAGTCTATGGAAAAGACTCCTGATAAGTCTATGGAAAAGTTTCTGAATCTTATCCTGTTCCGTCCACCATATTCTCATCAAAGTCGCTAATATTCTTGATTTTTCTTCGCTCATCCTGCTATACCCGCTCCTTGATCTCTCTTACACACTGCTAATGTCGTCGGGCTGGAGAGTCACAACCTGTATGGTCGCTATTGCACATCTCGAAACTCCTTTGCTTTATGACGTCTTACATTTAAACCACTCTCCCCCCTCTTGATTCATTTCTCTCCGTCTTCGAGGTTAGTGGAACACATGATTCTACTCCACTGTAAATTTCACAGCATCTCTCACCACAGCGTGTGTGTGTGTGTGTGTGTGTGTGTGTGTGTGTGTGTGTGTGTGTGTGCGTCATGCACAACCACAAGAGGAGTTGTGGCAGCGGAGAGAGTTGCTCCTGGGGCAAGTTCAGCGGTGGTGTCCCGGGGCAAGGTCCAGTGTGGCACGCTGCCACCCTCACCGCACCATCGCTCAACACCCCTCACACACACACACACACACACACACACACATGTGGGGGCGTTCAGCGGCCGAGTCTAGTGGAAGAAACCTATGGCGAGTATGGCGGAGGGCACGAGGGGGACAAGCGGACCGTAAAAGCGCCGGGGAGAGTCAGTGTATGGGACGCTGAAGGGTGGGAATACTTCAGACTATGATAGTACGAAGCTGAGGGACATCACGCGTGAGGCAGACGTCAGTCAGTCCCAACAGAGTCTTCACTCGACAAGAATGATGACAACTTTAGGACATGTGACGTCAGGGAAGAGGGTGTTTAAGACTTGATCCACCTCATCGTCCACAGAGCCAAAGATCGTACGAGAGAGCAGGTAGGTGAGGGTTCACTCTATGGGTGGGGTGGGCCATGTTCCCTAGGTGAGACTGCTTCACAAAGGTTACTGGTACATGTACACAGTCTGCTGATACGCGGCGCCGCCACCCCTCAACACGGCAAATCATCATAATCACATAAAAGTTCACACGATCATAAGGAATATATCTTTATGGTAATGAATGTTGGACACCCCATATGATAAATTTCATCTTGGGGAAAAAAACAAAAAAATAACGTCACATTTACACGCGTTGAAAGATCATTACAGAGTGGATGTAAAAGATCATAATAGGTGCCCAATGGTACAAAAATGCAGGGAGGAGACAGCACGTCCATCTTAAGGCTTCTGAACCACTGTTGTAAGGCGACCTGAAGACACATGCTTGTGTACGGACGGGGCAAAATAATCTCGTAAGACCGACCGACCTCAGCTTCCACGTACTACCGTCCAATAATCTCCTCATGTCCTGCATAAGCAAGCAGCCATGGAGACTTCTCGTGTGTTGGGTGAGCGAGTAATCTTAAAGACGACCACAGTGATCCATGTTCACCAACCGCAGAGCACCATGTAATGACCATTCCAGCGCTCGGGGATGTGTGAAATCATGAACTGCATACCTAACTTTCCCCGAGTACTTTGGCTTTTCATTCATGCTCAGAAGGTTCCTCTCGTAAAATCATCGTTCGTAATCAATGACTGAATACATCTAGAGAATGACAGTCTTTGGTTGAAGCCTAACCCAGGCACACAATAAAAGGTGCTACACAAGCAATGAACATTACTGATTAAAACACCTGTAAGTTTTAGTTGTAAAATATTCACTGTCTAGCTATACGTAGACAAAGCATATCAGTGTCAGTGTAGGTGAAGGGCACATATCTAGGGATAGGTGGGCGGCCAGGAGAAAATTCTTCCAATTAATAACGTCCTACTTGTGATTTCAGCTAGAATGTTAATTTTTAGTCAATGAACTGAGAATTAATCAAATCTGCGAAATTCGCTTACTTTCTATTCCTTCTGTGCAATAATGATTCCTTTCGGTGTAAACAAATCAGTCGATGTTTGCAGACCTGATTCTTAAATGTAGAAAAAAAAATCACATGAAAATGATAGGATTAAAGACGAGGGACGGAGGTGGTGTCATAACGGTCAAGCCTCGAGTGGTCAGTCTTACGCAGAAAACTGTGGGAAGCAGCAGCCACGCGGTTGCCTGGAGTCCAAGCCATGATAAGAGGACCACCTCAAAACGGCTCATGAGAACGATGACCAAAATTATACCTGAAGAACAGAGAGACAGCAGCAAGATCGCGAAAAGAAAAAAAAAAAAAAAAAAAGGAAAAGAAGGAATGTGATGCTCACGGGGAAAAAAATAAAAATATGACACCTACACAACGCAACTTCGTAAACATTGATCATGTGGGGCTTCTGGGATAGAGTAGAGGGGTAACGTTATACCTCAAAGGTGTATGTCTTTCCAGGGGTAGAATTATGGTGCACTAGAAAGTGATCAGAGGGGGGAAAAAAAGTGTGACTCTTAGAAATTTCTGAGATATGGGGGGAAAAATGTTATTGAACACGATCAAATGGAACCAGGTTATGGCCTCCCCTATTACGAGATGTTGCACAGGGCCGAACTGAGAGAGGCTATGTGTACAATACGTGAAAGAAAAGGAATATTAGAAGGAGCAGAGAGAGGGTAGGGGGAAAGTAAGGTGAGGTGAAGTGGGCCAAGAAAGAAAAAATGGAACCATCAGCTTAAAAGTGAGGTCGGAGAAAGATGATCACTTTAAGGAGAGAAGAGAGAAGAGCAGGCGATGCCCCTGAGAGAGAGAGAGAGAGAGAGAGAGAGAGAGAGAGAGAGAGAGAGAGAGAGAGAGAGAGAGAGAGAGAGAGAGAGAGAAACAAGCTAAACCATGGGGGAAGGAAGGTTGGAAAGCAAACGCTAAGCTTACGGGCACACAGCCCCGTCAAATGTGATACACATCTCCACTCAACGCATGATTCACCAACACCCCTGCGTGAGGAGGGGCCGGCCACGGAGGTGCGGTGTTGTCACAAAGTAGCGTCGTGTTGTCAGGGTGTCAGCGCTGCGGCCAGCCAGCCAGCATGGAGGGCGAGTAACGGGACTTCACCACGCAACCGTGACGACGCCACCACCTGGTGACGCAAGTACGTGGTGAGGCTTGCACGTGGTGACGCCAGCACGTGGTCAAGGTAGCAAACGGTGACGCCCAGCATGACACCATTAGCATGTGCTGACGTCAGGGACGACACCACGAACACGTGGTGACGCCAGAATGACATCAGCACGTGGTAACGCCAGAACGACATCAGCACGTGGTGACGCCAGAACGACACCAGCACGTGGTGACGCCAGAACGCCACCAGCACGTGGTGACGCCAGAACGCCACCAGCACTTGGTGACGCCAGAACGCCATCAGCACGTGGTGATGCCAGAACGCCACCAGCACGCGGTGACGTCAGAACGCCACCAGCACGTGGTGACGCCAGAACGCCATCAGCACGTGGTGATGCCAGAACGCCATCAGTACGTGGTGAAGCCAGTTTGGACAATAGCCATCAGCACGTGGTGACGCTAGAACGCCACCGAGCACGTGGTGATGCCAGAACGTTATCAGCACGTGGTGAAGCCAGTTGGACAAGAGAGCCATTATGATACAACAAGCACGTGGTAATGCCAGCACTAACGTGGTGACGCCACCACGGGAGAACACCAGCACGAGGTAACATGCGGTCACGTGGTAACTGTATGTGGTTACCAGCACAAGACAACAATAGCACTTGCTAACCCAGCACACAAGACAACGACAGCACGTGGTAATCCAGCACGAGATGACAACAGCACGTGGTAACCCAGCACACAAGACAACGACAGCACGTGGTAATCCAGCACGAGATGACAACAGCACGTGGTAATCCAGCACGTGGTAACCCAGCACACAAGACAACGACAGCACGTGGTAATCCAGCACGAGATGACAACAGCACGTGGTAACCCAGCACACAAGACAACGACAGCACGTGGTAATCCAGCACGAGATGACAACAGCACGTGGTAACCCAGCACACAAGACAACGACAGCACGTGGTAATCCAGCACGAGATGACAACAGCACGTGGCAATCCCGCACGAGATGACAACAGCACGTGGTAACCCAGCACACAAGACAACGACAGCACGTGGTAATCCAGCACGAGATGAAAACAGCACGTGGTAACCCAGTACGAGACAAGAGGCATCCATCATTCCCGCACGAGAGACACACACCAGCAGCACGTGGTAACCCATTCGGGACCAACTGGAGACATTAGGGTACACCCACAGACAGACGGTGGAGACAGTGGCAAGGTAAGGCAACACACACCATGTCCAGCGGCTGTGTAATACCTGGGGGGCCAGCGGCAACGGCGGTGCACTAATGAGGCTTCTACTGTTTCCACATCAACCCTGGCCTCACTCCCACTCACTCACACACACACACACACACACTCTGAATCCTCACACACACACACACCACGCGCTTAGCAGCAAGTTCCGTGTTAACAGAAAAAGTACCGAGAGGTACAGGAAAAAGTTCAGGAGACGGGGGGGGGGGGGTTGTACCCCAGCGAGTGCACAACTCCATCCATCCCCGCACGGTACAAATATATTACTACACACACACACACACACACACACACACACACACACACACTTCCATCCTGGGGTCCGTAATTCACTGGCCAACAGCGTCACCATCTGCTGACGCGACACCTGCTGTGCCCTTGAGTCAACCGTTGGCAAGGTCACCCATCGGCAGAGACGCTGTAAGCATGCACCACTGACCTCCTGAGAACGACAGTGCGACCCTCGAGCACAACGCCACGACCCCGGGGCAACGACGTTAACGACGCTATGACCCCCCCCGGAACACGACGGAACGACCCCTCCTCAATACAAAGCTACGATCCCGAATCTTGTGTTGTTTGAGTTACAACACTACAACCCCTAGGCTACGACATTACGACCCCTTGAGTACGACACTCCGATTCTTGAGCACGACGACGCCACGACGACCCTCAGGTGTGATGCTGTGCCGCTGAAGAGGTTAAGCTTCTTCAGCAAGGTGATAAGTACACGCGGACGACAGAGAGAGAGAGAGAGAGAGAGAGAGAGAGAGAGAGAGAGAGAGAGAGAGAGAGAGAGAGAGAGAGAGAGTGGAGGGGTGTCTCCAACATCACTGGCCCTCACCACCATCCGCCATAACCAGTCACTGAGGCGGGAAATACGTGCGAGTTCGGATCCCCCAGCCCACGAACAATGACTTCGAACGCAACGGAAAAGGCTTATTCTACTTGAAGTTATCAAAGACATAAAAAAAAAAAGCGACCTAATTGTGAAATGAAGGCACGGTGGCATACACGGCGGCCACAGGCCACGTACTAGGCTTCTTCCTCTTGTGCGTCTCCCATTTACTCGCACTCTTGCCTGCAGGTAACGCGCCCCTACACCGCTTTGTCACTTCGCTAGCTAATCAATTTCCTCATCCCACGAATCACTACCCTTTATCACAAGCCCATTTCCACGTCTTCCACACACACACACACACACACACACACACATACATAAACACACTTTTTCTCTATACTCTGAACAGTTATTCTAAGCCTCTGTCTTCAGTTAATTCATGAGAAAGTTTATTCGTCTTATCATTACACACACTCGTGTATATATAAATAAATAAATAAATACATATATATATATATATATATATATATATATATATATATATATATATATATATATATATATATATATATATATATATATATAAAGAGGAGGAAAAGCCTAGTTACTCACATCTGGTGGAGGACGTTGGCCATGACCACGCCGTCGGTGAGGTGCGGGAGACGGATCCCCGCGCGCCCCGGGAACGTCTCCAGCTGTAAGGGGGAAGAACAAACATCATGTAGTTACACCACATACACAGCCATGTGCGTGCATAACATCTACAAAATGCCTAAGTTACATTGTTCAATTCAAAAGTGAAAAAGAACATAGTTTCTATACCTCACATACACAGCCATGTGCATAACATCTACAAAATGTATAAGTTACATTGTTCAATTCAACAGTGAAAAAAAGAACATGGTTTCTTTATCTCTAAATCTTTCTCGTTTCCCCACCATGAATTTCAAAAAACCACTCCACTCCAACCTTGAGGCAGCAGCAACGAGTCAGGCATAACCATATCCTCAAAGTTTATCCTGAAAACCCCATCACATGAACGTCCTAATATCTGCTTCCTAAAATCTTGGGGAAATGGGGATGTGAGGAGGAGCACTGTTCGCAGTGTAAGAGGAAACTCTTGCACTTTTCTTCGAGCCGCCACATTGGAGGCAAAATCTTTTTGAGTCTTTTTAAACATTCCTCCTATTACCTCTCATCAGCCGTCCCTTTCATTTTGGCCACTGCTCTCATGACTCTTCAGCGTGTGTCCCATCCCCACAGACCATGAGCCAAGGAACATGACTAGCTACTGCTTTCCATACTCTGTGCAGACCAGCCACACTGTTTTACTCACAGAGCCAATAGGGCAAATGTGAGCTTTAGTGAACGAGTATCGTCAAGTCTTCGGGGGTCTAAACCCCGACAGGGAGAATATGGGAAGTTAATAATGGGAGAAAAAGAAAACCAATGGGCGCATCCTTGAAATGGGGACGCGAGGACAGACAGATATATTTGGCAAAGAGTAGTGGAGTGGGTGCTTAGCAGGATTTACGTTCTTTCTTAATGTCTGATGATAAGGTGGCAAATGTGGGGTGAGTGGATTGGGGAGATATGAGAAGTGAGAGAGAGTCATTGTAAGAGAACGGGTGAAAAACAAGGAGGTGGTAAAAGACTTACCGAGGACGAACTGTGGCAAGGCGTTCGGAGCGGATGAGATTGCAAATGAACTTCGCAAGGTGACTGTTTTACTAACGAGTCAGTTGGGATTTTCAATGTATGTATGGCTCGCGGGGACGTATGCCTGAGGATTGGCAAAACGCCCGTATAGTTCCACTGTATAAAGACAAGGGGAAGGCAAAAGGAAACGTTCATATTACAGGGGTACTACAAGTCTGGTGAGTGCACCCATAACGTTGAATGGGTGTAGTGACTGAGAGGCTGGTGGAATGTAAAAAGAAATGAGCTTCAGTGAAAGGCTGAGGACTATAAACCTGTTCATCGTGGAGGAGAGAGGAGAAATGGGTGATCCGATAACAGGCCTTTACATTCCTAAATCAGCGGAGATGATGGTAACAGCATAAAGTTCTTCACGAGATGCAATATCAGAGGCCATCATCAGAAGCTGAGCAATAAGGCTGGTTCGAAAAAAGATTAAAGGAAGCACTGGTTGGGTGTAATGGTGGCGGATGGCTGGGGGAGTTTAGCTAAGCATGGAGAGTGAACGTCGGCTGCTTACAAAGATACATAGAAGTCTCCATCAATATAAAGTAAAAAGAAAAAGATAGAGGTTCTACGAGTGCACAATCTCTCTCTCTCTCTCTCTCTCTCTCTCTCTCTCTCTCTCTCTCTCTCTCTCTCTCTCTCTCTCTCTCTCCGTAATGTACAAATATGCAATTACACCAGGAAAAGTGGTAAAGAGAGAGAGAGAGAGAGAGAGAGAGAGAGAGAGAGAGAGAGAGAGAGAGAGAGAGAGAGAGAGAGAGAGAGAGAGAGCATGGGATGTGAGAAAGAAGATATAGCGAAAGAAAATTTGAGGGAAGATGAAGACAGGACCTAAAACAAGACTTTGCCATATGAGTCCGAAAAAGAGATAGAGATAGAGAGAGAGAGAGAGAGAGAGAGAGAGAGAGAGAGAGAGAGAGAGAGAGAGAATCACCGTTCACACGGCTTCTATCACCCCAGAACATTGTTGCAGATACTAACGAGTCGTCCACCACCACCAGGTACACCACTCTGCCTTCACCACACCATAAGCTCCCAAGGCTCAACCACCATAACAAGCCACCGCTAACCGTCACAACTACAACTTTCATCATCCCCGTAACTATTACCCTCCCTCCCACACCCCAAGGCGTGGGTGGAGCCGAGGCTTTCCCTCCCTTATCCTCCTGCCGAGGGCAGGCCCCTCACCCTCCTGCGGACGGTACACGGCCGTTCAAATCCTCATCCCTAATTCTGGTGGATAATTCCACCTCTCCCCCCCACACACACACATCAAGACAAAGGATTTTTCAACGCAGTCACGGCGTTCCACCCGGACGGTCGGCAACAACGCTTGCCGCGCAGATCAAAAAGCCTTATGAAATAGCAACGGTTTCCCAATGTCGTGTGTGTGTGGGGGGGGGGGGGGGGGGGGAATTAATGAAGTTTATATTCCACCGGCCAAGTTCACTGACCCCCATCCCCTCTCAGCCTCCAAAAAGATGGGCTCATAAATATAGCTTTCTAGGAGGGAAGATTGATATGTGAACGTTTACGTGAAACTGTGCACAGGAACTGGAAAAATAATAGTATGGCACATTCGTGTAGCGGTTGGCGATACCGACAGTGCAGCATGCATGGGTCGCCCCGGGTCGGATCCGCATGGGATTGAATCCCAGCTGCGGCAGTCGGTCTGCAGTCGACCCAGCTGTTTATCATCCCTTCGAAGCTGGTCAACAAACTGGTTATCTGGCTTACGCTAGGGTTTGTGTGTGTGTGTGTGTGTGTGTGTGTATATATATATATATATATATATATATATATATATATATATATATATATACACTTAATAACAGGCTCAATTAGAGCTCTCTGTTGCCTGCGCTGTCTCAGCTAAGAGAGAGAGAGAGAGAGAGAGAGAGAGAGAGAGAGAGAGAGAGAGAGAGAGAGAGAGAGAGAGAGAGAGAGAGAGAGAGATCCAAGAAGAGTGGCAAGCCAACTGGCGCACATCCAGCTGATGTATACCTGGAGGTCTTCTACCCCCACAGCCCGCGTTGAGCCCAGGCTGATAAGAAGAATAACAAGGAAGATTGTGACTTCGGTGACAAGATAGCGTCACGTCGGCGTCTGGTAACCAAACTGTGTCAGGAAAATTCACGTTCCTTGTAAACTCTGTACAGTGTTAAGCAGACACGGTTGATACAGTCTGGCCAACTATATAGGCTACACTGATCACTGATAAGAAAAATGTCAATCATTGATACACTCTACTTGACTCCCTTCTCTTATTACACTAACAACTGTTTGGAGACGTTTCCTGGTGTACTAATTGTGGTTTCCCGTAATGCTTTGTTGTGGGGTGATTATATTATCGCCTGTTTAGTACTTGACACCTTAATATACGGCATCTGAAGGACTGTCACCCAGATGGGACGAGTGGTCAGCAGGTTTAGTTATACAACACAGAAGATGAGAAAGGCAGATCTCATATTGATCGCGTCATTACTAACAACAGTCTTGCTGAACTGTTTCCGGGTTACAAACCCATGAATGAGCTTGAAAGCCTCTCTGACTAAGGACTTAATCCACAGACTTGTGTGCACGATATGTAAACAACGTCTGCCAAAATCAAATTGTGGGAAGGTTAGCAATGCCAATGCGTTTTTTTTTTTTTTCATTCATAATATTCACACATCATTTTAGATGTTCTACTGCGGTATCATTCCATGCAATGAAATCGGAAGTAACCGACATCATTTTCGTCACTACATCTAAGGAAACAAACGGTCTGATGAAAATAAGCAGAAGTGCCTCACAGTTCTGGGAAATGACCATCTCGGATGACTGCAGAACATTACAAAAGAACAATCGAATCTGAGATGATGATAACATGGGTGCTGAGAACTTTCAAAACGAGTGAAGCCAATGATGACAATTCAAGACACTTATTCTCTACCAACTGGACTATTCCTGTGTGCGAACACCATTACACTGGCAAGAGAGCAATAACACAGCTACAAACGTTGACCTAGTAACACATGGTAATTACTGGGACACGCTAAGTCTGCATCAACCAGAAAGTACAAACGAGAATCATATCATAAAACACGACAAACCGACCCGACACAACAAAGCCCTTCACTGAACCACATGGAATGACTGAAACTACTTTTGAGGGAAGCAGACAAGACAGGTATATCATTCTTCACGCTCAGAAAATCCTGGATGGCATGGTACTCAACCTACAGTAAGAGACGGTTCCCTCCTGGTAAGACAGACATGGACGAGTCTCAAAAAATTACCCGAATTCAAAAGGTGCGATAGACATCGAACAGCCTAGGAAACCAACTCGGTAAAACTGGATCAAACCTCAGCCTGAGATCTTGCGGTAGACCAAAATATTCTGGGAACCTTTGTGTCCTATGACTAAATATATTCGATGTACCACCCAGATATACGAAAAGAATGAATAATATAAGAAACGTTTCGGTAAACAGCAAAAGTATCGTAGTCGGAAACCTCCCCACCCTGGTAATGTAAAGTGAGGAAAAGATGTACATTCTCTGGGAGCCGAGTGAACGCATCAGCATTTAAGTGAGGGATCGAATATGCCTAGTGAAGTCTTCGGGGGTCTCCAAAACCCCAAAGCCCTCGCTGCCGGGTTAGGGCGTTGGTAGACCAAGCTGTTGTAAGACGCAACCCGCAGGCCCACATAGCCTCCACAAACAGGCTGGCCTGGTACAATTTGCATTAATGGCGAACATTTGCGTTGCAAGAATGAGTGATGTAGCAGCTGAGGGTATAATTCGAGGGATAAGGGGGTACCCAGTGTAAATGAAATTGCTGAACAGCTTGTGAAGTTGTGCTGAAAATGGTCTGCTGTACAAAAGTATGCGTGGATGAGTAGGTTTAGTGGTGAGCAGGTATTAATGAATTGAGTATTAAGGGATAGGCATGCAACGGAGACTGTTGGATGTGAATGTGCTTTGAGCTGGCATCACATTAAGATCTTAGTGGAGGTGAATGTATCTTGTGGCATAAGGCGAGGTTCAGCTAAACTGGGAAATACGCATAGAATGGAAGGTATTCAAAAGCATTGCTCAGAAAAGCATCAGAAGTGCATGGCATGCAGAAAGTTGTGGGTGGTGAGTGTTGGGATTGAAGAAGCAAGGAAAAAGAGGTGTATGGGCCATACTTGCAAGAACGGAGTGCAAGTGATTGGGAGATGTACATACAAGAAAAATATGGCATGAGATCAAGATCAAAAGTGCAACAGCTGAAAAGGAGGGAGTATGAGTGATTAAGTAAGAGAGTATCGGCAAACGTTAAGGAAAACATGATGGCCGAAATGTTTTGGAAGGAGGTGAGTTGTGTAAGGAAAACAAGGGAAAAAATCGGGGCAACAGTGAGGCGAGCAGATGTGGAAGTGGTGATAGGCAAGGAAGAGATGAAGAAGTGGACTGAGTATTTTGAAGGACTGCTGAATATGTTAAACTATCCACTGGTAGATGTGCGGTCTTAGGGGTATGGATATGAGACAAGTCATGGTGAATGGTTTGGTCAAAACAGAAGAGGTAGTGAAAGCCTTGCACAAAATGAAGTGTGACAAAGCGACTCCTCTGAATACGACTAACTAGAGTAAACATAAACTGCAAGGGATTTTCTCAAGAAATGGGGGTGAAAGTGTCGCTGACTGGTTAGTAAGGATTTCCGACGTATGTACGAAGTTAGTTCTGCATCAAGGGTGTGTGATGTCATCACGGCTGTTTGTAGATGGGGTGGTGAGGGAAGCAAATGCAAGGGTCTTGGGGAGGGGTGGGTCAACAGTAGTATTCTGGGGTCGAAGCTGGAGATGACGAGTCAGATGCTGTTTGCAGATGATACGGTGATGGTGGAAGACTCAGGTGCGAAACAGCAGAATACTGTGTCTGAGTTTGGTAAGTATGTGAAAGGAGGAAATTGATTTAATGCGAATACAAGGTATGAGTTTCAGCAGGGGGGCCAGGTTGGTCTGAATGAGTTTGAATGGACAGAACCTGGAAGATGTGGAGTACTTTTAGTGGCTATAACAGCAGATGGATCTATGGAAGCTGAGGTAAATCTTAGGGTGAGTGATGGGGATATGGTCCTTGTGGTGGTACGCTGAGTATAACTGAAAGAGCCGAAAAGGGAATCAAGACCCGACTGGGATCATATGGAAAGGCGCTTTGAGTTATGGGCCTGGGCATACAGGAGGGTGAGAGGCATGTATGAGATAAAGTGAACTCGAGCGATGTAGTTCACAAGAGGCAACATGCTGTCAATGGGCTGAAAGGTGTATGAAGTGGTCAAGGGAAGCCACGGATAGGTCTGTGGGGCTTGGCTGTGAAATCGGAGTTCTGACTTCGTGGCATTATCATAGGTGTTAGCGAATGTTCATCTGTTCCTGGCGCTACCTCGATACATGGGAAACGGCGAACTAGCTTGGAAAAAAAATTATATGGGCCGACGTTCGTTCAATCATCTAGCCATAAAACTGTTAAAAGAATACCATGGGGGAAACCCCTGACCTACTTGAAATAAGTGAACAGTTTCTTGCAATAGATGCAATAACAATTATTTGAAAATAAAACCTGCAGAGGTTGTGTTTTAAAAATTAAACCTAGTGTTGCTTGTGAGTGTAATTACAGGTAAATCATCCAACCAAAATGAAGTACATATTCAGCAAAAGAAACCCTTTAAAAATAGTTTGTATTCATACCTCTTCATTTTTCAGATACGCTAACTGCCCCATAACACAACCCTTAACTACCTTGATTTCTATTTACATCAACCAAAGGGTAACTCCACACGGCACACACACACACACATGTAATTGTTAATTTCCACACTTATGGCATTAAACAGTAAACAGCTCTATCAGTATACGAATAACAAGACATTGTGAATTAATGTGACAGCTCTATGGTTTTAGTCATGCACAATGAGGCTTATTTAATCTTTTAAACATACGTACACTTTGATAGATTCAAATATATCCCTCAACAAACATACAGATCAAGCTCAGACTTTTAGTGTGCTGCTGAATCCCATGTCCCTTTATAAATATGCATTTTCGCTTACAAGGAACAGAAACTGCGTTCTTGAGAAATAACTCCCTTCCATAAATATCTGCTTGGAATTCTGAAACGAGAACCAAAAACTGCAACAATACTCAAAATATAAGTGATCAAGGTACATATTGCGTAAAGAACTTACCCATTTTAACAGGCTATCACAGAGGGAACTGCTTTCCATAATTATATCTTTTTCACTGTAAAGTTCACATATCAGTCCACATTAAATGCTGTACATCCTACCTTCCACTGTCAACAACCACGACTGATAGTCGTGTAACGGTGGGGAGCTTACCTTCACAAACTTCCCCTAGATTTTCCCTAACAGGATACCTGAATGATCCTACACTTCATTCTAACTACAAATAAACTTTCAAATTAATTTCTTTATGACAATATATATATATATATATATATATATATATATATATATATATATATATATATATATATATATATATATATATATAAAACCATCTTATATGCTGTGATAGTAATAGATGTGAAATCGGTTCATTCAACTTTTGAATAATCGAGGAATAGAAATCGTAATAATGTATATATCAGATAAATTGCTGTTATTTAAAAAGTATTCATAGTCAATACTTGAGAAATTGAATAAGAATTGTTTCATATTCAAAAACCAATAATGTGGAGAAAATGCCAAGTTTGTATGGCAATTCATAGTAGGTTCTCATCTAAATGATAAACCAACGTTTGTTAAGGGGAAAAAAGAAAGGCCATAACAAATATACTCGCATTATATTATTCAATCAATATTTAATGTAAAACATCCGTGTTCACATAAATGAAAGTCCTGATTAATACTGTAACTCAACAATTAGAAACTCTTACCAAAGATTTGAATCGAAAAATGACAACGTATTTAGAAAACTGAAGTGAAAATATCATAACACTTCAGACATTAATTCCTGTTCCGGCTATTTTTCTTGGTATTATTCATAGTCTGTTGACGACCAGGGAAATATCCAAGCTGTACTGCCTTTCAGGGGAAATCTTATATTTTTCCCTACTTCTATAAATGAACGAAAGGTTCCTAAGTTCACATCTCTATTCTGTAAGGGGATTGAGTATCACAGGAATGGCACTCCCGTTCAGGTTCGTTTTCTAATGTTATATATAATATAATTGAAATTATCGGCTTTAAAAAAGACTTCTCGGAAAGAGTAAAATAAGTTTGAATGAATTTCAAATAAATCTATTCTATTATAAGGTATCAAAGAATATTCGATAGTCTTTTGTTTTTCCATCCAGAAATGTCTTTCAAATCAACAAGAAGTTTTAATCAGTACTGTTTATTTTGACCGTGAGCAAGTTTGATATTTTCTTATCTTGTGGAAAATCTCTATATATATTCCTGTTCCTAGAATTAACACACATTTTGGCGTCACACTTTAATAAAAATAAGTTAGTTACGACTGTTATGGAGATGCCCAAGTTTGTTTACTTAGGCTGACTTACAAGGATGTAGTAACTTAGTACAGTGATATTCAATGGGGACCAAAGTGCTATCGATACCCAAGAACGACACGGGCGTAGGCACATCAGCTACGCCACACGGGACGGAGACTGGCGTAAACACGCCATTAGCGCCCCACAAGACAGTGTGGGAAATTACAATCTAGGCCAATTTTCACCCTAAACCAAACCATCTTACTTGTGCAGAGCTGTACTTAGTATTATGCATCAACCTCATCACGCTACCACAAAAGAGTGTAGAGAAGACGTCAGTACAACTGCTCATACCAACATGACTTCAAAACTCAATATTTCACCCACAACCTTCCCATCAACCTCGCCTTTAATTCCCCACTCACCCTCAATATTTGCCAACAGGTGAAGTTTTGTGGGAACTGAATGTTAAGTTTGGGAGAGAAATCGTCTGGATCTCCTACCTTTACACCTTCTAGAGGCAACTGGGTGAAGTTGAGAGCAAGGCTGGTGTCTGGTATTGTGGGCAAGGTTGAGCATGAGAGGGTTCCCTCAAGGTGACAAGTGGATTGCTATGGTCAAACATTATCGTGTAGGTCACTGCAGGCACATTTGTACTTTTGTCCTGGAGGAAGCTAATAGCAGTTGTTAAAGTAAGGGTGAAATTAAGAGCGACTTTACGGGAAAGTTGTGGCTGAGGCTTTTCACGAGTTTGGAGGTTATGTTAGAATGAGCAGGTGTCCAGTCCTTTCTACACTTCCTTTGTGGTCTTTTCATTAGGTTGGTGCATAATAGTGTGGGTGAGATTTTACACGAGTCTGAAGGTTCAATTTGGGTGACAGTTGGCCAAGATTGCTGTTTTCTTACATTGTCCAGTGAACTGCCCCTAGTGTGTCATACAAATCTCTGTTCCATGGGGTGCCACTGGCATTTTCGCACCACTATCCTTTAGGCCACTATTAGCACTTAGGCCCCATTATCATGGTTTTCAACCATTTTTAGTTACACATGACACCCCCAGACTTTATTATATTTCACAGCAACCCAGTTCTGTTGTAGGTGTCTTCTACCAGCATCAGAAAGGCACATACTTATACACCCATCCCTCACTTTATGCGGGGGTTGTATTCTGCGGAAATCTTGCCCAGAGAAATTCTCCCATTCCCTGTACATTATGTAGCTTCTGTTGTCAGATAAATATATCTGGCCTTCCTTTACTTGCTTGAAATGGCTCTAGCTCAGCTACATTGTAATGGTTAAATATGTGCTTTTCTTCTTTGTCTCATGTTTACCATGGCAAACAGTGGAACACATCAATCTGAATTTTCTTGGTATTCTTGTTTATGTCACAGATTGTAGATTCAGCCAGATTGTAAGCATGTCCAAGTGCTGACACTCCCTCAGCATGTTGTAAGATATCCAGCTTTGTGTTTAACATCAAAGAGGTTTTCTTTTTGTTATTTTTACCTGATAAGTCACGACCTATATCAGTTTTTTTGTTGTTTAATTTTTTCTTATACTATATTCTACATTTCATGAGACTTTTTTCACCTAAAAAACACACATTTCAATGACCAGGAAACGTGATGTTACATTATTGACTTTGAGACTGAAACATTCATAAATATACATGCAGAAAAGTAATTAATCGTTGATAGAAATGTAAGTTTCATTGTTGATTGAGTTGGTATATATTGTGCTTTCATCATGACAGTTTACTCATGGTGCTCAAATACAGACAACTTTTCTTAGTTTTTACTGTTTTCTGTACAATTCCATATTTGACCATCACTTCACCCCCCGCCACTGCAGTCTACTAAACATCTCTTCATATTATTGGTAAACTTGTCTATATTGATTTTTTGTCGACTTCCCTTGAATATTTTGTCTTTTTCAGTTGCGTTTAAGAGCAGGATGAACTCTGTTGATATGAGGTAAGGTGTAAATTGACAGCTCGGTTGATGTGGCGCTTCATTGAAACATCATCTTCACATGAATAGTATGGATATTATACTTGTGGGTAGATAACAGTGGTAAAGCATGAACACTTTAAATTCGTTAAACTTCATTTTTGATATGTATTCTGGAGTGACTCTTGTATTCATTAAAAGTTTTTTCACTGTGCTCTTGAATATTTTTTTTGTATTCATTGTAAGTTCATTTACTATTATTGTATGTTATTAAAAATATAATTCATATTTCTGCTATGTTGCAAATGACCATAAAATTTGACTATATACTTCTTTATTTATTATTATACTTGATTACTGTTTCCCTCATTAGCAAGGTAGTGCCAGGAAACAGACGAAGAAAGACCCACCCATCCAAGGAATAGTGGTTCCAATAATGATAATTATATGGTTGCGAAGCGTGGGCTATGGATAGGGTTGTGCGGCGGAGGGTGAATGTGTTGAAATGAGATGTTTGAGGACAATATGTGGTGTGAGGTGGTTTGATTAAGTACTGAAAGGGTAAGAAAGATGTTTGGTAATAAAAAGAGTGAATGAGAGAGCAGAAGAGGGTGTACTGAAATGGTTTGGTCACATGGAGGGAATGAATGAGGAAAGATTGACAAAGAGGATATATGTGTCAGAGGTGGAGGGAACGAGGAGAAGTGGGAGACCAAATTGGATGTGGAAGGATGAAATGAATAAGATTTTGAGGTACTGGGGCCTGAACATACAGGAGGGTGAATGGCATGCAAGGAATAGAATGAATTGGAAAGATGTGGTATGCTGGGGTCAACGTGCTGTCAGTGGATTGAACCAAAGCATGTGAAGCGTCTTGGGTAAACCACGGAAAGTTTTGTGGGGCCTGGATGTGGAAAGGGAGCTGTGGTTTCAGTGCATTACACATGACAGCTAGAGACTGAGTGTGAACGAATGTGGCCTTTGTTGTCTTTTCTTATCACTACCTTGCGCGCATGGGGGGATGCCATTTCATGTGTGGCGGGGTGGTAAAGGGAATGGATGAAGGCAGCAAGTATGAATATGTACATGTGTATATATGTATATGTCTGTGTATGTATATCTATGTATACGTTGAAATGTATAGATATGTATATGTGCGTGTGTGGGCGTGTATTTATATACATATGTATGTGCGTGGGTCGAGCCATTTTTTCATGTTTCCTTGCGCTACCTCGCTAACGTGGGAGACAGCGACAAAGTATAATAAAATAGATAAAATAATATACATATACATACTACGTGCTGTCAATGGACAAATTTCTAAAATAGTTTAGTTTAGAATTGATTAGAATTTGTAATGATGAATACAATCTTTACCTTTCTACAGGTTTGCTTTTCTGAGGAACATTTCAGTATAAGAACAGTGTCTCTGTAATCATCGTGGGATTAATTAAGAATTGCATAAATATCATGAGGAGGAAACCCAAGAAAGGAAAACAGAAGATTAAACCTCTTACACCTACCCAACAAAGTACCACCACAAAATATGATGTGAAAGAAATTTGTTCGTCAGTAATAAATACTACTAAAAGTAGTGATCACAGCATGCCAAGTAGTTCTGAAGAATGTACAATTCTTTCCCCATTACATTCTAGTTTAACATCAGAATCAGGTGAAAGTGACTTTGAATTCTCCCCAGAGACAGCAGAACAGCTTAGAAGGCATATAGAAGGCAAACATTTTGTAAGTGAGGAAAGGAAGGCACAGTTATGGAAAGAGATCTGTGAAACAGCCATCTCAGCAAAGTGACCTGAAGGAAATAATAGTGGTAATAATCCTGTTTCATTTACTTGGGTTTTAAAACTATTATTTTGTTTATCAAACTATAAGAAAAAGGATTTACCTTGTTAAATGGTCTTTAATTTACCCAACAAATTATTATTTTTGTTATTTCATTTTCATCTTTGAAGCTGATATGCTTGTTTAAAACTTTCACCATTAAGTTTATGCTGTTAAAGATATAAGTCCAACTACAGACAACTTTAATGGAGCAGAAAGGTATATGAGATGTCAGAACCTAATATGAAATATCTTACTTGCAAGAAATCAAACTAATTATCTCTTGGCGTATGGAAAATCCTTTCTAAACTCTTTACTGCTCACAGTGCATTACATATTTCATTGTGAAAAATAATCACATTGTATTATCTTAAAAGAAAGTGAAGCAGTTCTCTTATGCTTAAACTATAAGAAAAGAAAAACTAGGCTTGAAATGATGACATCTTATTCCCCAAATGAAGTATATCATGTACAAACTTGTCAAAATGATTATAGGTGGGATGCTAGGAGTGTAAGAGGAATGGTGTTGCTACTTGCCTATTCATTGGGAAGGAGCTCAACATTAAGAGTGCCCCATCTTTTCACACCATATATCCATCTATCTTTATCGGTGGTGCCTATTCCCTTTGTGATCTCCCTCAAGGAGGCAGCCACAGCAAAAGTCTCCATAACTAAACTTTAGTGACATTTCTATTATACAGAGAATGCAGGTCAGATAAGCATGATCAAAGATTTTTTGGCATGAAATTATATGATAAGTAGTGTACATGATATGTGGTTTATGAGGTTTGATGGGGTTCTCTCAAGGAACATGATACTAATGTATATGCTTATCTTTTATTGAAAGTCAAAGAGGACTGTAAATAAGAATGAAATACAAGTGCTTTGGTAGTTTGATACAGAGGACTGTAGCTTGGTGCTATGGAATCTTAAGGTGACTGATGTGACGGTTTAGATTATATGTGGTAGGCACGAAGTCCTTTCTGTTCATGAAAGTGGGTGAAAAATTTGAGTAGTGTAGTGAAAGTGGAAAGGTGATTGGATACATATGATTTAAGAAAGGGTTCATTCTTAACCCTTAAATACTGGGGACCTTTAAAGAATTTTACATAATTTGGAAAAAAAGTGTTCAGATTTTGTTTTCAATTATAAACTGAAGCACATTCAGAAGTAAAGGTTATGTAGAAAAAGGAAGCATACATACCTTATTTGGCCTTGGTGTAATGCTGAAGTTGATGTGTGGATCTCCTTGGGATTGGTGAAGAAATGGTTAAGAGGGGTTTTCAAGGGTGTGCATTATTCAGATTTTCTTTTTCCCATTATAATTTCAAAGAAATACCTGTAAAAGTAAAGGACATGTACAAAAAGTACACCAATATATATGGCTGTGGATAATACTGAAGCTAATGCATATATCTCGGGGAGTGAAGGAGGAAGGGTTTTCGAGAATTTTTTTGTCATTCAAGCTCTGTTTCTCAACATATGATTAAAAAGTGAACATATAGAAGTCTAAGATAGTACAAAAAGATGGCTAACATGTTTCAGATGAGCATGATCATCTTCGTTATCATCAATGTTAAGTTAATGCATAGATCCCAGGGGAATGGTGCAGTTATGGAGGAGAGTGTGCATCACAGTTTGGGGCATCAGAGTCACAACTCACTCTACATGCATAGGGCAAAAACCAAGACCATACAAATATCATGCTAATGGCACTCAAAAAAAAATGCTACTCTTATGACTCCTGAAGTTCCATGTCTGTTAGCTGTTTGCCTTCCAGCATTTAAGGGTTAAATACATGTGGGTGAGTAGGGAGTGAATGGATTATGTGCTAATTAACAGGGAGATAAACAGAGGTAGGGATGTGAACAAGCGTAGAGGGTAATGGTTGAAACATCTTATCATTTCTTGGTGAGGGTGAGTTAAAAGTTGCTGGTGGGTTAAGAATACAAGTAAGTGAAATATGAGGGAAAGAATTGGATGGAACTGAACAAGCTTAAGAAAGTGGCGTGTATGCGGTGGTATGAACAGAAATGAGAACAGAATGGCATTGGCTGAGAGTGAATGAAACACTGGAAGGGAAGAGGAGTTGAAAGTATTTAGGAAAGCATTGCTCAATGGTGAACAGCTTGTGGAATTGTGTGTGTGCTGAAAAAGGATTGGCAATTAGGAATACAACACTTGAACACCTGGTGTAAAAGTGACATGCATAGTGTACATTGCAGATTGTTGGGTTATAAACTAACTGAAAGGCATGCAAAGGAGACTCTTTAATGTAAATACACTAAGATGGATAGTTGGTGGGTAGCATGATAATTCCTTAGTGGGCACAAGGGTGCAAGTATATAATGACTTCAGGAAAAGAGGAAATGACATGGGTAGGAAGAGGGTGGTGAAAGAGAATGAGCTTGGGACAGAGGCTTGTGTGGGAATCTACCAGGAGTGATTGGGTGATGAATGGTAAAAGGTGATGAGAGTAAATGGACAAGAAATGGAAGGTATTAAAGGAAACAGTCTTTACATATGTGGAAGAAGTAAGTGTGTGGCATATGGAATGTGGATGTAAAAAAGAACAGTGAATGGTGGAATGAGAAAGTTTAAGATTCTAGTGAAATAGATGCCACGGATGGGCATTACCTGCAAGGAAAGATTGCAATCAGTTGGGTAATGTACCAGAGGAAGTGGCAGGAGATCAAGAGGAAGATGCAGGTTCTGAAAAAGAGGGCAAACGAAAGATAAGGTGGGAAAGTGTTGGCAAACTTCAGAAAAGATAAGAAAATATTTTATGGAAGGAGGTGAATAGTTTAAGGATAACAAATAGGAGCATAAGTGAGGGGAGCACATGGGCAAGTGGTAACATTTAAAGAAGAGGTGAAGAGGAGTTGAAATGAGTATTTTGAAGGACATATGTGTTTGGCATGTGGAGGTGCACAGAGCAAGATAGCTTGGGAAGGTGACTGAAATGGATGAGATAGCAGTTGAATTTCTCAAAGAGGGTTACAGTGTTGTTGATTAGTTAGTCTACATTTTCAGAGAAGGTACTAAGGTACAGTTCAAAGTGAGGTGCCATAGGAATGTTTGTACAGTGCCAATGCAAAGGCAAGAAAACAAAAGGGAATGTTTGAATTACTGAGGCATAAGTCTGTTCAGTACATACATCTAATAAGTCATATGAGAATGTTGAGGGAAAGGGTAGTGGCATGCATGTTCTGGTTCACCAAGGAATTTTAATCCTCACATTTGGGAATTAAGAGGATTAAAAAACATTTTGGCCCATTGCATCATGTTTGTTATAACCTTGATGTTAGGAAGGTAGTTTTCCTTGGCCTTCCTGAGATACTTTCCTTTGAAGAGATCAACACAGAGGTCTTTGGTATTCTTTTAACACATTTTTTTCATACTCCTTTGCCATTTCCTGCTTCACATAGTGCTAGGAACAGAACAACACCTCACCTGTTAATAGCTATTATCTAGCTGTCATGTGTAATGCACTGAAACTAGAGTTTCCATCCACAGCCAAACCTCACAGTTCTTTCCATTGCCTTCTGATCATCTCATTTGCCTGTGTTAAGTCCATTACCACAACATATATCTTTCCATATCACTCTATACTAGTGGTTTCCAACCTCAGGATCATGAACCAATGTTGGGTCAGCAGTCTATTTTGAGTGCATTGACAAGGGTCTCCAGTAACTGACTTCTAACTTTCCTTTAAAATCCAGCATTGGCAGTGCCATTAGGGAGGATTAAAACAGCCGGTTCCCTACATTTTTCTCCCCTCCACCATAGTTATAAGATGTTCTTTAACTATAAGTCCTATGTGACTGGTGCAGCAAACAGGCCTTTCTGTTCATCTAATGTTTGCTCCAAAGTTTTGCTATACATACTCTGTTGATGCTCACATTGGTAACTCTGGACAGTTTTCAGTTTTGTTTGTTTTTAAATGATTATCATGCACTAGATATCTCAATACAGGTAGTCTCTGGGATATAAATAGGTTAGATTCCTGGACCCAGTTCTTATGGTGATCTGTTCATGTCCAAAACTATGTACCTATTCCAGATAGTAACAATGTATTGGATATTATATACTGGAGTAAATACAGTAAATACAACATTGTCTGAAGCATCACTTAATGCATTTCTGGGGTTTGTATCAGTAACAGACCATATGTCAAAATAGGAATTACCTATTGTGTTCTGGAGCTTGTTCCGAAGTACAGATGTACGCAGGTTGGACTCTGCAAGTTGGGTCCCCCAGTATTTGAAGCAGATATTTCATTTTAGAGGATAAAGCAGTTTCATTCATCATTCGTTAATGTCCAGAACTTCATCGTTGAGCATTTGTTAATATTAATTCAGTCATTGTATGCTTTAGGATACAATCCTCCCTTCCTACTCATACACTTTCCTTGCTTTTCTGGTAAAAACTCCATGCTGCATCTAGTAGCTTTCCTCCCATACCATATATTCATATCACTTTCCACAAAGCTTCTCTATCGACCTTATTGTATATGTTCTCCAGGTCTATAAATTCATTTTATAAATCTTTCTCTGGTACTTCTCACACATCTTTAGAGAAAAATACCTGATCCATTCATCCTCTTCCTTTCCAGAAACCACATTGTTCCTCCCCAATCTGATGCTCTTTATGTACACCTACCCCTCTCCCATACAACTAATTAGGTATCCTCAAAAAAGTTTATATCTATAATTTAGGCATTCACTTTTATCTCACTCATTTATATATTATCACACCACTACAGGCATTTTGCCATACATTTACTGAAAATCCTAATACATTTACTGAAAATTCTAAGTAATGTTAACACAGTGTCATTCCCTTTCATGAGAAATTCAACTGCAGTCCTATCCACTTTAACATGCTTCTTCTTACCCAAGACTTTCACCACCTCCACTTTTTCCAGCAAGCCATTTGACTTATTCTCTTAATCCTCATGCCGACTTGCCCCACACAACCAACATGTACTATCCTGTCATCTAACACATACAACAGTCCTTAAAAGAAATATTTGTTTCCTCTTTACCTTCTATATGACTTCACCACTTCCCCATTTACTCTTTTTACTTTAGTTATTTGTTCTCATATTTTTGTATTCTAGCTGAAGCTTGCCAATACTTTCTCACTCCATCCTTTTTTCAGCCCCTGCACTAACCTCTTGCTCTTCCTCTTGTGTACCTCCCAATCACTTTTACTCCTAATGTGTGGGTACTGCATGCACATTTCTCTTCTGTCTTTCATTAGCAAATTAACTTCCTCATCCCACAACTCATTACACTTTGCCATCTGCTTACATCCCAGTTTTCACATACCAGCACTTCATTTGCACATGTAAGCACTGCTTCCTTAATTGTCTTTCACTCCTCACTTTTTCTTAATTTGCAGAACATCATGGATTCACAAAACATAAGTATTTCTTGAAACAATTTTTTTTTTTTTTTTTTCAGTGAGGTCTGAATTTTACCATCATCATGACACAGAGAGTGGTTGTTCTGCTGGATATGGATTGCTTCTACGTGCAGGTAGAAGAACGTGACCACCCAAACATCAAGGGAGTCCCTGCTGCAGTAGTCCAGTACAACTCTTGGAAGGGTGGAGGGTAAACGTTTAATTTGTTTCAGAAATTAGCAGGGTTATAAATGCAATTTTTGTGAGGTTTTCACAAGATGGTGGGATATAGTACCTATAAACCTATTTGCTCATGATGTACTGATTGAATAAAGGGTGAAAACCCCATTTTATGGAAGACTAAAACTGAAGTGCTGAACATGGAATCCTAACTTTGTAATTTATAGAAAAATGGCTTAAAATTTTACCCATATGATCTCGGCTGTTTCTTTCTTTCTTGTTCTGATATCATGCATGCCTTTTCCCTCAGTCACTGAACAGTGGTGGATGCACAGTATTTTGTAACTTAGTCACTGACCATCACTAACTTTCATGTGATGAAGATGACAAAAAAATATGCTGGTCTATACATCATTAAAATAGACTCGTTAATAAAAGACTAGAAGGAAAACATTACGAGTTAAAGTAATGATTCCATAAAACCTCAAGTTAACTAAATACATGGAAATTAATTTCACAAAAATGCAGACAAAAAATGTAAAGATAACCTCAAACTAATTAAACACAAGAAAATAAATTAAACAAATACAAATGGACTCTGACAAGAAATGTAAAGATCATGTTGAGACCATTCATCACATTTCTTCCATGTCTATCTATCCCTTCAGGAACTCCCTCAAGGGGATGGCCATGTCAAAAGAGTTTCCATAACTGGTGAACTCAAGTGCTGCTTAGCTTTTAGTGCCTCACCCTTAGCAGGCCACTGGCTGAGAGCAACTATAGCGCAGTGTCTACTTAATGTGTCTACCTAAAGTTTCTACCACCTACTACTACCTAATGCTCCTGTCTGATGTTCCTAACTACTACTGTCTATTGACCTTACCCTTTTGCCAAAAGGCAGTGCAAGCACAAAGTGCTTATCACAGGAAAATCTTGTTATGAAGAATAAGTAATGTGAGTTAAGTGTTACCATGTGTTATATGTGATGGGTGTGCGTGTGTTGCAAATTGACAACCACTGCAGTGCTGGCCATCACAACACTCCCAATACCCAAGCAGGTATTACTGGTGATTTACTTCCCTGGTCCATAGCTGAATACCAATTACTACCCACCTACTACACTGCCTTGCTCTGCCCATGTATGTTAGTGCTTCACTGCATGTATCGAATGATGTTATGCTAATTTTTCTCCCTCTTTACGCTTCATAATTCTCTTTCAAAATTATCATCCTGAGGGTCAAAAGAAAATGTTATCCCACCAGTTGCAGTGCTTGAATAACTGGCCAAGGAGCTGGAACTTTTTAGAAAAACTGGAGAGACTAAACTTCCCTCATCCAGTTATGAGTTCCTTGACAACTGTGTGTACTGCTTGTAGCATGGTTATCAGATGGACAGTGCACTACTTCAAGGATATATTCTTTTAATTGCCATCATCTATTACCCCAAGTATCCCTTTACCAGAGTCTGCTGTACCTCTGCACTTAGTAGCAGGGACAGATGGACTCCTTTGGAGCATGAGTTTTTTTTAACTAAACTGTACTTTTTGTCAACTGATGAAGATACAGCCTTAACAAAGAAGACTTTATTTACTAGCAGTGTGACCTGAATTTAGCAGAATCCATGAACTCCAATTCAAGGAGATATATTTTTCTTACATATTCACTATTTCCTGAATTATTATACATTATTATTATTGTTATACCTAGTTGCTGTTTCCCACATCACCGAGGTAGTGTCAGGAAACAGATGAAGAACAGCCCATCCACTTATATACACACATATATATACATAAACACCCATACATGCACATACATACACTTTTTTTTTTCTTTTTTTTTTTTGCTTTGTCGCTGTCTCCCGCGTTTGCGAGGAAGCGCAAGGAAACAGACGAAAGAAATGGCCCAACCCACCCCCATACACATGTATATACATACGTCCACACACGCAAATATACATACCTACACAGCTTTCCATGGTTTACCCCAGACGCTTCACATGCCCTGATTCAATCCACTGACAGCACGTCAACCACGGTATACCACATTGATCCAATTCACTCTATTCCTTGCCCTCCTTTCACCCTCCTGCATGTTCAGGCCCCGATCACACAAAATCTTTTTCACTCCACCTTTCCACCTCCAATTTGGTCTCCCACTTCTCGTTCCCTCCACCTCCGACACATATATCCTCTTGGTCAATCTTTCCTCACTCATTCTCTCCATGTGCCCAAACCATTTCAAAACACCCTCTTCTGCTCTCTCAACCACGCTCTTTTTATTTCCACACATCTCTCTTAAACTTACGTTACTTACTCGATCAAACCACCTCACACCACACATTGTCCTCAAACATCTCATTTCCAGCACATCCATCCTCCTGTGCACAACTCTATCCATAGCCCACGCCTCGCAACCATACAACATTGTTGGAACCACTATTCCTTCAAACATACCCATTTTTGCTTTCCGAGATAATGTTCTCGACTTCCACACATTCTTCAAGGCTCCCAGGATTTTCGCCCCCTCCCCCACCCTATGATCCACTTCCGCTTCCATGGTTCCATCCGCTGCCAGATCCACTCCCAGATATCTAAAACACTTTACTTCCTCCAGTTTTGCTCCATACATACACATATGCAGACATATACATATGTACACTCGTCTTCATCCATTCTTGTTGCCACCTCATCCAACAGGAAACAGCACCGCCACTGCAAGTGAAAAGTCACCTTCAGCAAGGCTGTATCATTGGGAGTACAGTTTTCTCAACCAACTTCCCACTCCGAAGGAGTCTATATTTCCAAGCTTCTGGAAGTATCATAGCTTCGGGCTGCAGGAACCTTTAGCAAGGTCCTGGCTGACACCATGGCTCTTCCGATAAATTGGTCTTTTTTTTTTTCGATAATTCATCATTACTCTAATTACCCTAAGTCCAATGAAAGAATCCTAATGTTATCCAGGAACTGTTTAGAGGCTCCTGCAGCCTAGGACTGAACTATTTCCAGTAGCACTCCTTTGGAGTGAGAAGTTACAAATTGGTAATTACATTAAGTACTGCATGCTCTTGGCCAAGCAGGCTGAAAAAATGAAAAATTCAAAATGCTCTTTTGTGTAGCTTAACCATCCACTCATTTTTTCCATACTACATTTTGTATTCCAGCATTATAGCAGTCAATTATGAGGCAAGGGGCTTTGGAGTGAAGCGGGGTATGCGTGGAGACGAGGCTCGAAGCAAGTGTCCAGACATACAATTGATTCAAGTGCCTGTAAACCGGGGCAAAGCTGATCTTACAAAGTATGTACTTTTGGGGTTGTGTATATATTAAGTTATGGTAGATTTCCACATTTTTTAGTGTAGCCTTTTAAGAATGGTTAATATCAAAGCATTTGCAAGAAGGGGACCTTACAAGGAGAGTATATGATATTACAATTAAAGGGGTTAGAGTGAGATGAAGACCACCTGTGACATAGGGAAATAGAATGGTTGAGTACTGGAGGGAGAGAAATGGGGGAAGAATAAGTGGAATTGTATGTATGGGGAGTTATATAAGGACAGGGATAAGTGGAGACTTTTGTCATGGCCACCTTCTGATGGGAACAGGCATCAGATAAATAGATCAAAAACTATTTGCATTTCCTTTTTCACCAAAACTTTATGGCGGCACAACAAACTGATGATTCTCCCATGCTGATTCAGTGGTGCCACTGGTTGAGATGGGCTGGGTGGATCTCGGGGCCCAGGTAAATGGGATCCACCCTTCTTGCATAACCACATTTCCTAGACTTGGCTATTTATCTATCAAATTTTGTAACATTCATAGTCTTAAATCTAACCGATGATTCTCCAGTGCCAATTTATGGCATTGCCACTGGTTGAAAGGGGCTGGGTGGATTTCAGGGTCCACCTGACTGCCATCATACTACTGGGATCCACCCTACTCCCATCACCACATTTCCTAGACTTGGCTCTTTCTCTATTCATTTTTACAACATTCATTTCAAATCTAAAGCGTATATTGGTGGAAATAGCAAAAGGAACCCTATGGAGTTTTACTGTTATGTTATAAGCAAGAGAGTCATCAACCACTCAATTGGTCCATTAATTATAGAAAATAGTGACAAAAAAGCCATAGCAAAAATATTGAATGACTTTTTTGCATCTGTAATTACAATCGAAGATGCAACTCAAGTCTCAAATCCAGTTTCTTTGATGAGAGGAAATTTTCTTCCACAAACTGACATAAAAACTGAAGGTGCTATTAACAATAAACAGAATGAAAATAAATAAAACGGCATGTCCTGATAAGTTTTAACCAAGGACAAGGAAAGGGGCAAAAAATGATAGTTAAGACCTTGACTACCCTTTTCAATAAGTCACTTACTAAGGGAAAAGTTCCAGATGAATGGAAGTTTGCCAGTGTAACACAGATCCTCAAAGAAGGTAATAAGTCATTGCCCAGAAAGTATCATCCATTTAGCTTGAAGTCAGTTGTTGGAAAACTTAGGGAAACCATCATTTTTAGATAGGATTCTTAACTATTTAGAGGACCACCAGTTAATAAATGATTCTCACCATGGTTCTCAATGGAATTGGTTATATCTTATTGATTTCTCTTATGATATAATCAACACGTATGATGAAAGTAAAGCAGTTGATGTAATTCATCAAAATGTTCAAAAAGCAGTCAATATGGTTCTGCATCAAAGGTTATTAGCACAAATTCAGAAAAATGGCATTGATGGGGTTGTTCTTTGGTGGAAAGGAAATTAGTTGACTGTTTGTAAGCAAAGATTAATGGTCAAGCCTCAGAATGGCTAGATGAAACAAGTGATGTTGGGAGTGCCACAAGGACCAATCTTTCCCATATATATTAATTTAGGATATCAAAATTTACTGATGACACAAAGCTTGGAAATAAAATCTGCACATGAACAAGAACATTAATAGCTTCAAATTGACAGACAAACTGATGGCAAATGAATTTTGATACTGATAAATGCAAAGTTTTACATATCAAAAACTAAAAGGCATGCTACAGTATGAGTTCTATTGAACTGCAAATGGGAAGTTAGGAAAAGATTTGGTTATAATAATCTCTAGTGACCTAAAACCCAGTAAGCACTGCAGAGAAGCAGTGAAAAAAAGCAAACAGAATTCTTGGATTCAGTTAGGGCCTCTGAATGTAAATCCAGAAAAATCATCTTTAGTCTTTAAAATTCATTTGTTCATCCCCATCTTGATTATTATGTTTGGCTTTGGTCACCTTGCATATAAAAAGACGTAGACAGAATGGACAGAGTGTAGTTTTGAGCAACCAAGACAATTCCTCAGCTGGGACACAGATCTTACAAGGGCAGATTAAATGATGAATCTATTTAGCTCAGAAAAGAGGTATCTAATACCACTGTTCAAAATTATGAAAGGCTTCGACAATCTTGTGTTACTTAAGACTTGATTCATTTGGCTTCACTTGCAGTAATGGATGCAAACTGGGCAGCTGCTATAGCTCACGAGGTGATACTTTTTTTTCAACGGCACTGTTAACACATGGAACGATTTGCCAATTAGAGCGGTTGAAAGCAGAATTAGATACATTTAAGAACAGACTTGATAAATATGTTGCTTGAAGAGTATGGCTTTCATTATTTGCATCTCCTCAGTCACACTGCCAATGTGCAAGTTATTCTCTCTGAATTATTTATATACCTTCTAACTTTCACCAAACTAATCTGTGTGTTTTTTATATCTTCCACTATCACTTGAAAGTACCCAATGGTCTATTGCTATCTTAATTCCTTTGTATACTGTAATCATAATGTAATGAAAAGTAGAGCAGTAAAGTGTCAGTTGTACTTTGCTCACACAATAAACTAATACTCTGCCTTTTTCTCATTTCAACAGATACCGTAATGCAGGGAAAGAAGTTATTAATGTGTTGTGTGACTATAGTGACTGCATAGAGAGAGCAAGCATAGATGAGGCGTACATTGATTTCACAAATGTAATTGAAGAACTAATGAAGCAGTTAGTAGGAAGCAAAATTACTTCACAAATGCTGACATCAACATGGGTAGTTGGCTGTGATAAAACTGAAAGTGAGGATAAACAAGGTAAACTATCAGACATGTATTTTTCCATTATGAATAACCATTTCTTTATGTGGATCAGGATCATACAAGTTTATAACTCATTCATGTGAATACTTTGTAATGTCTGGTATTCTGAAAAGAACACATTGTTAAAGAGCCTTTCAGACATTCACTTTGCACAGCAGATCAAATAAATCTTCATTCATGCATACATATTCCCACAGAAAATGCTTTCACAGTATATAATCAATGGCTACTCATATAACATTGCTACATGAAATACTTATAGCTTCAGCACTTCACTCAGTGTATCTATTAAACTTTGTCATGGTCTTCCTCTTTCCTAGGGCAAAATAGCAAACAAGTATAAAAACAAAAAATAATATGAATATAGAAGGTAACTTAAGAGGGATGGGAGCAGGGACCGGATATCTTCCCCTCCTGTATTAAGGAGGGGGAAATGAAGGAACAAAGAGCCAAATGAGGATCTATTATCCTCTTAGATTCGGTTATCAGTTTTGAATGATACCTTATGCAACAAATTGCAGATATTTAAGAATATACATATATATTCTTTCTTTCATACTTGATTGTTGTTTCCCATGGTAACAGGGCTGCACTAGGAACAGACGAAGAAAGGCTGCATCTGCTCACATCCATTTTCAAGCTGTTAATGTAATGTACTGAAAACAGAGCTCCCTATCCATAACCAGGCCTCACAGACTTTTCCGTAATATACCCCAAATGCTTCAAATGCTCTGGTTTAGTCCACTGACAGCATATCAACCCTAGCATGCCACATCATTCTAATTCACTCTATACCTTGCACTCCTTTCACCCTCCAGCATGTTCTGGCCGCGATCACTCAAAGTCTTTTTTATTCAGTGTATTTATAATTACCCCATGACCAATTTCTATCCGGATGATACACATGACCTTTCTAAAGGTTTTTTGCAGACCATGGGTGTGCTGCTTCCAGTATCAGGAAAATGTTGACTCCTTTAGTGTGAGCAGATTGACAAAACTACACTCCCAGTGATACAACCTTGCTAAAGGTGACTTCACTTCCGGTGTACCCTTGTGCGGGTGGATTCAAGTAGATTCCAGTAACCTCTCTCTCTCTCTCTCCTTTTTTTTCATATCTCCACCATTTCCCACTTGAGCAATGTAGGGTCAAATACAGATCACTGAGCCTTAGAGGGAAAATTCTTCTCATAGCTTTTTGTTTGTTTGTTTGCTGAGATGGCACAGACAACTGAGGCCCTAATCAAGGCCATCCTATTTGGAAAGTAATATTTCCAGCCACCCACTCCCATCCCTCTTAGTTTCCTTTTACATGCAGGGAATACATGGGTAGTATTCTTTCTTCGCTGTCCCCAGGGATAATATATATATTCATACTTGCTCGCCTTTATGCATTCCCATTATAACCCCGTCCTACAGGAAACAGCATCGCCACTCCCTGCATCAGCGAGTTAGTGCCACGAAACAGATGAAAAAAGGCCACATCCACTCACACTTAGTCACTAGCTGTCATGTGTAGTGCACCAAAACATCAGCTCCCTATCTACATCCAGGCCCCACATACCTTTTCATGATTTACCCCAGACATTTCACATGTCATGGTTGAGTCCATTGACAGCATATTGGCCCCATTACACTACGTCATTCCAATTCACTCTATTCATGCACATACCTATCTCTCCTTTCTTCTCATCATGGATATATACACACTCATTCAGACACCCTAGTTTGAGCCTTTGATGAGGACGAGGACTCCTGCTTGACTCCTTCTCCTGCATCCACTTTTAGAAATTGAAATACAAGAAGGGAAGGGATTCCAGCCCCCTGCTTCTGCCCTTTTTAGTCACCTTCTACAACATGCAGGTTTTTTTTTTTTTTTTTTTTTGTCGCTGTCTCCCGCGTTTGCGAGGTAGCGCAAGGAAACAGACGAAAGAAATGGCCCAACCCACCCCCATACACATGCCTTGATTCAATCCACTGACAGCACGTCAACCCCGGTATACCACATCGCTCCAATTCACTCTATTCTTTGCCCTCCTTTCACCCTCCTGCATGTTCAGGCCCCGATCACACAAAATCTTTTTCACTCCATCTTTCCACCTCCAATTTGGTCTCCCTCTTCTCCTCATTCCCTCCACCTCCGACACATATATCCTCTTGGTCAATCTTTCCTCACTCATTCTCTCCATGTGCCCAAACCACTTCAAAACACCCTCTTCTGCTCTCTCAACCACTCTCTTTTTATTTCCATACATCTCTCTTACCCTTACGTTACTTACTCGATCAAACCACCTCACACCACACATTGTCCTCAAACATCTCATTTCCAGCACATCCATCCTCCTGTGCACAACTCTATCCATAGTCCATGCCTCGCAACCATACAACATTGTTGGAACCACTATTCCTTCAAACATACCCATTTTCGCTTTCCGAGATAATGTTCTCGACTTCCACACATTCTTCAAGGCTCCCAGAATTTTCGCCCCCTCCCCCACCCTATGATCCACTTCCGCTTCCATGGCTCCATCCGCTGCCATATATATATATATATGTGTGTGTGTGTGTATGTACAATTCCAAAATATTAATAGTATTGGAAAAAGTCTTAAGTGTGGAAAAATATATGTGTTTAGAGAAAGTTTCTGGTAATAGATGATATATATTTACAGGTATGCAGCAAAATAACATACAGAATTGGTTAGCATCACTCTCCGAAAATGAAGACTGTGCATCGTTCATTACATCTGAAGATCCTAACTGGGACAACCTGAGGCTTACCTATGCTGCAGCTCTTTGTGAAGAAATGAGAAGAGCAGTTCTTGAACGTACCAGTTTTAAATGTTCAGCTGGAATAGCTCATAACAAGGTTGGTGCATAATTTAGTGCACAGTTGGACACACAAAAACACAATGTTCACTCACTTTTACACTCTATATTATGACACATAATAGGGGATAGGGGAGAAAGTATACTTCCCTTGTATTCCCTGCGTGTCATAGAAGGCGGCTAAAAGGGGAGGGAGTGGGTGGCTGGAAATCCTCTCCTCTCGTTTTTTTTAATTTTCCAAAAAAGGGAACAGAGAAGGGGGCCAGGTGAGGATATTCCCTCAAAGGTTCAGTCCTCTGTTCTTAACGCTACCTCGCTAATGCGGGAAATATATATATATATATATATATATATATATATATAGAGAGAGAGAGAGAGAGAGAGAGAGAGAGAGAGCTGTGGTTTAGGTGCATTATTACATGACAGCTAGATACTGAATGTGAACAAATGTGGCCTTTGTTGTCTTTTCCTAGCACTACCTCGCGCACATGAGGGGGGAGGGGGTTGTTATTTGATGTATATGTGCGTGTGTGGACGTGTATGTATATGCATGTGTATGTGGGTGGGTTGGGCCATTCTTTCGTCTGTTTCCTTGTGCTACCTCGCTAACGTGGGAGACAGCGACAAAGCAATATATATATATATATATATATATATATATATATATATATATATATATATATATATATATCCTCCCCTCTCATTTTTTTTTAATTTTCCAAAGGGAGGAACAGAGGAGGGGGCCAGGTGAGGGTATTCCCTCAAAGGCCCAGTCCTCTGTTCTTAACGCTACCTCGCTATCTCGGGAAATGGCGAATAGTATGAAAAAATATATATATATATATATATATATATATATATATATATATATATATTATAGCACCAAAGTTCTCAAGATATACGGGGGGGGGGGGAAATAAGAAGTTGGCCATAAGTGAAGGCAGGTTGACTACACTGAGTTACCTTTAAATTAATTTCAAGAAGCATTTTCCTTCTTTATGATACCCTCCATAAAGGGAGAAATTCTAAATATTGTGTCCTTCAGCATATATAGGCAATTTAGAATTTAGAGCCTCAAGATACCAGGATGTATTTTTTGAATGATTGGTACTTTGATGAAGTGGTTTGGTTGATTGTGTGGGTACAACTGCTTTGATGGGATGGTGACAAGTATGCATGCATCCTTCGGTCCTATTGTCATAGTGCACATAATGGTCTTTCCATGTTGGTACTTTGATGAAGTGGTTTGGTTGATTGTTTGGGTACAACTGCTTTGATGGGATGGTGACAAATATGCATGCATCCTTCAGTCCTATAGTCATAGTGCACAAAATGGTCTTTCCATGTGAACCAGTTCTCTGGGTGAAACATTCTAAATTTCATAAGAACTACAGATTTTTGTTTTTGGGTCACTTCCTGTTCAGTGATCATTGCTTGTTTTGCAGTCCCTCATCCTCAGGACTTGAGGTACTGTACATTACATTGCAGGGTATGCTTTGTTTCAGATGTTAGCAAAGCTATCTTGTGGATTTCACAAACCAAACCAGCAGACAGTATTACCTCAAAGTCATGTTGGGGAGCTGTGGGAGAGCACAGAAGTTGGGAAGGTACGCAACCTCGGAGGTAAATTGGGAGAGTCATTGACAGAGGAACTTGGCTGTGTTACCATGGCTGACCTGGGCCGCCTTTCCCTTCATCGACTTCAGGGAAGATATGATGATAAAACTGCGTAAGTTGTTCATTATTTTTATGTTGGCCTACTGTGTTCTTTATTTACTGATATTAAAGTATTTTTATGAACCTTTTTTCCTGTATGAAGCTGAGCCGATGTATTTCATGGAGAGTCATAAGACTAATTTGAAAGGAATACATTTTCTCCCATAATTCTTTTCTTTCCTCTGCTGTTTGTCATGCAAAATTGAGAGATTCTCATGGACAACCTCAAGATTCCCTAGAAAAATCAGGAATAGTACTCTCCAACTCCTAGTGTTTCCAGTGAGGAACTGCTGGCCTTCCCCACCCTTCACAATCCACTCAACAATGGGAGCAGTAGTATACTCATTTTGGGCTCACTTTTGTCCAGTCAGAAACTATCACATAGGTGATGTCATCAACCTTACTCCCTCCCACACTTGACATCTCAGATTTCTCAAAAATCATGCTCTGATAGGATTTTTGCTATGAAACTGGCTTTCTACATGCCATCTATTATCTTTTTATGGGAGAGTGGTGATTGAGAGGGTGGGTGGCATGCACGGAACACCTGTAGTTTCAGTTGTGGCAGAGGATATGTGGGTCAGTTGTTTGCTTTAAAGAATGTGAGAAATATATATAGAAACAGAAGGATTTGCATGTGGCATTTTTTGGATAAGTAGAAATAATATGATAGGGTAAGTCTGACAAGTGTTTGAATTGAAATTCTCTAATGTTTCTCTCTGAGAAGACCAGCTGCTTCTCCACTACTACATAAGTGGGAGTTATGTAAAGCCTTAGATCTTTTATAATCTCATGGTTTTTCTGGCAGTTTGATACTCCATTGTCTTCCTGTGAAAACTTTTCCTTGTATATTTGGACACTGGGAAGAGATTTAGTTAATTCCATACTATGTTTAGACACGACTTTTTTATTTTCGGCAAAAAATTAAACTGTTAGATTTGGAAATAGCCCCATTATCATCAACTCTTGGAAGATTTAATGATGAGAGCTGTATTTTTGCCCACTTAAATCTCTCAGAGACCTTTTGGACTTCACCAGAGGGTACTGAATGAACCATGTACCTATGCACCTTCTTCCATAATTACCCCAGATCCTCATTCTAAGAGAGTTCTGGTGTTATCCCGGAACTCTTTCCTGAAGGTCCTGCAGCTCCAAGGCTGTTACTTCCAGTTGCAGGAAAATTATGTACTCCTTTGGAGTGAATTCTTATACAAATGTGCACTTGCTGTGTAACTGTGCATGTGGAATCACTTAAGCTCCTTCCAGTGAGATATTTTTCCTTGAGGAATAAGGAACTCAATTTACTAGGTGAAGCTGAGCTTTATGCTTGAACACTTTATATTAGAAAGGAGGCCTGTACTTTAGCTTTCTTCAAAAACAGTTGTCAGAGGAAACCAAGGAAAGGGTTTTTGACACCTCTCTACTACCTGCATCAGATGGGACCATAGTTTGGATGTTGCAAATCTAGCCTTTGTGGCTCTAGGGACAGACTAGTGTGCCAGTGAATCACCACGAAGGGTATTTATTTTCAGTTTTGGATTTAATCCTCGTATCTGAAAGTTTATCTCTGAACACTCCTCCACCATGTGAGTATGCGATCATGCTCACATTTGGAGGTTTTGAAATGGTAAAACTTTGTCATCTCATAGGTGGTGCCCTTTCTGAATTTTTGATGGTTTTCTTACCCTTATATATATCCAAAGAAAGAAAGATTTTTTCAGGGGGTATTGACTAACTGAAACAAAGAGAGATATGTTAAAAGCAAGGGAAACATTTCAACACTAGCCCTTTGAGACAAAGATAAGCAAAATTACAATAGTGCTCAGCTCACATTATGCAGACTGTGCTAGTATGAAAGTAGGAGACCATTTTCATGAATGTAATTTGCTCAGTGTGAGATGGAAAAATATTTTTTATATATAAAGAACTACTTTTGGTTCACAGGCACTGGCTTCATAATCTAGGTAAAGGGATTGATTGTGAGCCTGTCACCTCACGCCAACTTCCCAAAAGTATTGGATGTGGGAAAAATTTCCAAGGAAGAGAAGCACTTAATACAAGGGACAAGGTGAGAAGTAAGAGACAATGAAAAGTGTATGTGTATGACTGCATGTATGCAATAAAACAGTAAAGATGTAATTTGTACTCATATACATGTCTATACCCGTGATTACATGTGTCCTTGTGCATGTGTGTGTGTAACTACATGTTCACAAAAGTTTGTTTCATTTAAATTTGTTGCAATACACTGAAGCCTTTCGTTTCATTTAAATTTGTTGCAATACACTTAAGCCTTTCATTTAAATTTGTTGCAATACACTTTTAAGTCTCATTAAGAATTCTTCGATAAGGAAATTAATTCCTAATATGAAAACCAGTGCTCATCAAAGCTGCTCACGATATCATATTACTTACATTATTAAATCCCTCCAATTTTGATGCACTGAAGACATTTCTCCTTCAGATCTGTAAGATTACCATCATTTTACAATCATTGGTTAAAGTTTGGAGGAAGAACATTCACCAGATACACAAATGAATGCGCCTGCTTTCAAAATTATTGTGATTATTACTTGAACTGTTACTAATGTCTGGAAGGATTGCCTCCAGTTCTCCAATACCTGTGTATTTTCATTTTGTTTCTAATGTTTGAAGGAGAGAAAATTTAAGAATCATGGTTTTCTTCCTTCTTGGGATTTGGTAAACTCCAAAACATTCCATGTAAGGCCTTTTGTTTTCCACCTAAACACCTTTAAATTTAGGTATGGAGCTGCCTTAACATGCTTTGTAGCTTTTCCACCTTGTTAACCCCCTTCATTCTGTAACATTTCAAATTTCATAATGTTCTTTAGATTATCACAAATAACTTATGCTTTCCAGTAAAGTTGCATATTCTTTACTTTCAATGAAGTGTCTTCATATATTGCAGGTACAGAAGTGGATGCTGAGTCTTGCAGAAGAATTGTCAGAACGTTTAGATATAGACCAAAATGCGGTATGTACGATTTTTTTATTATCTATCATACTTTGTCACTGTCTCCCACGTTAGCGAGGTAGCGCAATGAAACAGACGAAAGAATGGCCCAACCCACCCACATACACATGTATATACATACACATCCACACATATACATACCAATACATCTCAACGTATATATATATATATATATATATATATATATATATATATATATATATATATATATATATATATATATATATATTATCCCTGGGGATAGGGGAGAAAGAATACTTCCCACGTATTCCCTGCGTGTCGTAGAAGGCGACTAAAAGGGAAGGGAGCGGGGGGCTGGAAATCCTCCCCTCTCGTTTTTTTTTTTTTTTTTCCAAAAGAAGGAACAGAGAAGAGGTCCAGGTGAGGATATTCCCTCAAAGGCCCAATCCTCTGTTCTTAACGCTACCTCGCTATCGCGGGAAATAGCGAATAGTATAAAAAAAAATATATATATATATATATATATATATATATATATATATATATATATATATATATATATATATATACATATATATATATATATACACACACACACAGACATATACATATATACACATGTACATAATTCATACTGTCTGCCCTTATTCATTCCTGTCGCCACCCTGCCAAACATGAAATAACAACCCCTTCCCCTGCATGTGCGTGAGGTAGCACTAGGAAAAGACAACAAAGGCCACATTCGTTCTCACTCAGTCTCTAGCTGTCATGTATAGTGCACTGAAACCACAGCTCCCTTTCCAAAGGGCCATTTCTGCAGCTTATAACAATAGTTGCCAAACTAGATAAAGTGAACTTAAACCTGGAGTGCATTTAAATACCTTACTTCTTACCTAGAGTCCCTTATACCTTTTAGGAGCTCCTGCAGTGCTCAGGACCATATGTCATGAGGCATGATATTTAAGTGTGCGTGTGGGAGAGGGGCAACTGAGTAGTAAGAGTTCAGTATCTTCATTGTTGTAGTTGCCTCATGGGTATAAAGGGTCTTGCAGTATTTTAAAATGGTGTGTGTAATGTATGATGGGCTGGGTCCAAAGTGCAGACAGGAAAGAATAACTCATATCTCAGGAGTATGGTTTCGGATAGATGTATGTCTGGTGGGGAAAGATCGGATGAGAGGGTGGTTGTTTAGAGCATGGAGTTATTTCATTGGGTGTATGTTTGGTCATTTTTGTGCTAGGGTAAAGGGTACCTTTGGGGATTGGTTTCTGAAACGTGAGGCAGGGGTCAGTTTCTTATTTCTACTTGGGAGCTGTAGTTTGGTTAAGGGATGGTTTTGATGAGAAGGACCATATGCTGCTGCAATAAAGTGAGTACTGAGCACATTGAGATGGGTTTGTATCAAAAGAATCTTGTTTCATTGTGTATGTGTTGAGTGCATGTGGATGCTTAGGCAGCCAGTTATTGTTGTGAGTGCTGTTTCTGACAGGATGGGTGACCAGAAGGATGAAGCATAGTTTAGGGTGGTATGGATATTGTTTTAAGGGGATACTAAGGGATATATGTGTAAATGAGTGGATGGGTCCTTCTTCATCTGTTTCATGGTGCTACTTTGCTGATATAGGAAAAGGCGATCAAGGAATACAGTGAATTGGAACAATGTGTTATACTGGGGTTAATGTCAATGGACTGAACCAGGGCATGTGATGCGTCTGGGGTAAACAATGGCAAGGTCTGTGGGGCCTGGATGTGGATAGGGAGCTGTGGCTTCAGTGCATTACATGACAGCTAGAGACTGAGTGTGAATTAATGTGGCCTTTTCTGGCTGTTTTCCTGGTGCTACCTCGCTGAAGCAGAGGATAGTGATGCTGTTTTCCTTGGGGCGGGGTAGCGCTGGGAATGGATGAAGGCAAGCAAGTATGAATATGTACATATGTAATGTCTGCGTATTGTGGGCATTTATGTATATATATGTGTATGAGTGGATGGGCCATTCTTCATCTGTTTCCTGGTGGTACCTTGCTGATGCAGGAAATGACAATTATGTATAATAAACAAATAAATACTCATATATTATTTATTATACTTGATCGCTGTTTCCCACGTCAGCAACTTAGCGCCAGGAAACAGACAAAGACCCATCCACTCATATACACAAATATATACATACACATACATATACATACACAGACATATACATATATACACATGTACATATTCATGCTTGCCTTCATCCATTCCCAGTGCAACGGGAAACAGCATTGCTATCCCCAGCCAACAAACATAACAAAACACTTACATACCAAAATAATATATGCCCAAAACGACCACTTATCAAAGTCAGTCTGAAACACCACCCCACTAGACAAATACCCACCTCTTGAACCACTCAAATTATCCTTGACTTGCTCTAAAAGTCTCACCTGCCTTACTCTCACCACACGTACTCCATACATCTTCATGAAGTTTGTTTCCTTTGTGCTGAATAACTAAGGCATTCATTAGAATATGGCACTGACTTTGATGTTTAATCCATGTTTAACATATGCTCCATGTCTTTCATCACCTCCTGTCAATATGAGTTATCTTCGCAGTACTTAAAGTAACCATACAGTCGGCATAGTCTAATTTCTAAAGCAGCCTTTGTAGTTCTCACTAATGATGGAGGCAAAAATAGGGCCTGGCAATATCAACACCACATTCACTTGCATCAAATCACTTTATTATCTTTGATATCTCTAATTTTACTTCCAACAAAATACATTTCCAGCTTTTCTTCTTGCCAGAAGCATTAGAGCACTTGTCACTCATAATTCAAGGGGATACAGAGAAAACTGATATGAAGCAGTGCCTCACTTCCCAAGGTAAACTGGGACTGCCAAACATTATTCATATAAACTTGGTGCCTGATGTAGGGACCAGATGTTTTTATGGCAAATTTTTTTTGGGAAATACTTTTTTCTCTACACTTTTTTCTAACAGTAGATATACAAATTAGATCCAGTTATTGTAGAAATTTTTCAAAAAAGTTTATCAACTATTCTTAACTTGTATTATTTAAGTTAACAATATGTCCAGTTTCACCTGAGTGAGGTCATCAGGGAGATGTCAGGTTGAGGGTGGACCAAGCTGACCCTTCTGCTAACCTACCCTCTGATTACAAGGTCACGACCCAATTTCAAGTATCCTCTGGTCTTGTATACATAAGCTCCATTGTATATATTCTCTTCCTTTGTAACTAGTCCTCTGAAAGTGTGGTAATATACAAAAAATGCTCAGGAGTTTTGTGTTTCCTTTTCCTAGTGGTGCTCTGCATTTACAGTCATGTGTTTGTTGCAATTTTCTGCATATACTTATTGTATGTCTGCCATCAGTTGTTGCAGCATTTTGGCTTTTAAAGACTGTCAAGTTATTCTTATACTTGCAATTCTAGATCAGAGAAATTTATTATAAGGTTGGTTATTTTCTTCCAGAACAAGCGTCGTGCAAAAACATATACGGTCACTGTTAGGCTGGATGGGGATGAGCGATGGTCAACCTTATCTAGGTCTTGTGGGCTTCCATCATATGCTCCAGAACGTATAGCTCAGCTGGGAATTTCGTTGATACAACACACAAATCAGGCATCATCCAAAGCTGTGTGGTAGGTTTATCCATTGGTTGTAACAAATATGTTCTTCACATGACTTGGGTACAATGTTTTCTCTAGATCATGGCTCTGATGCATTTTGCCCAAGTTTTTTTTTTACAAGATTTTAAAAATAGGAAAATATGTTTTTATCTACAGTAAAAGAATTATCCATGATTAACTTTTTTGTAATTAATTCCAGGACACCATCCATAAAGCACATTGGAATGTCTGCAGGGAAATTTGAAGATTGGGCTGGGGAAAATTCAAGAAATATTAAAGATATGCTAAAGAAAGTAGCCAACTCAGCACCTAAAAGAAGGAAACCAGATCCTAGCACTTGTAAAGAGATGCCCAAAGTCCTCCCATCTAGTATTCTGCCAGCTTCCGATGAAATGCTTTCCAGTGCAACCTCTAAAACTTCCTATCATGAAAATTGTGAGTCTAGTGTAGAAAGTAAGACGGAGGAAAATCATCTTATAATACATGATGTGCCTTCAGAGAGTTTTAACAGAGATAAAATAAAAAAATATCCTTATTCTTGTCAAAATAATATTGATCATGTGTCTAATGAAACCAGAGAGGTAAGTGAATCGTCAAGCAATTCATTTTTTAAAAACTATATCTTAAAAAAACAAAGAAAGGCTGATAACAGTACCAACTGTACCAGTGAATTATATGGTCATAGAGTTACAAATATATGCAATACTAATTCTGAGGTGAAACAAGGAGATACTGGAGAATGTGATGAAAATTTTGAAAAAAGTGATCTTGACCTACTTCTTAGTTGTTTGAATGAAGATGAAATAGAAAATACAAGCAGTAGATCTGATAGTGAATATAATATTGATAAAAACAAATATGTAAATAAAGCTAAAACAGAAGGGAATGAAGCTAGAATACAAAGCAAAACTTCTGTTAATGAAAGTCCACTCCCCCTTAGCACAGGAGAGCTAGGGAGAACTGAGATTACATTAGGTATGGAAGATTTTAGAAACAAATACATTACAGAAAAATCTGACGGAATTGAAATTGAGGCGCGATCATCTAAGAAACATGAAGTTTATGAAAATGAAATTGAAAAGCTTGACAAGTCCTTGCATATTTGTCCTACAATTCAACTGACAGAGAATGCAATATCCAAAATCAGCACAGCACTTCCTGATAAAGAATTAGATGAATTAGCGGATGTAAAAATTCAGGATAATCAAAATTCAAGCGTTTCTGTTCAAGAACTCTTTCCAGATCTCGATGATTTTGACCTTACATTGTTACCTCTGCTACCAAGAAATTTGAGGCATGAGTTGGAAAGGGATCTTGCACATCACAAAGCAAAGTTTGATAAAAAAAAATCAGTTGAACTATCAGGAGTATCAAAATACATAAGTCACAGTCCATCCAAGTACACATTATTAGAAGGGAATACAGACAGTAAACCTTTGAATACGAAAAGTTCAGTATCTCATCCTCTTGCTGGTCCATCCAAAGCAGGGATGCCTCAAGACCATAACACTAATATGAAGCAAAGTACGATCAATAATTACACTAATTGTGCGACGGGTGATTCAAACAATACAGGTAACAAAATGCTTTGCCATGAAAACTATTCTGAAACTGACAGTGCATTTACAAAAGATTATTTTCAGAATATAGAACATGACAGCAACAAAGACTTAATACAGTGCAAGGAATGTGATTCTCAGATATCTCCTTTTGAATTGCCAGAGCACCTTGACTACCATGTAGCACTAAAGCTACAGACGGATATGCAACGAGAAAGAAATCTAATTCCAAAGCAAGGAACCAAGATGATAATGAAGACAGGAAGCAAAAGGGGTAAAGGTAAGAAAAGAGGAAGGAACGATAAAATAGAAACAAATTTAAAGGATAAAAAAATTCAAAAAATTGATACATTCTTCAAAAGATGATAGGCATCTTAAGCTTGTATTGAAACATAATACATTAAATATTGTTTCAGTTCTGAATTATGAGATATGTATAAAAGTCTTGAATCAACTTGGTGTGCAAAGTTAAAACAAGAAACACTTATATGTGAAGGGAATCTTACACTTAAATACACTGGACATTTGTTAGGGATATGTATAAGTGAACTAAGAATATGTATCAGCCTGATGCACCTAAAGGATTATGGTAAAGGAAAATAATGTATTATTTCATGTAATTTTGTTTAGAAATAAAACTATTCCAAAGATTAAAAGATAAAGGAAACCTGGTGTTCATATTTTGCCAATATTCCACTAGATACTATATCTCTGAAAAGGTGAAAAACAAAAGAATATAATGGATTAGTAAAGATTAATGACATTTTTAAAGTTTCTTAAATATATACATAATATATTACTTACTTCCAGTCTCATGGGTCCTTTCTATCCTTATGAGGCTCATGCATAACTCAGGAAGCTGGCCATGCCCACAGGTCATAAAGTACTGTGATGTGTGAGCCACCTATATGCGAAAAATGTTGGGTAATTTAGTAAGTGCCCATTGTGTTCTTTATGACAGCTGTATTGAAGGCATGAGTGGTCTTGGGATATGCTGAAACAATGTTTGTATTGTTATAGTGATGGGTGGTGTCCAGAATGTATGAAAGAAAGTGTGACTCGTGATTGTCTAGGTAGAGTGGTGTATATCTGGTGGGCTGAAGGTTAGGAATGAGATGGGAGGTTGGTTATTTAGTGTTTGTCAGGTTATTTCAGTGTGTGTGTTTTATTGTAATATTTGTTTGGGTGGAGGGATATGTAAGTAAAGCTTACTCAAGTGTGAGGTAGGGGTAAGCTTTTTTTTTTTTATATTTCTCCTTGGGAGTTGGTGGTTAGTTAGTTAGTCTTGTTCTGTTCCATAGAATATGGTGCTAAGCATGTTGGGGTGGGACTGTATGAGGATCTTTACTTCCTTGTGGTGTTGAGCGTTTGTGGTTGCTAGGCAGCCAGTGATTGTTCTGAGTGCAATTGTGTTTGGTTTGCAGTTTTGTTATATTGATTTCTGAGGGTGGACAACCAAGTAGGTGAGGTATAGTTTGAAGTGGAGCAGATGAATAGCCTGTATAGGATGCTGAGGAATTCTTTTTCTTGTTCAAATCTAGTGCCAGTTAATGTTCTAAGGGCATTTGGTTTGTGTGTTGCTTCTGTGTATTGGCAAGGGGAGTGAAAGTCATGTGTGTCATATGTGAAGCCCAGAATGGTTGTGTTTTGCTCAGTGGGAGAGGCTGTCCATTTAACATGAATGGAAGGTGCATCTGGGGTACTGAAGTGATTGAAGATTTCTATATAGATACAGACATTTTGTTCTGGGTGAGCCACTGTTTAAACTGTGCAATGTAGTGCTGCATGTTTGTTGCTATGACAGGACCTTCATGTTAAGGTTTGCCTGAGGTAATGGGACGTTATGTAAGAAGGTTACTGAGAGAGAGAAAAAGAGCTGCTCCTTGGGAATTCCAGTGTAGAGTTTAAGAGATTTTGAGATGAAACCATTGTGAGTGACTTTGGCATGTCATCTAGCTATGAATCTGGCCAACCGCTTTTGTCATTGTTGTTCAGGGTGGTGTCAAGTATTTTTTGGGTACAATGTGTCGGGACAGCATCAAATGCTTTGTTGATGTCTAATGCTAGTAACGTTGAGTTGGAAAGGGGTTGTGGCTGGTTGAATCCAACTAGGATATGTTGTACAAGCTCAGCGCGAAGTATTACAAAAAATGTTTAGATCTGAAGCCATGCTGTGTGGGTGATAGTGGGATGTTGTTTGATTTTGTTATCGATAATTTTACAATTTGGATAATGAGGATAGAAATGATATAGAGTGACAGGAGGTGGTTTAATTGGGTGGTTTAGAGGGTTTTAGGATGAGAATAAAGTTTGCAAGATTCCAGATGTCAGGGATTTTGTTGATTTGCAAGAACTCTCTCTAAATACCTGGAAGGCAAATAGGTTTTAGTGTTATATGTGAAAGTTCAACAAGCTGTTAAAGCCTGTAACAGGAGACTTTTTAAGGGTTTTATTTGTCCAGCTTGTGTAAATGGGAGTGAAAGGTAGGTCACCAGTTATTTCTGTATGAACTTTGTATAGGCTTTTTCATGACTTTCCTATTTTGGGGTGTGGTTGGTTTGTAGATGATTTTTGAGTAATGTCTCTCGAGTGTGTTTGAGTGTTCTTTGGGAGAAGGGATTTTAATGGAATGGGTCAAGATTGCTTCATGAGGGGGATGGACTGGTGATATGAGTGGATTTTCTTTAATGGGTGCATGAGTTGATTACTGTGAGTCTTATGATTCACTGTGTTGAGAAAGGATCATAGTTTTCAGTTTGTTTTTCAGAGTTGAGGTTAGTGATGGTGTTATTTAGAGTCTGCATTTGTTCTCTGATTTCTCCTACTAATGGGGATTTCTGTCTGAACTGTTTTTTTCTCATTATGAGATGTGTAAACTTGCAAGGTAGTGTCAGGAAACAGATGAAGAATGGCCCATCCACTCATATATATATATATATATATATATATATATATTTTTTTTTGCTTTGTCGCTGTCTCCCGCATTTGCGAGGTAGCGCAAGGAAACAGACGAAAGAAATGGCCCAACCCACCCCCATACACATGTATATACATACGTCCACACACGCAAATATACATACCTACACAGCTTTCCATGGTTTACCCCAGACGCTTCACATGCCTTGATTCAATCCACTGACAGCACGTCAACCCCGGTATACCACATCGCTCCAATTCACTCTATTCCTTGCCCTCCTTTCACCCTCCTGCATGTTCAGGCCCCGATCACACAAAATCTTTTTCACTCCATCTTTCCACCTCCAATTTGGTCTCCCTCTTCTCCTCGTTCCCTCCACCTCCGACACATATATCCTCTTGGTCAATCTTTCCTCACTCATTTTCTCCATGTGACCAAACCATTTCAAAACACCCTCCTCTGCTCTCTCAACCACGCTCTTTTTATTTCCACACATCTCTCTTACCCTTACGTTACTTACTCGATCAAACCACCTCACACCACACATTGTCCTCAAACATCTCATTTCCAGCACATCCATCCTCCTGTGCACAACTCTATCCATACTCCACGCCTCGCAACCATACAACATTGTTGGAACCACTATTCCTTCAAACATACCCATTTTTGCTTTCCAAGATAATGTTCTCGACTTCCACACATTCTTCAAGGCTCCCAGAATTTTCGCCCCCTCCCCCACCCTATGATCCACTTCCGCTTCCATGTTTCCAACCGCTGCCAGATCCACTCCCAGATATCTAAAACACTTCACTTCCTCCAGTTTTTCTCCATTCAAACTCACCTCCCAATTGACTTGACCCTCAACCCTACTGTACCTAATAACCTTGCTCTTATTCACATTTACTCTTAACTTTCTTCTTTCACACACTTTACCAAACTCAGTCACCAGCTTCTGCAGTTTCTCACATGAATCAGCCACCAGCGCTGTATCATCAGCGAACAACAACTGACTCACTTCCCAAGCTCTCTCATCCCCAACAGACTTCATACTTGCCCCTCTTTCCAAAACTCTTGCATTCACCTCCCTAACAACCCCATCCATAAACAAATTAAACAACCATGGAGACATCACACACCCCTGCCGCAAACCTACATTCACTGAGAACCAATCACTTTCCTCTCTTCCTACACGTACACATGCCTTACATCCTCGATAAAAACTTTTCACTGCTTCTAACAACTTGCCTCCCACACCATATATTATTAATACCTTCCACAGAGCATCTCTATCAACTCTATCATATGCCTTCTCCAGATCCATAAATGCTACATACAAATCCATTTGCTTTTCTAAGTATTTCTCACATACATTCTTCAAAGCAAACACCTGATCCACACATCCTCTACCACTTCTGAAACCACACTGCTCTTACCCAATCTGATGCTCTGTACATGCCTTCACCCTCTCAATCAATACCCTCCCATATAATTTATCAGGAATACTCAACAAACTTATACCTCTGTAATTTGAGCACTCACTCTTATCCCCTTTGCCTTTGTACAAAGGCACTATGCACGCATTCCGCCAATCCTCAGGCACCTCACCATGAGTCATACATACATTAAATAACCTATGAGTCCAAGGGGACTCAGGAATATTCTTGATCACGCACAAAATTGTGATCCTTTCCAACATATATATATATATTATTTATTTATTTTTATTTTGCTTTGTCGCTGTCTCCCGCGTTTGCGAGGTAGCGCAAGGAAACAGACAAAAGAAATGGCCCAACCCACCCCCATACACAATGTATACACACACACGTCCACACACGCAAATATACATACCTATACATCTCAATGTACACATATATATACATACACAGACACATACATATATACCCATGCACACAATTCACACTGTCTGCCCCCATTCACTCCCATCGCCACCTCGCCACACATGGAATATAAATATATATTTTATTCTATTTATATTATTATCATTATACTCTGTCGCTGTCTCCTGCGTTAGCGAGGTAGCGCAAGGAAACAGATGAAAGAATGGCCCAACCCACCCACATACACATGTATATACATACATGTCCACACATGCACATATACATACCAATACATTTCAATGTATACATATATATACATACAGACATATACATATATACACAATTGCATAATTCATACTTGCTGCCTTTATTCATTCCTGTCGCCATCCCACCACACATGAAGTGACAACCCCCTCCCCCCGAATGCGTGCAAGGTAGCACTAGGAAAAGACAACAAAGGCCGCACTCGTTCACACTCAGTCTCTAGCTGTCATGTATAATGCACCGCAACCACAGCTCCCTTTCCACATCCAGGCCCCACAAAACTTTCCATAGTTTACCTCAGATGCTTCACATGCCCTGGTTCAATCCATTAACAGCACGTCGACCCCGGTATACCACATCATTCCAATTCACTCTATTCCTTGCACGCCTTTCACCCTCCTGCATGTTCAGGACCTGATCACTCAAAATCTTTTTCACTCCATCTTTCCACCTCCAATTTGGTCTCCCACTTCTCATTCCCTCCATCTCTGACACATATATCCTCTTTGTCAATCTTTCCTCACTCATTCTCTCCATGTGACCAAACCATCTCAAAAAACCCTCTTCTGCTCTCTCAACCACACTCTTTTTATTACCACATATCTCTCTTACCCTTTCATTACTTACTCTATTTATTTTATACTTTATATATATTTTTATTATATTCATTTATTTATTATTATACTTAGTCGCTGTCTCCTGCGTCAGCAAGGTGGCACAAGGAAACAGACAAAAGAATGGCCCAACCCACCCATATACACATGTATATACATACACGTCCACACATGCACATATACATACCTATACATACGCAGATATATACATATGTACATAATTCATACTTGCTGCCCTAAGCCATTCCCATCGAGGTAGCACTAAGAAAAGACAACAAAGCTCACAGTTGTTCACACTGTCTTTAACTGTCACATATAATGCACCGAAACGACAGCTCCCTTTCCACATCCAGGCCCCACAAAACTTTCCATGGTTTACCCCAGACTCTTCACATGCCCTGGTTCAATCCACTGACAGACCGTCGACCCCGGTATACCACATCATTCCAATTCACTCTATTCCTTGCATGCCTTTCACCCTCCTGCATGTTCAGGCCCCGTTCACTCAAAATATTTTTCACTACATCCTTCCACCTCCAATTTGGTCTCCCACTTCTCATTCCCTCCACCTCTGACATATATATCCTCTTTGTCAGTCTTTTCTCACTCATTCTCTCCATGTGACCAAATCATTTCAATACACCCTCTTCTGCTCTCTCCACCACACTCTTTTTATTACCACAAATCTCTCTTACCCTTTCATATGCATGCAAGTAAAACCACAAGAAAACAGAAAATACATATCACTACATGTGTAATTTCTGCAAGCATACTTTTCACTCCATCTTTCCACTTCCTCCTTGGTGTCCTATTTTACCTTGTTCCTTCAACTTTCAACATTTAAAACCTCTAGTCATCATGCTCTCCATTCATCCAAACCATTTCAGCATGCCCTTTTCAACCATTTCAAGCATAGTCACTTACTACCACACCTCTCCTACCTTGCTCTTTCATATTTGATCAACCCTCTTCAAATACTGTTCTGACATTTAATTTCCAACACAGGTACCCTCTTATTTACATTTATGACCAAATTAATGAGATAGCACCAAAAACAGACAAAGTAAGCCTACATTTGCTCATATCAATTCCCTGGCCGTCGTGTGCAATGCATCAAAACCACAGCCTCCATCAAAAACCATGCCTCACAGATCTTTTCATGGTTTTTCCCAACCACTTCACATGCTCTTGTTCAGTCCACAGGCAGCACACTGACCCCTGTACATCATTGTTCCAAATCACTCCATCCCGTGCATGCCTTTCACCCTCCTGCATCTTCAGACCCAGATCACTCAAAATCCTTTTCACTCCATTCATCCAATTGAGTCTCCCCATTCTCTTTTTCTCTTCCACTTCTGAGACGTACATCCTCTTCATCAATTTGTCATTCATTTTTTCCTTATGTCCAAACCAAATTGGTACACCATCTTGTTTTCTCGGTTAAACTCTTCCTATTACCAACCTTTTATTACTTATTCAATTAAACCAACTCATACCATGTACTGTACTAAAACATTTCATTTCCAATACATCCATCCTCCTCTGCACAAAGAAAAGAAACAAGTTATTTGTGTGTGAATTTAAAGGGAAAACTTGGAGGAAGTAGTGTTTTAGAAACCTTAGAGTGGATACAGGAGCAAATGGAACCATGGGAGCTGGTGAGCCATAGGGTGGGGGTATGGGGGGAAAAGGTCTTGGGCAGTGAGGAATGTGGAAAGGGATGTTACTCTCTTTAAGGGTAAAGATGGTTATTTTTAATGGTGCAGTTGTCCTGTCAGTGCTATATGGATACCAAGCATGGTCCTTGATAAAAAAAAAAATTAAAAAGAGGGTGAATGTGCTGGAAATCAAATGTCTGAGGACAATATGTAGTGTCAAGAGGGTTGATCAAATAAGTGACAAGGTAAAACAGGCAAGGCAGTAAGTGAATATATGAAAATGCTAAAAAGGGTATGCTAAAATGCTTTGGATGTATGGAGAGCATAAGGGAGGGAAGGATGACTAAGAGGGTATAAATGTAAGAAGTGGAAGGCTCAAGGAAAAAGAGGAAACCAAGGAGGAGGTGGAAAGATGGAGTGAAAGATGCTTTGAAGTCTCAGGGCTGGAACATGCAGGACAGGGAAAAGCATGCAAGGAATAGAGTGAATTGTAGTAATATGTTTTAATGGAGACAATGTGCTGTCAATGAGCTGAAACAAGGCACGTGAAACTCAGGGGAAACCAGGCAAAGGTCTATGGGGTCCAGCTATGGATCAGGGGCTCTGGTTTTGGTGCATTGTACATGACAGCAACTGTGTGGATGCGAGTGAGTGAGGACATTTCTTTGTCTGTTCCTGGTGCTACCTCACTGACTTGGGATATGGTGAACATGTATCGAAAAAAAAATTTATTCAATAGACAAACATACAAATAAAATCATATTCTTTACTTGTTCCCTACAGCACACAGTTATAAGCTGTGAACCACAAGTCACAAAGAAAATGCAGACCATCAAAAAACTGCCATATTTCTTATACTCAAAAGAAAACTATGATTATTCTTTACTTCCATTACCTATACACATAGTTTACATGAAGTAAATTCAGCCTCACAGTATTAATATAGTCAGCTTAAAGGAGCAAGACAAAGAGCATGTTTCCTATGATATTTGGTATCCACACCTATACCAGCCTGGAGATTAGAGTGCTACAAATGTCAGCTCCTTTCAAAGGTACTTGGAAAACAAGTATATGATAAAAAAATTTTCTTGTTTTCGTAAGATTTGACACTCATCGTAAAATATCGTTTACTATCCACAACTTCTGGCATTTGAATTAAATCTAGAAATTATTCTTGTACACTACCACCACTTATAATGATGACTAATGTCCACAATTTTTCCCCAAATTTATTAGTTTCATAAATATCACTCTCTACAAATACAGTATTCTAATATGAGTACTCTTATAACATCCATTCCTATGAAATTCTGTCATGGTGACTCTTTGAGATAACATTACAGGTGATGAAGTTTCAGTATTGCTTTTGTTGAAGTTTATTTGCCTTTTGGTATTACTAAATGTGCATAACATACTGATGTACCACAAAGCTCCATGACACAGCTTTCATATGGCAAAGGGGTTTTCACGGCTCTCTACTTGATATTGTGAAGCCAACAGTTTAAACTGATGTTAACATGTTTTCTACATTTTCACAAACTGGATTTCACTAAAATATTTATTCCAGAAGCATTTTTCTACAATATTCTGTGAATTCCTCACAAACATCCTCAATCCAACTTTATATCACTAACACTGCACCCATATTTCTATATAGATGAAAACACCCAAGACAACTTTTAATTTCTTTATTGTCTTGCTTTACAGTATGTGAACAGAAAGTTATGAAGATTACAATAACGGTATTACTTAATTTTAACATCCCAGTCTGATTGGAGTTAAAAATGGTGAGGCGATGTTGCTGCTGCTTCTCTGACTGACGAGGCGACGGACATGTGGCTCACAACAGGCAGTACTGGGCCCTGGGAGGACACAGCCCAGAGGAACACCAACACCGCCAAGTCTCCAAGCTGGCACTTAACAGTGGCTGTGAGTCCCTAGCTGCATAATGCTACTGCATCATGTTGGCACTATCTAGTCTACATGAAATAGAAATAATAGAGCAAGTTCCATACAGAAAAAGCAGTATTAAAATATCACATCTCCACAAGTGAAAGATGCAACCCAGAGAATGCCATTGTGAAGCTGAGGCAGCAGCCTACTAGAGTCCATCTCTATCCCTCCATTACACACTTCCTACACTTCACTGTCAGCCCCTTCACCAAAATCTTAAGTCTTTATTTCAATATTTTTTAGCCACTCCATAATGGGCAGAATTAGCACTGACACCTCCTCTGTTAACAGGCAACTACATAAATGTAACCCATTTGATCAACGGATTACTTTTTTGGTTTCATGATATGTGCTCCAACCATATACTGGTCACCTGAAAGCTTCAGCCAAACTTTTCACACCCTTTTAAGATTTAATCCACATATATACACACATGGGACAGCCCAATAAATTTTACTCCACCACCACCACCTTCATGAACCTTTATTAATGATACCCCCAGGATAAGATCCATCAGCACTGGCCTGCCCACCAGAAAAAGAAGGAAGTATCACTGCTCCAGCAGCCAGAAGTGATGAGACTCCAGTGGAAGCTATAAAAATCCTCCTATAAGCACAAGTTAATGTCATTATTACTTCTGCTTCATCATAAATTAAATTAGCAAGGGCTTAAATCACAGTGCAGCTTAGCTTAAAAAAAAATACAATCAATAACAATAGGGGAAAAAAATGAAGTTTAGATCAGGTCTGATCTGGACCCTGAGCAGGCTGCCACACCCACACCCTACTCTGCTTCAGGTGTATGTACATGTACAGTTAAATTTACAAACATACAAGGCAGAAGTAAAGCATGTGGCACAGACTAAGTCTACATCATGTGTGACATACATACAGTGTTCACACATCTCAAGTCAGATGTGTCAGATTTTCTCAACAATCTCATCACATGCCTAGCATAGACTTATCATCAGTATTACACTTCAAGGTGGTCTGTACAATGTATACAAGCTTAACTGAAAATAGATTGGTTGATTTGTGCAGGTGCCTTGATGCCCATCAAGAACATGGAAGGGGCAGGTGAACACCACCTGGTTCCTGGGGGTTCCAGCTGGTCTACATTCTTATGGCAACCTCTCAGTCACTTGTGTACTCCGTTAGAAGTGGTTTGCTCACTATAAGGTCTTCCAGGTTATGTTGCCTCACACCTTACATGATAGGTTCAACTCAAGTATAGTATCACTCACAGAGGTGACCAAAATGATGAATAATGGATTTCATGAATGTATAAGGCCAGTAGGTCCCATATCACAAGCCTTGGGGTAATTAAAACTTGATAGTGCACCCTAACAATCTTCCAAGTTGGCAAATTATGTCCACAAACTGAAATGTCAAAATCAAGTTTATCAACACTATGATTACCTGGGGTGAAGGCGGCAAGTGTGAAATTTCTTGATATTGAGAATTAAAATGGGTTGTGTATAGGAATCCCAGAGAATGCTGCCACCATAATAGTGCAGAGGTGACCAACATCATCAACACTGTCCCTCACGAAGATAGCAGTAGTAGAGTGGCTGTATAATGTGACAGGGCTCCCTGGATGATGGCATTATCTTTAATGATGTATGTCTGCAACTTGTTAACAACAGGTAACTGAAGCTAAGGTCTCTTTGGTTGGTAAAGGTGAACACTTCAAGGATCGCATTTTATTAGGATGATCTTGTTTAGAAGAGATGGAAGTACAGCAGAGTCCAGTTGGTCATGCACTACAGCTCAAAACTGATAATGACTTGCCAGACAAATATGTATACTCTTAGATACCATGGGGGCAGTGCACACAGTGGTTCCTTGGTTTGATTATTTTTTCTTATTCACTCTGGCCGGCAACTGTACAATGCACCACCTGCACAGCATACTGGCCCTTTTAATTAGGGTCACCATCAGTTCATATATCACACTACCTGCACTGTTTTTAACACTTGGTATGGATTCTTTCATTTTGGTCAGTCAGACTTCTTATTGAGCCTCTACACACCCCTTCCACTAAACACTGGTTCTGGTTGCATAAATTAATAATGAGAGCACACAAACTCCCAATCTGAGGAAAAAATGCACTTCCTAAAAAATGGGGGAGAGGATATACCCAGCAGAGGGAACACTGACAGTGATGGTAGGCAGCCTACTGATGGCTGCCTGGTCCACTGACCAGTGGGGCCAGTGCTGCCCAACCAGCTGATCAGCTAGCAACACAGGGCACAACAGGAAGCAAGTGAAATCATCCACATAAACTAGACTACAAAACAGTGAGGCCTCATTGCCCCAAGTCCACACATATGGGGATGACTAGACATTGCCAAATCAAGACCAAGTCCTGTTTCTTTTTGTTCATTTTCCCAGTGACTATGTGGGCCACAACACAATGGCTATTAATAGTATCAAGAACTGGTGCACACAGACTCTCAACCTATATACAATCATGAGAGGAAAGGATGACTACCTTCACAGACAGAGGAGACATATGTGGTTTGCATGAATCAAACTTGGGCAATGACATATACTATCTCCTAACTAATGCAAAGTAAACTACAATCACAAATTTACTTTTGTGACCTGAACAACCTGCTGATCAGTTCATTATTAAAAGCCCTCTCCAAAACACAACAATTGGCCTACCAATAACAGCAGATTAAAAAAGTCCATTAAAATAAATCATAACCCAGAATTAGGCCCAATACCTATGCATAAAATCATAAACAATTCAATTTGAATAAAATCCTAGTGAGGAACTGGTGAGCATATCACAGCCCCCATGGGGAGCAGCAAGCTGGTCCATGTCTCCAGGGACGTTTACATGCCACTCTTGTTAGAACCTTCTTCCAGGCCAGACAGCACCTTATCACACCACCTTCTCCTCTCACAGTCTCTCCTATGGAGTTATTACAAGGTTATCAATTCATGTGGGCTACCATATAGTAAATATTACATACAGAATAGACATACAGCCTACAATTCTATCCTTGCGACACTTCCCCCATGGATGTTACCTGGGAACAGGTAGCTGTGCCCTTAAGGTTACCCAGGGCACCAACACTTTCAGTAGCTTACAAATAGGTCTCTAAAACAATATGACTCAGAAAATTTGCACGGCTATGCTTATGGCTTCATTTTAATGACCAGAATACATTTAAATCTAAATTATATTCTGTCCTTCATGCATGTGGGCTTGCTGATGGTTGTCCTAAGGGCCCAGCCTCAGGCCCACACGACACCAGGGAGGGTGAAGGACTGCCGCCCCGGACCATTATGACGGCACATCACGGGCGAACCTCCATGAGTCTGCACTACACATTTCATGTGTCCTCACTGTTGCTGTTGCTGCTGATGATTCAATTCTAATGCTTGAAGTTTCTTCCATAATTCATCTCGCTCACGTTCACGTTTTTTCTCTCTGTAAAAGACCAGTAAGATCTTTTGGGGAAAAGATGCTCCTACTAGATATGAAGGTACATTTCAACCAGTTCTAATAAATATTAGCACTAACTGAAATGCAACACTTCTTACTGAGTTCAAAATGCTTATTCAAACTGTAAATGTAACTATAATCATGATTCCTTTTTTTCATTCTTGATCACAGTTTCCCATGTCAGTGAGGTGGCTCCAGGAACAGATGAAGAAAGTCAACATCAGCTCACATACATTCTCTAGCTGTCTTGTGTAATGCAATACAGCCACAGCTCCCTATTGGAAACCAGGCCCTAGATGCCTTTCCATGCTTTACCATGGATGCTTCATATGCTCTAGTTCAGTCCACTGACAGCACATCAATCCCTGTATACCACACCATTCTAATTCACTCTATCTCTTGCATGCCTTTCACCCTCCTGCATGTTCAGGCCTCAATTGCTCAAAATCTTTTTCACTCCATCCTTCCATCTCCATTTGGTCTCCCTGTTCTTGTCCCCTCCACTTCTGACACATATATTCTTCTTTATTAACCTTTCCAAACTTATTCTCTCCCTGTATTCAAACCATTTCAGCACACTCTCTGCAGTTCTCTCAACCACAATCTTTATTACCACACCTCTCTCTTCCCCTTCATTACTTACTTGTATTACTTGTACTGGCTGTATGATATGACCCTAACATGTATATGCACTTGATCTTTACTAATCTGTCACAGGCTAATCTGAGTACATGCCAGTCCAGTGTATCTCTGAAGCCCAAAAACAGAGCCTTAGATTTGTCAGAACAGGATGGCTAGTATGTGTCTATCTCTTTCTTTAAAACTTGAAAATATAAAAAACAGATCTATATCAAACTGACTGGAAACATGAAATGGGCATTTGCCTCCCTTTACTCCTCAGTAGGAGAAAAATATTATCGAAAAACATGTTGAATTTCCACAGAATGGATTCTACTGGTAATGTAAGATGCTCCATGCTAATTATGATTGTAAATGTCTGAGGGTGTTGCAGCAAAGCTTTTTTTAAAATAAACACCCATTATAAAACTACTAAATCCAAGTATGAATTTGAGCAGGAAAATGTCAGGGCCCAAATCATATAGGAGGAAACAATGCTCCATGCAATGTATAACTTTAAGTGATTCAGTGGATCAAAACAATCATTTTTATTTTACCAACAAGACCCAAGTAAAAACATAATTCTCAAGCAAACTTGACCTGAGAAAATTCCTTTGAATAACAGTGATCCAGCATATCAACTGGCTATGTGGTTCAAGGGAATAGTTAATGATGCATCTTTCACAGCCCTATTTGCAACCAAATGCTCCCTCAGGCCATAAGCAAGTACTGTACTCCATTAGTAAAATTAAGATGGTTTTAACCCCTTGCAGACTTGCTCTACTGATTTTCTCAATGTCACATGAGATTGAAATTTTTGGGGTTTTCAAAATGGAGAATAAATTTCTTCAGATAGAATCAAAAGCCATAAGTTAAAACTAAAGAAAAATACGTAAACATTTCTCACTCACCATATCATCCAAATACGAGGTGTCAAAGCTACTAGCGGTTAGCATAATCTCACCAACATTAACCAAGCCAGGCAAGAAAGTGAAGTAAACAACTGCCAGACAGTGCCATGCAGTTGTCAGGAATGTTTTCGTGTAAACATATCAAAAGTATTTTTAGAAAGAAAGAATACTTACCTACCTACCAGTACCTATAACAAGATTTAGCTACATGTAATAGTTTAAAATACTGTTCTTTAAGCCTTCTATTTGTACTAGGGATATATGATAATCATCTCTCTCTCTCTAACATTATAGGCTGTAAAGCTCCAGCTCTTTTCATTTTTCATGGAGGATCATGGACTCCAATGACTTTAGTTATTAAATGTTCCTATATTCTCTTTAACTTATATATTTCATATCTACATTACTGGCAATAATACAATACAGCAGTATTCAACTCCACTCCTTTTAAATACAATGAATATTCTATTTGTTAAATTTCTGCCTCTAATTGCAATTGTTCTTAACATAATCCAAGTCATCAATTTGATTGAAAGCATTGTCCCTTTCTTTTTCATTTTTCTCTTGGTGACTCCAGTTGCAGACAAAAGTCCACATTAAGGAGGGGGCAACTGAAGTTATGGAGAGGTTAATGAAAGGGAAAAAGAAGATGAATGAAAGTTTTTATGAATTTTGGAGGAAGTGAAAAACTGTCTGTTAAAATGTGCATGGTCATAGTTGCTGGGAAAGACATTAGAAGGTAGAGTTCTAAAGCTTCAAGGAATAAGGAAAGAAACAGTTATCAAAAAGGCCCATCCTTGAGTTGCCAATAGCCCCACTGCTGAGTACTGCATGGTCTAGCTACTGGTGGAGGCACACTAGAAACTACCTCTCAGGAGCAAAAACCAAGGTAATAACTACAAAAGATCAGGTTAACCCTATCTCTTTTCTCTTCCAAGGTGGGTAAATCTCAAGCCTCTAGTCTTTCTCTGTAACTCAGCTCACTGAATTCTGGTACCACTTTTGTTGCCTCCCCCTCTGTACTTTCTGTATTAGTTTTTTGTGCTCCTTTAGGAGTGGTGGCCAAACTTCTGAAGCATATTCTGGTTTTGGCTTATGTGCATTATGAACAGTCTGTTAAATATTTCCTTGTCTATATACTTGGAGGGTATTCTTACATTTGCCAGCAGACATATGTCTAACTATTCTCTACTATGGAACTCTGGTGACAGGTTAGGGATGATGTTGACCCTTATGTCCCTCACACATACAGATTTTTGAAACTTATTTCATATCAAATAATGACCATATTGAGGCTGTCTTTCATTTTGTCCCCTCCTCATTACTTTACAAATGCACAGGCCAACTTTCATTAACCGTATATGAAACCAACACTGGAGTCAGTTTAGGTCCACTTGTAAGGTGATTCAATCATTCTTGCCTTTGATTTCCCTCATAACCTTTGAATAAGATCCAAACCGATTCAAATTCAGGTAAGATTCCATTTACTACTAGGAGAGTTAAAAAAAGGTTATGGAACATAAAGCAACTCTGTAAGAGTCCACATACTACCAAGAGGGTTAAAAAAAGGTTATGGAACATAAAGCAACTCTGAAGCAGTATGTCAATGAAGCACTGAAGCAAAAACAAAGAATGTGCTGATAATCAAACCTTTGCCTCTCTGACTTATAAGAAGCTGTAAGTTCATCAAACAGCTTGCTGTTCATTTCCATAAAGGTTTTGAGCACATTGTAGACTAACGCAACAATTGTCTGATTCCAGTGTTCCTGAAAAAAGAAAGTATGTTTGAATATAAAATCAATGAGACATTTACAACAGGGAAGGAGCAGCTATATATATAAAAAAAGGGTTAACACTCATTAAATAAAAGCATCTAAAAGTACAAGTTCTTCAAACAACTTCTTGCTTCACATAAGTCTATCCTTTTCCTGCTATTGACTGTGATGCAACCTTGAAGCTAAAAGAGCCACTAGAGAAGGGGTCCTGGGGTTAAAACGAAAATATATCAATAATAATAATTCTCATCTATAGATGAGAATGTACTGGAAATATAATTCACGAGGACAATACATGGTGTGAAGTGGTCTGATCCAGTAAATAATAGGAGGACACAAGAGAAGTGTGGTAATAAGAAAAGAGAGTTGAAAAGGTTGGGCTGATTTGGTTTGGTCATATGGAGAGAATGAGAGAGGACAGGTTGACAAACAGTATATATGTAACATGAGTGGAGGGGACAAGGAGAAGGGAGACCAAACTGGAGATGCAAGGATGCAGCAAAAAATATTTTGAATGCTTGGGGCATAAACATGCAAGAGGGTGAAATGGGTGCACAGAACAGACTAAATTGGTGCAATGTGGTATACAGGGGATGACATGCTGTCTGTGGGCTAAACCAGGGTATAAGAAGCAGCTAGAAGAAACCACAGAAAGGTCTGTGGGGCCTGGTTGTTGCTCAAAGGCTACCATTTCAGTACAATACACTTAACAGACAGAGAATGGATGTGTGTGAATGAGGCCTTTCCTTTGTCTGTTCCTGGCACTACCTCACTAACAGCAAACAAATATGAAAGACACAGAAAATGTAGGCACACCACATCTATCCCATCACTCCTAAACTCAGCACCTATGATACTCCACAACTACACATTCACATCTTTCTTTCATACTTGTTTGCTGCTTCCCATGTCAGTGAGGCAGTGCCAAAAACCGACGAAGGCTGCATCCACTCAACATCCATTCTCTAGCTGTCATGTGCAATGAAAGGAAACCATACCTCCCTATCAACAACCAGGCTCTACAGACTTTTCCATGGTTTACCCCACATGCTTCACATACCCTATTTCAAAACACTGACAGCACATCGACCCCTGTATACCCCATCATTTCATCTCACTCTACCCAGTGCATGCCTTTCACCCTCGTGCATGTTCAGGCCAGTCACTCAAAATTTTTTTCACTCCATCCTTTCATCTCCAATTTTGTCTCCCCATTCTCCTTGTTCCCTCCACTTCTGATGTATATATCCTCTTTCTCAACATTTCCTTCCTCATTCTCTCCATGTGTCCAAACTATTTCAGCACATCCTCTTCAGCTCTCAACCCCACACCTCTCTCCTACCCTTTCATTAATCACACCATCTCACACCACATTTTTTCCTTAAATATTTAATTTCCAACAAACCCACCCTCCTCTGCACAGTCTTATCTACAGCCCATGCCTCACACCCATATCCTCATAAATTTTCATCGAAACTAAAGACACAAACAAATATGTATGTAATTTAGTCTCAAACCAATAAATACATGGTCTATTATAATTTACTGTCTCTATTGACAGACATCTTTTCTTTCTTTCATACTATTCGCCATTTCCCGCGTTAGCAAGGTAGCGTTAAGAACAGAGGACTGGGTCTTTGAGGGAATATCTTCACCTGGCCCCCTTCTCTGTTCCTTTTTTTTGAAAAAAAAAAAAAAAAAAAAAAAAAAAAAAAAACGAGTGGGGAGGATTTCCAGCCATCCGCACCCTCCCCTTTTAGTCGCCTTCTTCAACACACAGGAATACATGGGAAGTATTCAGGAATACATGGGAAGTATTCATTCTCCCCTATCCCCAGGGATTGACAGACATACGAAGTGAAAATATCTTGATAAGTCTATATAAAAGGACCTTACCTTGCTAATTCTGTAAAGTGCTGGAAACATTATGGGCAGGATCACATTAGAGTTTTCTTCTATTAGGCTCATTATGTACTCGTTGTTCCAGAAGTAAAGTGCCCTTTCAGCAACCTTAAAAAAAAAAAAAAAAAACAATTACCACTGCATATTCTAAAAGCACTTCAACTAAATACTACTGCTCATAATGATATCATCTCTTTTCATATAATCCCCACACATAAAATAATGTAGTAATAAACTATACAATGTTAGCATTTGTCATTCCTACTTCTAATTTGAAAAGATTATGTTAAGACTGAAATATAACCTAACACTAATCAATGTACATATCTGGTTTCATTGGTATGGTGATGAGTAAATTTTGGGTAGAAACAGGCATTTGCTAGCCCAGGCCCATGGTTCCTTAACATACTTCACTAACTTCTGTGCATGACTGAGAGGGTACTAAGAAATATATTCCTAAAGTTAGGCAAAACTTCAGGTTTCAAGTTCTGATTACTGAGGCAACAATCTACATATTACTAATTAATTAGGAAACATTCTAAAGCGATTCTAGATATATGTCTCATATTCTTCATCACATACCTGGAAGTGAGGACTGGAAACACACTTTGATATCTGCTTAAACAGGGGCTCTTGTATTTTGACAAATTGTGATGGTTCTATCACATCAAGAATTTCTTCAATCTCACCTAAAAACATAACCTGAAATAGAATAAAAACAAATCATTGTAAAACCTCTCTCTTTTTTTTTTTTTCCAAAGGAAGGAACAGAGAAGGGGGCCGGGTGAGGATGTTTCCTCAGAGGCCCAGTCCTCTGTTCTAAACACTACCTCACTGAGGCGGGAAATGGCAAATAGTATGAAAGAAAGTATATATGTACATATACAAACACACACATACTTTTTTTCATACTTTATCACTGTTTCCCTTGTCAGAGAGGTAGCACCAAGAAACAGACAAAGAAATATACATCCACTCTTTTCTTTTCTTTTCTTTCATACTATTCGCCATTTCCCGCGTCAGTGAGGTAGCGTTAAGAACAGAGGACTGGGCCTCTGAGAAAACATCCTCATCCAGCCCCCTTCTCTGTTCCTTCCTTTGGGAAAAAAAAAAATAGAAAAAAAAAAAAAACAGAGGACTGGGCCTTTTTTGGAATATCCTCACCTGGCCCCCTCTGTTCCTTCTTTTTTTGGGAAAAAAATATATATATATATATATATATATATATATATATATATATATATATATATATATATATATATATCTTTTCTTTCTTTTCTTTTAAACTATTAGCCATTTCCCGCGTTAGCGAGGTAGCGTTAAGAACAGAGGACTGGGCCTTTTTTGGAATATCCTCACATATATATATATATATAAATATAAATATATGTATTCCCTGGGGATAGGGGAGAAAGAATACTTCCCACGTGTTCCCTGCGTGTCGTAGAAGGCGACTAAAAGGGAAGGGAGCGGGGGGGCTGGAAATCCTCCCCTCTCGTTTTTTTTTTTTTTTTTCTTTTCCAAAAGAAGGAACAGAGAAGAGGGCCAGGTGAGGATATTCCCTCAAAGGCCCAGTCCTCTGTTCTTAACGCTACCTCGCTATCACGGGAAATAGCGAATAGTATGAAAAAAAAAATAAAAAATAAATATATGTGTGTATATGAGTGGATGGGTCTTCCTTCATATGTTTCCTGGCATTACGTCGCTGACATACCCACTTTTGCCCTTCCCAATAACCTTCTTTCCAAACATTCTTCAGAGATCCCAGAACTTTGCCCCACTCCCCACCCTATGATTCTCTTCAGCTTCCACGGTGAATCCCCACTAACTCGTCCCTTAACCCTGCTGAACCTAATAACCTTGCTTTTACTCACATTTAATTCAACTTTCTCCTTTCACATGCTCTTCCAAGCCCAGTCACCAACTTCTGCAGTTTCTTACTCGAATCAGCTACCAGTGCTGTACTGTCCGCAAACAACAACTGACTGACTTCCAAGGCCCTCTCATCCCCTCAGACTGCATACTCGCACCCACTCCACGACTCTTGCACTAAACTCTCTCACATCCCCATCCATAAACATATTAAACTATGGTGACAACAAATACCCGGCCTCAGATAACTGTCACTTGAAACCATTCACTCTCCTCTCTTACTACTCATACACACACCTTACACTCTTGATAAAAACCTCTCACTGCTTCTCGTAGCTTACCCATCTATTTACTTATCTTAGTGAGCTTTAGCTAACTTACCTCTTTCTGACTACAAGTTTTGGGCCAGAATTTTAGAAGTCCCTTTATAACTGGCTCAGTGAGTGTTGGGTCCTTCTCCAGGAACTGCACCACACAGTAAGCCAGCTGTGCATGGTATAAACTCAAGCACTTCACTTTGTGCAGTGGGATCAGCACCTTGATCAAAAACTGCTTATGCTCTGCCTTCAGTGGAAGAGCAAACCCATTGATTATACTGAAATAACAAATGAAGATAATCAATAGCTTAAATCCTGACAAAGTTTACATTAATTCAATCTTAAAAGTTTCTATGCACATTTAAATCTTTAGGTTTTCAGTTCCATACTTTTTCGTACTGAATCAATATCTATGTCGCCTACTACCAAGAACATAAATACTCACTAGAACTTCCACACGATATAGTTTTAGGACATACATGAATTATAAAGTCACCTTTCTAACACTTGTAATCCTCCCTCTTTCCCTTCATCTTATCTCTGGTTAGGGTTAAAACAGAAGGTGGGCCATCAAAAGACTGGGGCCTGTGACAGACTATGGTATTTGGTATTCCTTTGTATTTATTCCTACTCTAATTCCTTACATACATTATTAATGAAGACTGTCCAAAGATATATCAATAGCCATAATATATAGTTTTTTAGTCTCTATCATAGTTCCCAATTTCCCAACTAAGTAAGGTTGCATCAAGAACTGATGACTGAGAGCTGGAAGAAAATCACTTGACCGTATCCTTCCTCAGTTCCTTTTGTGGATGGTAATGTGTGAGAATTTCTAGCCATCCACTCCCACCTCTCTTTGTTGCCTTCTACAATATGCCCTGTCTCGAACTTTTTTGTCATATAGATTTTTAAACTCTTGTACTCTGACAGCATTTGCAACTTCATTATTTGTTCTATTCATTCTGATACTGTTCTGATATCTGGCATCTTTGTCAACTTTATTCTTCTTCAGTCTCTTGTGACCCTTAGCTGCTCTACCTTTGCATCTTTCAAAGACAGAGCAAGCAAGGGTCATGTCAGGAGGCTGAGAAGGGAACTTTTTCTAAGGATGTAAAAGAAGTACTCTCACACAGCCAGAATGCTGGATGAATGGAATAAGCAAGGTGAAGAAATTGAGAAAGCTAATGAGGTACAAAGTTTTAAGGGTTGTCTGAAGATGGAGCTCAAGACCTGGGTTCCAGCTACTGTGGAACTACAAACACCATGCAAATGAGGAAGAAAAGGTGGTTCCACACACACAAACAGAGCAAATGGAGGTCAGGCATAAATACATACATACAGGGTGTGGACAGGATGAGACACAGTGGAAAAAAGAATGCCCTGGCAAGACTATTACCTAGCAGGAAATAAGCTACAGGAATCTGAACATGAAAGAGGCTAAGAGAATTTACAGATATTTCTCTTTACTCATATGTTTGCTTTTTTATTACCTATCCACCTATATCTCTGAATGCCCTTTCCTTCCTGGAACTCCCATCAAGGGGGCTGGCCATGGCAAAAAAAGACCACTCATTCCTGTCCTGACACGCCTCCCTTGCATACACTATTCTATGCATTCTAACACCATTTCTCTCTATTTTCTAATGTCACAGGTGGTCTTTCTCTCACATCAACCCCTTTAATATACTGTCATACACTCTCCTAATAAACTCACCATCTTGCATTCTTCCCACATGCCCAAGCCACCTCAAAGTATTATGCTTCACCCACTCTCCTGTTCCACAATTCATTCCTTCTGCATTCTCTGCCATACCACATCTCTCATTCACCCCTTCATTTCTTTCTTCACACCAAATGCTCCTCTCAAATAGCATATATCCACAGCCTGAAATCTTGACCTCTGTGACTCATTCCATGACCATATTTTGGCTGCATATATCAGGGTTGGGAAGACTATGCTGTCCCTTAATCCTTTCTTCACTCCCATACTTACACCTCTATTATTTATCTATATATCAAACTTGATTGCTGTTTCTCATGCTAGCAAGATAGCGCCAGGAAACAGATGAAGGAAGACCCATCCACTCATATATACATACACATGCATAAACACATCAACATATACATATATACATACAACATACATGTATATGTATGTATATGTATATATACGTTGAAATGTATAGGTATATATATGTGAGTGTGTGGGTGTTTATGTATATACATATGTATGTGGGTGGGTCGAGCCATTCTTTCGCATGTTTCCTTGCGCTACCACGCTAACCCGGGAGACAGTGACTAAGTATAATGAAATACGTAATAAGTATAATATGTAAGCAATACATATAATAGCAGTGCACTTTCAGTATACAGTGTAAAATAATGTCTAGAAAGAAAACAACATCGTTCATGTGCTCAGTACATGCAGTGTGAACCCACACCTGGAAAAAACCATGATCATCGTTCACCTAACTGACATTAGAAGAGTCCACGCCATACAAGACTGATATACAGGAATGTAACACTTTTTGTTATGTTCTTTAATAATGTATAATACATATTATTTTTGTAATAGGAGCATAATTTCAGCATTATGGTGCAGCAAGTCATGAACTTTTAAAATCTATAACCAGAGGTAGATATTTTCCCACTTGCTGAATGCTATAGGTGAACCAAATAAGCCAGCAAATTATGAATTCTACAAGAGTTATAACATTCATCATACTGCCAATGTTTCACCTATGAGATGTAGAAGGCAACTAAAAGGGGTGGTAGCAGGGAGCTGGAGATCCTCCCCTCCTGCATTTCTTTCCAAAAGCAGAAAGAAAAGAGAAAGTCAACTGAGTATATTTTTCGTCCATCACATTATACAAAAGTCATCACTGGATGAAAAATTCTCACAAATACATGTCAACAAATACATGAAAACACAAGCACACATTTAACTTCATTGTCATCCTAGTTTTCATTTACTAAAGCAAATGGGCCATCAACCAAACAGCAAGAGCAAATGGGTATGTTGAAAACAAAAAGTTCTACATTATGAATTATAACATTTTCTTTACATAGTGTGTACATTCATGTGCAAACAATAAGATGTATAATCAAAATCAATCATGAACAGGATTAATTCAGTCTGACATAAAATCTACGACAAACATAAAAATTCTCATAATACTCATGGTAACATACATACCTTCCCAAAATTTCTAGAAGTTCTCCTACACCATTGAAGTGTTCCGTTTCATATACAAACCTAGAACAAAGATTACAGTAATTACAATGCTGTCAACATGAAAGCAAACAAACTCTTACATAACTCTAGGTGGCAAGGAAATATTGATTATATCACATATAAACTTTCTCAGATCTAATCTAAAATTTTGTACAAGCAATTCTAATGTACAGCTACTGTTGGCATGTAAAATGCATACAAGCTGTTACAAATGAAATATAATTTTCACAACAAATGGAAACACCTCACACCCTTTCATTTTCTCTTACAATTATGAATAAAAACTAGGAATATATAACATGTTGAATAATCAGTCATGAGACTCATACTGAAATAGATTAAAAAATGTCACAGAAAAGCTATGAATATACACAATACACTATATAAAAGTGTTTTAAAGAATGAAAAACTCTACGAAGAAATGCCCTAAAAGATAAGAGAAAATCTTTATAATCTGCATAGGTTATGAGCCTTTAACCACCACACATTTTGATAAAGGATAATCCCTCCCATCCTTCACTAATCAAAAAACAGCTGCAGCAGCAATAGCTCAAGTTTGAAATTTTCCCCTCCAATCAGCAATTACAACCCAGCAATAATGTCATCATCCCACTAGCCATCAGGATACACTCAGATGACCACCCAATAATTCTTTGAAACAAGGATGTCACCCCAGCAGTAACTTAACAGCAAATACACGAAAGGTTTTTCTGCAGAGAGAGGAAAGTTGGGAAGGAAACAAAAATTAAGAAGTCTGCGAAGAATTCCATCATACGGAAAAATATTCTTAAACTTCAAAACACTTTTCTCTCCTGGGTCAGTTTGTCTCGTGAGATATGACAGCATAACATGGAGGCAATGGGAGTTTGAAGAAAAGCTTAAACAAGAGAAATAATGACCACAAATATACCCAAAGGTTATCCTGTGGAATCTTATTGATGTTTCACCTTACATGTGGTAAGCCCAGTTCCTACAAAGCTGAAACTTGGCATCTAGATCAAGGTACAGTTGACAAAGTGTTGAACACTATCAGAGACCTTTGAAAACTTCCCTAGGGAAAAGCTGTATGTGAATAAAAGTAAGGTCAGTAAGTTGAGTGGAGAAGAATCATATGGTTAAGGATAATATCTGGTGTGAGGATGATTTACCAAATAAGAAATGACAGGGTAGGAGAGAACTGTGCTGGTAAGAGAAGTTTGTTTGAGATAGCTGAAGAGGATGTGCTGAAATGGACTAAACATGTGGAGAGAATGATTAAGAGAATAAACATGTCAAAAGTGGAAGGAAAAACAAAAAGGGGGGTGGAAGTGAGAGGGCAAAACACACAAAACTGTGGAAAGTATTCATGGGTTAGAGTGAATAGGAGAAAAGTAGTATGCAGGGGGATACATGCTGTCAGTGGGCTGAACCATGATATATAAAGCAGTCACAGGTACCAAGGAAAGGTCTGTGTGTCGTGGATAAGGGGGTCGAGATTTTGTGAATAACACGACAGATAGAGTGGATCTCAGTAAATAGGGTAATTCTCTATCTGTTCCTGATACGACCTCACTTTTGTGGGAAACTACAAACATGTAAGAAAAATTATCATTACAGTATATATACCACATACCTTAATCAGAAGAAAGTAAAATTTGCTGTTCTTACGAATAAGGCTTTTAACTGTTGCAACCATAAGAGCATACCAGTCAAGCATAAACATGAATGTGGTCATCATTTCTACATTCAAAACATAGGCCTTAACATCATAAACACAGCTTATTGCTCGAAGTTTTACAATTCTCAAACTTCAGAAATCAAACAAATAGTCAAGCAGGTTGTTCTGTTAGCATATGTCAGCATGCATAAACACATACAATGTTAATATCTGTTACATAAACTTCAACTTACCTAAGGAAAATATTATTTATTTGTTTTCTGATGAATGCTCTAAGACCCAAAAACTTTCCATATATCCTATGTAGAACAGTCTTAAGGAAATCACGCTCCCGAGGGTCCTCACTATCAAATAGTTCCAAAAGCTGAAAGAAAAAATGCATCTTATTTGTTTCTCTATAATTACCACAAAACCATCTTCTAAGAAAAAGTCCTGCTGATACACAGGACCTCTTTCTAGAGGCTTTTGCAGTCCAAGGCTGCACTACTTCCAGCAACAAGAAAATAGGAACTCCTTTGGAGTGAGAAGTTCTTTGATGAGGCAATACTTCCAAAGGTAGAGCCTCATCAAAGGTGTTGGGGGAGTCCATTAACACCAAATAATGTACATTTATGATTTTTTAATTTAAAAGACATTCAGGTACAACACCTAGGAAGATGTCTTTTCTTTCTGCCTCACTGCTGGCATTCCAACTCTCATTTGCCCTCTTTTTGAACCTCTACACTTCTCTCTTTCTTTTATACTCCTCTCAATCATTTGCACTCATTCCCTGTCAGTACCATCCAAACGCCTCTCTTTTCTCTTTCACTAGCAACTTTACTTCTTCATCCCAACACTTACTACCCTTTCTAATCTTCCCATCTCCCACCTTTCACATGCCACATGCATCTCTTGCACATATCAAAACTGCTTCCCTAAATACCTCCCATTCCTCACCCAGTCCTAATTTCACTGACTCACAACTTCTGCCAGTCTACACTCAATGTCTCCTGATATTTCTTCCTACCAGTATTTTTTCCAAGCTCACTTACTCTCACCACTCTCTCCTCCCCAACAATGTTTCCTCTTCTTCAAAAACCTCTGCAAATCTTCATCCATGCCACCACATGACAGTGATCAGACATCCTACCAGCTGTCCCTATCAGCACATTTACATCCAAAATTTTCACTTACATGCCTATCAATTAATATGAAATCCAATAATGCCTGCTGACCATCTTCCCCACTCACATTATGTAAACTTAATTATATCCCTCTTTTCAAACCAGGTATTTCCAATCACCAGTCCTTTTTCAGCACACAACTCCACAAGCCGTTCACCATTTCCATTCATAACACTAAATATCCCATGCGCCCCAATTATACCCTCAACTGCATTCAAATCACCCATCACTAATATATGGTTTCTTACATCAAAACTGATGAAAAAATCACAGCTGCTCCCAAAAACACTTGCCTCTCATGATCTTTCATCTTGTGGCCAGGTGCATTAGCACTAATAATCACCCACCACTCACCATCCTCTTTCAGCTTTACCGACATCAATCTAGAATTTACTTCCTTACACTCAATCACACACTCCCATAACTCCTTAAGGAATAGTGCTACTCCTTCCTCAGCTCTTGTCCTCTCACCAACTCCTGACTTTATTCCTAAGACATTTCCAAGCCATTCTTCCCCTTTACCCTTGAGATGTGTCTCACTCAGAGCCAGATCATCCAGGTTTCTTTCCTCACGCATACGACCTATCTCTCCCCTTTTCATATGATTGTTACATCCAGAAGCATTTAGACACCCCAGTCTAAACCTTTGAGGAGGACGAGCACTCCCTACCAGGATCCTTCTTCTGTTCCCTCTTTTAGAAATTGAAAAACTTCTGCTTCCTTTACTTGCCCTCTACAACACACATGGAATATGGAGGTAGAATTATTTCTTCCCTACCCCAGAGACATATATCAGAAGAAGCAAAAGGACGGATTAGGATTGATGACAAAAAATGAATCCCATAACAGAAAAAAATTCTGCAATTAACCTAAAGAAAAATTTAACACTGCTTGAATTTTTCTTAGGCTAAAGCAATTACCAAGAAAAATTCAGCTACACTTTAACAATTTGCTGTCCTTTGGAATGTATGCATAAATGCATGCATGTGCCTGTGTGCACATGTAGCATAAATCATCTTTATCACAGAGTTAAAACCTATTAGGGTACCATATTTTCGAATTCCAATAGGAAAAGCAAACAAGGCTAAAATGACACCATTAACATACAGAAGCAGTACAAAGGTATTATGTTAAGGAATGCTTTCCCACACTAATAAATATATAAAATGAGCAAAATATGATTACCTGTAAAACAAATTTCTGATCTATAACTCTCTTGCCAATTGCTGGCTGGAAGTCTGGGCTCTCTAAGAACCGTAGGAAGAACTCGTAGACCAGCTGCAGGTGTGGCCAAGAGGCCTCTAGGGTTGGATCATCCTCTTCAGGATCAAAATCAGGGTTGTCCGAGGGTGGAAGTGTTCGGAACAAGTTGCAGGCAATCTGAAAGTCAAAGATGCCTGGATTTCTACTGCAAGTTATAATTCCATCTTTGATTCATATATGATTTGTAAAGAGCATATGAGACCCCTATCCAAACCATATCATCATAATACATGAAAAAAGCTTTACTATCCAGCATCTACCAAGCCAGAACCTCTCATATCCAGAGTTTCTAGTATCTCAATACAAATGCATATGTCAGAGGTAGTGAGAGCAAGTGGGAGGTGGAGAAAAAGGTAAGAACATCAGGAAGAATGTTATGAATGAAGCTTTAGGGTATCTGGACCTGAACATTAAGGGGTGGTGCAAGACATGCATAAGATAGAATGAGATGGAGCAATGTAGTACATATGGGAAGTGATAATGTATACAAAGAAATATGAAGAAATTCAAACAGCTACAGACCACTGGGCTCTTCCAAGGTTGTCTGTGATAGTGGACAAATTCAGAAACTTAAAGAGTAATATGGTATGAGGAAAAAACAAACAGATAATATGAAGGGAAATCTTTATATGCATCTAATGGTCTTGAAGTATCTGACAACTCTATTCTTATATGTATCTATGGAAAAGCTTTGAATTAGTCTAACTGGTAACTCATTCCACATCTTAACAATCCCGTTGAAGAAAAATACTCTGTTTTGTATATTGTGACATTTGCCCAAAAGTTTGTGTCCATTACTTTATCCAAACTGAGACAAATTTGGTCTTGAGTAGCTTCTGAGATAATTTTCAGAAACTGCATTACATCAATATTAACTTTCCCTCATCAAACCTAAGTAACTTTTAAGTTATCTAGTCAAGTCTCATGTGATACATTTCTCATTCAGATAATCATCTTGGTTGTTCTCTACAGCACTCTCTATTCTGTCTGTATCTTTTCAAGTAGAATGATTAAAATATAAAACAATATTCAAGCTGGGGATGCACCAGTGAACTTTAACCCTCTTGCCCCCCCAAATTGTTACATGGGAATACCCAAGAAAGTGTCTGTTTTCTCAATCAGCTGAGTGACATTTTCATAAATCCTGCATTCATAATGGTATCCAAAAAGACATACTAGTGACTGCAGCAAGTGTAGTGCTGCACAAAGGTAGCAGACTATGCTCTCCATTAAAGAGAGGTGGAAATCTTACAAAGATTAAAAAAGAGCATATTGGTACATCACTTCACTGCGTTTCATGGTGCTGTAAGAGAATCATACATGTTGAATGCCAAACCTTGCACTTCTATGTAAAACTCTACCCTAAGTCTGCATAAGTGTTTCTGTAAATTTATACTAAGAATTTTGAGTAAGCACTATGTAATCACTTCAGTAAATGTTTATCAAGTTTTGTAAGCTATATACTTTCTTATATTTCAAATAAATAAAACTCTGATAATAATAGGTGTGCAGAGCACTGTCAAGTTTGCAATATATCATTGCCACAATATGTGGCCCAGACTATATCTGCCAACCTATTATCGAACATACTTAACAATCCTTCAGAATACTTACTCCATCTCCATTTCAACTTAGCAATGTCAATTATTTCCTTGTATGCCCCCTTCACCAATGTTCCCATTATTCTCTTGTTTTTCTCACACTACTAACCTCCTTTCAAAATATCTCATTCTCCATGAGGTTTAACGAAACTCACTCACCTTAACCCTCATTTGCCCTCTTTATCACACCATGAACCTTCCTCTTGACTTCATGCCACTTTCTCTTGTACATATTCCAGTCTTACACATTGCAGTAACACCCATAAACCTATCTTTTCTTTCACAAGCAACTCTTATCATCCCACCAGTCACTACCCTTTCACATCAGCCCACCTCCCACCTTCTACATATCACACACTCTCTCAAACATGCCAGCACTTAATTCGCAAAATACTTTCCATTCCTCGACTACTCCCCTTCTTTCATTTACTATCACTTTTTGCCATTTTACACTCAATATCTCTTGCTATTTTTTCATGCAAGTCTCTTTTCCAACTCACTCACTTTCACCAACATCTTCTCACACATATATTTTCCTACTGTCCAAAACACTCTAAAAACTTCACCCTTGGCTCCATGAAGTAATGATAAGACATCCCACCAGCTGTCCCTCTAAGCACATTCACATCAATGAGTCTCCCTTTTGCATGCCTATATATCAGTATGTAGTCCAATAATGCTTACTTACCATTTTTTCTACTCAACCACATATAAATATGTGTCCCTCTTTTTAAACCAAGTATTCCCTGTCATCAGTCCTTTTTTAGCAAACAATTCCACAAGCTGTTCAACATTTCTATTCACCTTAATGAAAACATGGTGCCCCTGCATATACCCTCAACTGCAACATTCCTCACTTTAGCATTTAAGTCAGCCATCACAAATAGTCGATCTCTCGCATCAAAACAGCTGACACACTTAATCATCATCTCCTAAAACATTTGCCTTTCTTCATTGTCCTTCTCATGGCCAGATACATAAGCACTAACAATCACCAGTCTCCCATAATCATTTTCATACTCACATCAGTCCAAAGCTCACTCCCTTACACTCTTTAACACATTTCCACGGGAGACAGCGACAAAAAAAAAAAAAAAAAAAAAAAAAAAAAAAAAAAAAAAAAAATTCATACTATTCGCCATTTCCCATGTTAGCGAGGTAGCGTTAAGAAAAGAGGACTGGGCCTTAGAGGGAATATCCTCACCTGGCCCCCTTCTCTGTTCCTTATTTTTGGAAAAAAAAAGAAAAAAAACGAGAGGGGAGGATTTCCAGCCCCCCCGCTCCCATCCCTTTTAGTCGCCTTTTACGACACGCAGGGAATACGTGGGAAGTATTCTTTCTCCCCTATCCCCAGGGATAATATATATATATATATATATATATATATATATATATATATATATATATATATATATATATATATATATATTTTTTTTTTCTATACTTTGTCGCTGTCTCCCGCGTTTGCGAGGTAGCGCAAGGAAACAGACGAAAGAAATGGCCCAACCCCCCCCCCAGTACACATGTATATACATACGGCCACACACGCAAATACATACCTACACAGCTTTCCATGGTTTACACCAGACGCTTCACATGCCTGATTCAATCCACTGACAGCACGACAACCCCTGTATACCACATCGCTCCAATTCACTCTATTCCTTGCCCTCCTTTCACCCTCCTGCATGTTCAGGCCCCGATCACACAAAATCTTTTTCACTCCATCTTTCCACCTCCAATTTGGTCTCCCTCTTCTCCTCGTTCCCTCCACCTCCGACACATATATCCTCTTGGTCAATCTTTCCTCACTCATCCTCTCCATGTGCCCAAACCACTTCAAAACACCCTCTTCTGCTCTCTTAACCACGCTCTTTTTATTTCCACACATCTCTCTTACCCTTACGTTACTCACTCGATCAAACCACCTCACACCACACATTGTCCTCAAACATCTCATTTCCAGCACATCCATCCTCCTGCGCACAACTCTATCCATAGCCCATATATATATATATATATATATATATCTTTTCTTTCTTTCAAACTATTCGCCATTTCCCGCGTTAGCGAGGTGGCATTAAGAACAGAGGACTGGGCCTCTGAGGGAATATCCTCACCTGGCCCCCTTCTCTGTTCCTTCTTTTAGAAAAAAAAAAGAAAAAAAAAAAAAACATAAGCACATTATATACAATATATAAGGTTATTAGGTTGAGCAAGGTTGAGGGGCAAGTGAGTTACGATGTGAGTTTGAATGGAGAAAAATTGAAGGAAGTGAAGTGTTTTTTAGATAACTGAGAATGGACTTAGCAGTGAATGTAACCATAGAGGTGGAATTGAGTCATAGGGAGGGGGAGGCGAGAAAGTTCTGGGAGCGATGAAGAAAGTGCGGAAAGTGAAAACGTTATCTCAGAGTAAGGGTATGTGCAAAGGAATAGTAGATCCAAAAATATTATGTAGTTGCGAGGCATGGGTTATAGATAGGGTTGTATGGAAAAGGGTGGATGTGTTGGAAATGAAATGTTTGAAGACAAAATGTAAGTAATGAAAGGGTAAGAGAGATGTGTGGTAATAACAAGAGTGCAGTTCAGGGAGCAGAAGAGGGTATGTTGAAACGGTATGGACATATGGAGAGAATGACTGAGGAAAGGTTGACAAAGAAGATATATGTGTCAGAGGTGGAGGGAACAAGAAGCAGGAAACCAAATCAGACGTGGAAGGATGAGCGAACAAGATTTTGAGTGATCGGGGCCTGAACATGCAGGAAGGTGAGAAGTGTGCAAGGAATAGAGCATTGGAACGATGTGGTATAACAGGGTCAATGTACTGTCAGTGGACTAAACCAGGGCATGTGAAACGTCTGAGGCAAACCATTTATGACTGTTTTGATGATCTAATATTAATATGACATGTTTAACTTATGTACTAAGTAAACACCACAGCATTCTGGCTGTACCAGTTCAAACCATCCAAAGAACACAGAGTTCCTCCATTTTCCAGCCAATTTCATCACCACTTCATTGCGTCAGCATGACCAAACACTTGCTTCAAGAAGTCTTCACCTCCACTGTGATGATACAGACCTATCCATATCTCTGGTGTGAGCAGGGAAGCACTGTACACCATATAAGCTGAAAGCCCGATCTACTGCTCCTCCTATCCCCTTTTTCTCCTGTTTTGTTGAAACCATATAGAAACCCCTATGTGAAAAAAGTTATTACTAATATAATCATTACATTCAATACAAAACTGCAAGGATGTGAGAGGCCACTGAAAACAGGAGACAAAATGATATAAAAACAATAAAACTGTTATGTTGATATGTTGAGGATATGTCGTTACTGTGACAATACAGAGAGCATCTACTTGATCTGGATTACTTAAATTGCTAATGAAGATCTCATGAAAGAAACAGAATTTCATCGTCTGAAACATAAAATGGATATCATAAGCATAAAATGACCTTCAATGAATACATACAACAACCATAAGTAATTTCACAAAAAATTCATGCATATGCACATGCAAACAGAGGGACTGGTTTACATGAATTAACACAACCATATGCACCATCCTCTCACACTTTCATTAAAAATTATTCCGAAAGAGGTCTATCCATACCATTCGGATTATTTCTGGATACACTGGCTCAGTTAGGACTCCTCGACCTGCTGTGATGTAGTCAACCAATTCATTGAGAGTACTACGTTTCATTTCTTTTCCTTTCAGGTCGGCCACTGGGTCAAGGAAATCGAAGCCCACACAACACTGCCGAAGCTTCCGCAGGAATAAATCTTCCTGATCTGACCCAGGAACATCTAAGAAAAAGAACACAGATTAACTTTTTGCACACCTTACATTATCAACTGAAAAAATTCCAAAAATACGGACAACATATATTCCAATGAGAATGAAGGTGAAGGAAGTGACGAATTGATATTATGTTGGTATGTTTCCAGATGTCAGGAAGCTTGTTGTGTAGCCTGGAATACATGAAGAGATCTTTAAGTGCTTGGAATGCCAATGGACCACAGCATTTTATGTGAAAGTTTGATAAGTTTTCAGGGCCATAGCACGTCGACCCTGGTATACCACATCATTCCAATTCACTCTATTCCTTGCATGCCTTTCACCTTCCTGCATGTTCAGGCCCCGATCACTCAAAATCTTTTTCACTCCATCTTTCCACCTCCAATTTGGTCTCCCACTTCTCATTCCCTCCACCTGACACATATATCCTCTTTGTCAATCTTTCCTCACTCATTCTCTCCATGTGACCAAACCATTTCAAAACACCCTCTTCTGCTCTCTCAGCTAAACTCTTTTTATTACCACACATCTCTCTTACCCTTTCATTACTTACTCGGTCAAACCACCTCACACCACATATTGTCCTCAAACATCTCATTTCCAGCACATCCACCCTCCTCCGCACAACTCTATCTATAGCCCACGCCTCGCAACCAAGTCGAGAACATTATTTCGGAAAGCAAAAATGGGTATGTTTGAAGGAATAGTGGTTCCAACAATGTTGTATGGTTGCGAGGCGTGGGCTATGGATAGAGTTGTGCGCAGGAGGATGGATGTGCTGGAAATGAGATGTTTGAGGACAATGTGTGGTGTGAGGTGGTTTGATCGAGTAAGTAACGTAAGGGTAAGAGAGATGTGTGGAAATAAAAAGAGCGTGGTTGAGAGAGCAGAAGAGGGTGTTTTGAAGTGGTTTGGGCACATGGAGAGAATGAGTGAGGAAAGATTGACCAAGAGGATATATGTGTCGGAGGTGGAGGGAATGAGGAGAAGTGGGAGACCAAACTGGAGGTGGAAAGATGGAGTGAAAAAGATTTTGTGTGATCGGGGCCTGAACATGCAGGAGGGTGAAAGGAGGGCATGGAATAGAGTGAATTGGATCGGTGTGGTATACCGGGGTTGACGTGCTGTCAGTGGATTGAATCAGGGCATGTGAAGCGTCTGGGGTAAACCATGGAAAGCTGTGTAGGTATGTATATTTGCGTGTGTGGACGTATGTATATACATGTGTATGGGGGGGGGTTTGGGCCATTTCTTTCGTCTGTTTCCTTGCGCTACCTCGCAAACGCGGGAGACAGCGACAAAGTATAATAATAATAACATAATAATAATATATATATACACATTTTTCTTTTTTCTTACTATTCGCTATTTCCCGTGTTGGCGAGGTAGCGTTAGGAACAGAGGACTGAGCCTTTGAGGAAACATCCTCACCTGGCCCCCTTCTCTGTTCCTTCTTTTGGAAAATGAAAAACGAGAGGGGAGGATTTCCAGCCCCCCAATACCTTCCCTTTCAGTCGCCTTCTACGACACGCAGGGAATACATGGGAAGTATTCTTTCTCCCCTATCCCAAGGGATATATATATATATATATATATATATTTTTTTTTTTTTCAAACTATTCGCCATTTCCCGCATTAGCGAGGTAGCGTTAAGAACAGAGGACTGGCCTTTTTTGGAATATCCTCACCTGGCCCCCTCTGTTCCTTCTTTTGGAAAAAAAAAAAGAAAAAAAAAAAAGGAGAGGGGAGGATTTCCAGCCCCCCACTCCCTCCCCTTTTAGTCGCCTTCTACGACACGCAGGGAATACGTGGGAAGTATTCTTAATCCCCTATCCCCAGGGATAATATATATATATATATATATATATATATATATATATATATATATATATATATATATATATATATATATATATTTCTTTTTTTCTTTCAAACTATTCGCCATTTCCCGCGTTAGCGAGGTAGCATTAAGAACAGAGGACTGGGCCTTTGAGGGAATATTCTCACCTGGCCCCCTTCTCTGTTCCTTATAAAAAAAAAAAAAAAAAAAAAAAAAAGAGAGAGAGGGGAGGATTTCCAGGCCCCGCTCCCTCCCCCTTTAGTCGCCTTCTACGACACGCAGGGAATATATGGGAAGTATTCTTTCTCTCCTATCCCCAGGGATAATATATATATATATATATATATATATATATATATATATATATATATATATATAGGGGATAGGGGAGAAAGAATACTTCCCATGTATTCCCTGCGTGTCGTAGAAGGCGACTAAAAGGGAAGGGAGCGGGGGGCTGGAAATCCTCCCCTCTCGTTTTTTTTTTTTTTTTTTCCAAAAGAAGGAACAGAGAAGAGGGCCAGGTGAGGATATTCCCTCAAAGGCCCAGTCCTCTGTTCTTAACGCTACCTCGCTATCGCAGGAAATAGCGAATAGTATGAAAAAAAAAAAAAAATATATATATATATATATATATATATATATATATATATATATATATATATATATATATATATATATAATGAACTCCTGTGGTGTTGTGGTTAGCATTCCTGACCATGACACTTTCAAGAGCCAGCCAGGGTTGAGTGCATAGGTTTGAATCCTGGTTGCACAGTCAACCCAGCTGTTCATCCACCCATATGGGTTGGTTGATAAAATGGGTATCTGGCTTAGGCTAGGATGTGTGGTAAAAGTGTGGTTGAAAGAACAGAAGAGGGCGTGTTGAAATGGTCTGGACATATGGAGAGAATGAGTGAGGAAAGATTGACATAAAGGATATATGTGTCAGAGGTGGAGGGAACAAGGAAAAGTGGGAGACCAAACTGGAGGTGGAAGGATGGAGTGAAAAAGATTTTCAAGCGATCGAGGCCTGAACATACAGAAGGGTGAAAGGCATGCAAGGAATATAGTGAATTGGAATGATGTAGTATACCAGGGTTGATGTGCTGTCAATGGACTGAACCAGGGCATGTGAAGCACCTGGGATAAACTAGGTCTGTGGGATCTGGATGTGGAAAGGGAGCTGTGGTTTTGGTGCATTACACATGACAAGTAGAGACTGAGTGTGAATGCGTGTGGCCTTTTTTTGTCTTTCCCTGGTGCTGAAGGGAGGAGTGGGGGATGCTTTCTCCTATGTGCCTTCAATCCATTCCCAGTGCCACCCTGCCCCAGAGGAAACAGCATCGCTGCCCCCCCCCCCCCACTTCAGCGAGATAGCACGAGGAAAACAGAAAAAAAGGCCACATTCGTCCACGCTCAGTCTCTAGCTGTCATTTTTAATGCATTATAATCATAAATAAGGTGAGTAGCTGAAATGTACTGTGTAAATATTCCAATGTTAAGATGGTTTGCTATTGATAACCACATGGCTGCCTGATCTGTCATCTGTCAGTTGAAATTTACTGGCTGTTGCATGGTCAATCATGGGCATGACTGGCATTTATTCGGTTGTTGAAAGGTTTACAAGGTATGCATGTTTTTCCACACGTACCTATCCTAATTAATGGAAGCACTTCTCACATACAATTCTGACTTTATGGTGATACATTGGTATATTCCAACAATAAAATCAAATATCAAGGCAAATCTCAACAGCTAGAAGTGACAAAAAGATTTCCTATGCTCTAAGCAAGGTTTCCATATCTTTGTATGATTTCTAGAAATGTCACCTTTCCATTAATTTATTTCCTATGCTTACAATTCACACACAATAATGTAATAACAATACAATCTTATTTTCTGCATCTTCTTTACCCAAACCTGCATTCATTTTTCAGCAGCTGGTACACATAAAAAAAGTTTGTAAATCTTTCCTCTAGTTAAAAGATCATCTAATATCACAATTTTGTTTATAAATTTTCATAATGAGAGTTCAACATAAGCCCTTTTTTCCTGGTACAAGTTTAAAACATCATTTCTCAAACCACATTCTAATGAAAGAGAATATTCTTCTAATGCAAAAGTATCTTTTAAAAATCAAACTATTCACAAGATGCATACAAAAGGATATCCTTCCACATTATACCAAAGAAAGTTGGGGTATGAAAAGCATACAATTTCTTACATGTGCCACTACATTGTAAATCCATACCTAACATCAAATTGTCAATTCTGACCACCCAAACTCTTTATTTTTTTTCCATTAACTTTTACATCACTTATGGTATCCCAATCTCTTTATTTTTTCCATTAACTTTTACATCACTTATGGTATCATAAATAAATAAATAAATTATACTCATTTATATTTATTTATCATTCTTGATGGACATTTCCCGCATCAGCAAGGTAGCACAGGGAAACAAACGAAGAAAGAATGGCCCATCCACTACTATAAACACATATATACATAAACATGCACATATACATGCGCAGACATATACATATATACACATGTACATATTCATACTTGCTTGCCTTCATCCATTCCTGGCACTACCCTGTCCCACAGGAAAAAGCATCACTATCCCCTGCTTCAGCAAGGAAGTGCCAGGAAAACTGACAAAAAAAGGCCACATTTGTTCACACTCAGTCTCTAGCTGTCATGTGTAAATTTTTTCATACACATTCACCATTTCCTGCATCAGCGAGGTAGCATCAAGAACAGAGAACTGAGCCTTAGAGGGAATACCTTCACTTGGCCCCCCTTCTCTGTTCCTTCTTTTGGAAAATTAAAAATGAAAGGGGAGGATTTCCAGCCTCCCACTCCCCCCCTTTTTTATTATCATTATACTTAACTGCTGCTTCCTGTGTCAGCAAGGTAGCGCCAGGAAACAGACGACAAGTGGCCCATCAACTCATAAAAAATACACACACACACACACACACACACATATCATTCTTATTTATTATTATACTTTGTCACCCTCTCCCGTGTTAGCGAGGTAGCGCAAGGAAACAGACGAAAGAATGGCCCAACCCATCTACATAAACATGTATATACATACATGCCCACATACATACCTATACTTTTCAAAGTATACATACGTATACATATATACACAAGTACATATTCATACATGCCTCGCAACCATATAACATTGATGAAACTTCTATTCCTTCAAACATACCCAATGAGAGAGGAGAGGAGAGGAGAGAGAGAGAGAATTTGTAGGGGTTTTCAAAAAGGAAGAGATAATGTTGGGGAAAAGAGAGTGGTGAGAGTGAACGAACATGGTAAGGAGACTTGTGTGAGGAAGTACCACTAGAGACTGAGTGTAGAATGGCAGAAGGAGAGCGCAAATGAAATGAGGGAAGTGGGTGAGGAATAGGATGTATCTAGGGAAGCAGTGATGGCATGTAAAAAATATGCATACAGCATGAAAAAGGCAGGAGGTGGGCAGATCAGAATGGGTAGCAACTGGTGGGATGAAGAAGTGAAGTAGTTAGCGAAAGAAACAGAGAGGCTTTTGGATGATACAAGGAAGGAGTGCAAATGACTGGGAGATATATAAAAGAAAGCAGCAGGGGGTCAAGAGGAAGGTGCAAGGGTTGAAAAAAGAGGGCAAATGAGAGATGGGGTGAGAGATAGTATCATTAAACTTTACAGAGAATAAAAACATGTTTTGGAAGGAGGTAAATAACGTGCATAAGACAAGAGAACAAATGGGAACAGTGGTGAAGGGGGAAAGGGGGAGGTAATAACAGGTAGTGATGAAGAGAGAGGGAGATGGAGTGAATATTTTGAAGGCTTGTTGAATGTGTTTGATGACAGAGAGGCAGATATAGGGTGTTTTGGTCAGGGTGGTGTGCGAAGTGAGAGGGTTAGGGAGAATGGTTTGGTAAACAGAGAAGAGGCAGTGAAAGCTTTGCAGAAGATGAAATCTGGCAAGGTGGCAGGTTGAGATGGTACTGCAGTTGAATATATCAAGAAAGTGGATGACTGTGTTGTTGATTGGTGGGTAAGGATATTCAATGTATGTATGGATCATGGTGATGTGCCTGAGGATTGGCAGAATGTATGCATAGCGCCACTGTACAAAGGCAAAGGGGATAAAGGAGGAGTGCTCAAACTACAGAGGGATAAGTTTGCTGAGTATTCCTGGGAAACTATATGGGAGGGTATTGATTGAGAAGGTAAAGACATGTACAGAGCACCAGATTGGGGAAAAGCAGTGTGGTTTCAGAAGTGGTAGAGGATGTGTGGATCAGGTGTTTGCTTTGAAGAATGTGTGTGAGAAAAACTTAAAAAAACAAATGGATTTGTATGTAGCATTTATGGATCTGGAGAAGGCATATGATAAGACTGACAGAGATGCTTTGTGGAAGGTCTTAGGAGTATATGGTGAGGAAAGTAGGCTGCTAGAAGCTGTGATAAGTTTTTATAATGGAAGTAAGGCATGTGTACGAGTACGAGGAGAGGAGATTGATTGGTTCCCAGTGAAGATCGGTCTGCGGCATGGGTGTGTGATGTCCCCATGGTTGTTTAATTTGTTTATGGATGGGGTGATTAGGGAGGTAAATGCAAGAATGTTGTAGAGAGGGGTGAGTATGCAGTCTATTGGGGATGAGAGGGCCTAGGAAGTGAGTCAGTTGCTGTTCGCCGATGATACAGCTCTGGTGGCTGATTCGAGTGAGAAACTGCAGAAGTTGGTGTCTGAGTTTGGAAAAGTATGTGAAAGGAGAAAGTTGTAAGTAAATGTGAATAACAGTAAGATTATTACATTTAGTAGGGACGAGGAACAAGTTAATTGGGATGTAAGTTTGAATGGAGAAAAGTTGGAGGATGTGAAGTTTTTCAGATATCTGGGAGTGGACTTAGCAGCAAGTGGAACCATGGGAGCTGAAGTGAGTCACAGGGTGGGGGAGGGGGCAAAGGTTTTGGGAGCAATGAAGAATATGTGGAAGGAGAGAACATTATCTTGGAGAGCAAAAATGGTTATGCTTGAGGGAACAGTAATTCCAACAACATCATATGGTTGCGAGGCATGGGCTATAGATAGGGTTGTATGGAGGAGAGTGGATGTGTTGGAAATGAAATGTTTGAGGACAATATGTGGTGTGAGGTGGTTTGATTGACTAAGTAAGGAAAGGGTAAAAGCAATGAGTAGAAATAAAAAGAGTGTGGTTGAGAGAGTAGAAAAGGAAATGATGGTACTGAAACTGTTTGGACATATGGAGAGAATGAATGAGGAAAAGTTGACAAAGAGAATATATGTGTCTGAGGTAGAGGGAACAAGAAGAAGCGGGAGAACAAATTGTAGGTGGAAGGAGGGAGTAAAAAAGATTTTGAGCGATCGGGGCCTGAACATACAAGAGGGTGAGAATCATGCAAGGAATAGAGTGAATTGGAACAATGAGGTACACCAGGGTCAACATGCTATCAATGGATTGAACCAAGGCATGTGAAACATCTGGGGTAAACCATGGAAAGGTCTGTGAAGACGATGTGGAAAGGGAGCTGCAGTTTTGGTGCATCAACACATGACAGGTAGAGACTAGGTGTGAACAAATGTGGCCTATTTTGTCTCTTTTCCTGGTGCTACCTTGCTGAAGCAGGGGGTAGCGATGCTGTTTTCTGTGGGGCCAGGAATGGATGAAGGCAAGCCTACAAAGTTCAAACCTGTACTCTGCATGAGTGGTCAGTAGTTTCTCAAGGATAACCAACTGAGGCAAACTGTAGTCAGGCAATCAAATCAGTATTTTCAGGCCACCGTTAACACCAAAATGGAGCTTCAATACATGAATACACAGAAATATTGACATATTAGGAAAATATACAAAATACAGTTGGAAATAAAAGTCTACTACCAGACATAATGATGGAAGTCAAGGTTCTGACCTGTCCCCTCTTTTTCTCCTTTTCATCAATGATTTCCTTTCTCCTGCTAATATCCAAATGCAATCATACACTGATGACTCAACAATGCATTCCTCTACATCAATCAATTCTACTCCTCTCACTCAATCTGCATCTTGTCTCGACACAACTTATACAATAAACTCAGATTTGGACAGGATATCTCAGTGGGGTAGACAAAACGTTATTAAGTTTAATGCTTCCAAGATCTAAATTCTGCCCATCTCTACATCAAAATTTCTTACATCTTTCCTTTCTTCTTTGACGGTTCTGTAATTCCAACTCTTAATGCAATTTATACACTTGTTATTACTGTAATATCCACTCTATCTTGAAAATGCATATAAAAGAAATAGCTAAACCTGCCTCGAAGAAACTGTGAGCCCTGTTTAAATGTCAAAATTTCTTTTCTTCCGAAAAGTGACTCCGTTTATAAAAGGGAATGAATTGTCCTTGTCGGATGTACTGCTCTCACATCTGGGGTGGTTCTAGCTCTGCAACCTTACTTGACAGAGTCGAGTTAAAAGCAATCCAACTTATCAACTCTCCCAGGTTAACTTCAAAGCTAGATCCCTTTGCCGTACACCACAATGTTTGTTCACCTTCCCTCTTCCATAGGTATTACCTTAGATTTTGTTTTTCTGAGCCGTCTGCCTGTATGCCCCGACCAATAGCTAGATCACACAATACTTGGCAAGCTGCTGTCACATGATTACTGCAAGGCCATTGGCGAATCAAGGGTGTGCCATTCTGATAAGTTTCTTTCCCTACTCCTCGAAGCTTTGGAATCTCTAATCTCTTGTGTCTTTCCCAATAACTATGGCCTGGCACTCCTTAAAAAATAGGATTTTGACTTTCTCCAAGTTTTATAAATACTCTCCGTCTCTTCTTTTTCCCTTTCACTAACCTTCTCCATATTTCACTTAAGGCCTGGCCTTGATGTGGACGTTTGTCCGCAACTGAAGCCTCCAACGAGAAAAGAAAATTACTTTGCTTTTTTGTATATATTTTGGGACTGTCATTGGGCAATTGTCCAAAATGCATCTCACAATGCCATTTGGGTCGCTTTTAAGTAATTACCAGGTGATACTGCAATATACAGTTTCCACTGTAATTTACCAGATGTCTGGAGCACGAAAAACAAATATTTGGCTCTTCTTGCACTGCGTAATTTGAGTGCAATTTTCGACTAGTTATGAACCCTGGTGAATCTTAATGAAGACAAAAGTATGGAGTTGCATCATCAGAATGGAGATTACAAAACAAAATCATACATACATAGAGAGATAAGCAATACACCAGTAAGATAAACAAATTACAACAGTTGAATGGGTCTCCTACATTCTCAAAATGTCTCAATATAAGCAGATGAACTACCAGTTTGGGTCAAAGGATACAAGTGTCTTGTATCTGATTTCCAGTATTACATTTTTGTACAAAGCAACAGAATAGCTATGATTATCAGGTAAACTATGGTATAAATCTAAAACTAACAAATTTACAGAACCTAAGAAAACTACCTACCTTCACCCAAGGACCAAGATTTACATTACAATTCAGAATCATGGTCAACATATGTCAAAGACTTTGTTAACATTTCCCTATGCCATAATGGTTACATGAGGATGAAGAAAGTAAACAATGTGATCACTAAACACAATCTCCGAACAAACCCCTCAGCACCCAGAAGGAATCCGCATCATGCACATTTTTTTAAACAACATAAAAAAATACAGTAAATCTAAGTTGTTCAGAGAAGTAAAGTGAGGTTTACATTGAATCTGTTGAATTCTTGGTGTGGTTTCCTTACTTTTAACTAGATCACCATAGCCACCTGACTACCATGATCCGTTATTGGAAAAAAAAAAAAAAAAAATATATATATATATATATATATATATATATATATATATATATAATCCAAATCATATTCCCTGGTCTAAACAAATTCTACGTACAAGGCAAATGAAAAGCATTTTACAAATTGGCAAGTTTTTTCTGGTGCCCCTAAACTAGAATACTTTAAGATTCTACATGAGGCGGCATCTTAAAATACAACATTATCACTAGAATGATGCTACCCAGAGTTTCTCTGGAAGAAGGCACCTTACCTTTAAGTAACGGTAGTGGCTGCAGCTCCACATCATTGGTGGTCCGATAGCGTGAAGATCCTTGCGACCTCTTAGGCTTCTTCTTCAATGACCGCTTGGCAAACGGATCTATCCTGTCTACAAAGGTGCCCCCACTCCCCGACATCTTCCCTGGTGTGTCCTGTCCCGCCGCACAGCACTTGCTCTGCACCCCTCACACCACAGGCCCTGCCTCTCTAACCCTGCAGCATGGTCATGTCGGCGCTACAACACTGGCGGCTGCGGCCAAGCATCACACTTTGTGGTCCTACACACACACTCACACACACACTCAGACTGTCCCACAGACACGAGCAAGGGCCTCAGCGTGCCATACAGCCCGCACCCCCGACACCACCGTCTGTTGCAGGGGGCCAAGAATGCTGGTGCAGGGGGGCGGGGAGGCGGCCCTGGAGTGGATGTCCGTCCACTCAGGTGTAGGCAAGGCACTCAGGTGTGTCCCGGGTGTGTCCAGGGTCGGGGTGTGAGTGTAAACACGGCGGCCTGCTGCTCCCACACCCACTGGTGACCCTCCTCACTGCCACCGACACGTCCTTCCCACGGTGCTGTGACTGTCTCAGTTTTTGCGGTGGGGCGGGAGTGACCACCTGCCCGTAGCTGTGGGGGCAGAGGAGGTGTGGAGTGGCAGCAGTCGGGGGTACGAGGTGGGGTGGAGGTGGGCACACACCGCTACCTCTCACTGGCCGCTTTACCTCCTCACTCGGCCTCCACGCGCTGCCATCACGCTTCTGTCCCGCCTCATATCACCTCAGCGTACCATAATATGAGCTCCTCTACATGCACAATAACGCAAATTCATCCACAAACACCACTGTTATTGGTAATTTTGTACAAATCCATATCTGAAAATAACCTGATCCCGATCTCGAGTTTCGTGAGAATGTGCGAGGCTGCGCGAGAGAGGAAGTGAGGTGACGTCACTATGGCGGCCAGCTCCCCCTCTTCCCCCTCTCCCACAATATCTCTCAGGGAGTCCCCTCCAACCCCCACCGGGGAAGCGCGACCCTTTACTCCTCCCGTACTCGTTGACTGCATGAACACATCTTGCTGTCTCTCTGACAGAGTCCAACGGTAGATAAGAATGTTGGAAACTTGGGAGGAATGTTTTGTTGGCAGCCTTGTCAGAGGCTCTCATGTACACAGAAGGTGAGCGAAGAAGACCCGCCCTCATATTGCCTCATGACGTCATATTATACGTCATACTACCTTCCTTGACTTACCAGGACAATTTCCATATCGTACCGCAAATTCTACGTCTAGCTATTCCTATATTCTCAAGCCATATTTTTACTGTATGCATTACAACCGTACCCTGATCGAAATGAGCACAATACAATTTGTTAACCAAGTGAAGGAAATGTAAATGTTTCCTGATTGCTTAATCATTTAAATATAATACATTTAACTAAAGTCTGACTTTGGGCAGAGGATAAAGAACTCAATTGGAGGAGAGTAAGATGAAGGCTAGAGGGAGGGAGGAACGTAAAATGACTGCATTTTCTTCTCGACGTAGGTTATGGAGATAGGCATAGAAACTATAAAGTATTTGCGGTGCGAAGAATTTATAGAGAAAGAACTTACACATCTTTGTGGTATTTGGGAAGTCAATATTGAGTGTGAAAGAATACAAGTTGATTCAATCTAGCGTTTTCCATAAAGGGGAAAGTGTGTGTGTGTGTGTGTGTGTAATAGAATATATGTTATCAGGGGTTGACTTAGGGACAGGCCAGCATGCTTACGTAGTCACGAGATTGTTTAATAATATCTTCATGGATTTGGTAATACGTGAGGGGAGAGTGAGATGAGAGGACACGAGATGCAACTACACCATGGTGGATGGCGAGGACCTGGCTGTTGTATTATGCAGATGATTGTGTAATGCTGAGAGACAGTAAGTTGGGAAGTGAGAATGATAAGTTGTTTGGGTAGAGATGGTCAGAGAAGGCTGGCATAATTGATATGACGTCACTTCCATTGGTCAAAAGAATAGATTGGGGTTATATATTTAGTAAGGATTATGATTAAAGATAGTAAAGTGTAAGCAAATTTGGAAATTGAAGAAAGAGATAGGGTCGTAAATCACGAAGGATGATGCAAAAACTGAGGATGGGCAAGATAACCTGTGTAATCTTAAATGCATAATGAGAACCCGACTGAGCACACATAGACTTAACGAGACATAGGTGAACCTATATAAAAAAAAATTATTGTATTTCACAATCTGTGTGTACGATTATCAGTCTTCATACCTAATGCGTTATAATGAGATGTAACACTTAGGTAGAATTAGATTAATGCAATGGTAGATGTACCTAATTACAGCCATTGAACATGTAAGATGTGTTTAATTTTACGGACGAATTGATGGTGTGTTAGTATTGCCAGTCTTGGGCCCTGAATGCAAAAGAATGAAAGAGAGTGAACCTGTTGGCAATGGTTTCAATATAAGAAGTTGAGCGAAGACATATTATCTACGAGGATAAATGTGCAAGAAGGGCCCTGAAGGCGGAGGAGAACATTTGCCTACCTACAAGTCCCTACGACGAAATTTTGCCTTGATGACACAGCACACTTTTTGATTGTGAAATAAGACTACTCCCCTTAGTGTCACATATCAAATAGTCTTTCTAAAATGTTTTGTAGTTGTTTCATATATGAATTGGCATGGCATAGATCGTGGGAGGGGGATACAATCCCCTGCATTCTGGTTGCAGACAATGGCCTTTTTTAGTAAGCCCCCCCCCCTACAAAAATACTCATGTAATTCAGAAAAATTATATTCTTCGTGATAACATTGCATAGCACAGAGTCCCCGTTCACTGGAAACATGGGTGTTTATAGTAAACTTGTAGAAGAATGCATTCTCCATGCTTGTTACAAAATCAACTTCTATTAGTACATGAAAATACTTGAAGAAATAACGTTTTATAGTTAAGGAAATATACATTAATGCTTATGCAAATACAGTGTTGCAAAATATTTCCATGTGTTTCACTTGCTCTAAAATATAGATATTAGATATCTGAAGTCGTCCCCACCTTCACTCTCAAAAGAATCTACGACCATGTTAGATAGTCGTTCTAATTTCTGGTCGGGCTTTTCAATATCTTTGTGTGATTCATTTCCGGTATGCTCCAAGATATTCTTGAAGATTTGTTAACCTTGAATCTTCCTCGGCAAGGGGCTTTTAAGTTTGATACATTTTCTTTCATTTTCCACTTGTTGCCAGCTTTAGTTATATCATTATATATCTTTCTCTTCTTCTAGCTCATCTTTTCAGCCTACTGTGGTATTTCTTATGTTCCATTCCTACGATTTTGTTCGTGAAATACTTCTGAATTGTCCTTAATTTGTTTATTTCTTTTTGTGTCCTTGGTGACCAGAAGACAAAGCCTTTTCATTTTTTTGTATCAATATATGCTGGACATTGAACTTTTTCGCAATAGATTTGTCTCTAGTAATGACAGTTCTCAAAAATCATACCTTATTTCTTGATTCGATAGTGTTATCTTCTCTGTATGTTCTCTTAATTCTGATTTATGATTTATGACACCCAAATCTATTACAATTGCATTTTTCTATTGGGCAAAGCTTTCTATGGCATCATCAGCACATTCTTGATTGTTCCACACTTTATTTGCTAAAATTTCTCTTCTTTGAATTTTATCAACTTCTGCCTATTGGTAGATTGTTTCAGCATTTTTACCTCTCATCAGCTCCTGATTAGATTATTTTGCACTCTGGTGTCATCAGCAAAGCTCATTACTATGCTTTCCTCTACTTCGTTATCGATGTTTGATACCGTTAGTAAAAATAATAGACTAATAACGTTCCTTGCAGTACCCTAGATAGAACATCATCAGACATGGTTCTGTTTGCTGCTACCTTGAACTTTCTGTTAATCTTTGATCCATCTTCCTGTCTTGCCCGAGTATTTTAGTTTAGCTTCTCCAGCAAACTTCCGCGGTTTAATTTGTCAAATATGCTGTGAAAAATAAAAGAACAAGGGTCATTTTTTTTCTTTTCATTAAACTTTCATATACTATATGTCACTGTAGTTAGCAAAGAATTGGGTTGGTGAACTTCTTCCTGTTGCAAATCAATGTTGGGCTTCGTTTATGTAGCTGTTCTAAATAAGATGTTTATGTTATTTTACCACTCTCAAATACTTTTATAACAAACGAATTCAATATAACTGGTTTGCAATGTTTAGGTATTAGCTTGAATCCTCTTCTGTGTTATTGTTTATACCAGTTTGATAATATTTGCAATTTTGCTTTCATCCAGACTTTGCTTGAAACACATCATTAGTTTCGTTGTCGCTATCTAGGTCTTCTTAAAGATTTGGCTAAGATTCCATCTGGTCATGGAGATCTTTAATCAATATTCTGCATATTTCCTTGCAGGTCATTCTCGTACGTCTTTAATTTAACCTTGAAGGGTCCAATGTTTGATTTCTTGTTTTTGCTTCGTTCATGTATGTGAATGATAACTTTGGAAATGGAGTCACCGCGGTCCGAACATTCATGAGAGTGACAGAGCGAATCGGAGAGATGTGATATACATGGAACGACGTGCTGTCATAGGGTTGAACCAAGGCAAATGAACTGGTCAGGGGAAACCAAAGAAAGGTCTCTGTGGCTTGGCTGTGGCCGTTCTTACTCTGCTCCTGGTGCTACCTCGCTAACGCAGGAAATGGCAAATGAGTTTATGTAAGCTTAATCCCAAAAGGGTGTGGGGTAAAAACATCACCAATCGTCGGGTCTCTTATGTTGTAATACGATTTTTCCCTTATGGTCGCCGAGTCGAAGAAGAGGTCCGCCTTTCCAGCTTAGCTTAGCAGTGTACAGGGGATTTAGATCCGACTGGCTCAGGTTACACACTGATCCTTTTGATAAGGCAAATGCTTCACACCCTTTTAAACTTTCTGAGGTAATACGTTCTAAAACTTTTATTTAGGGTTTTATATAATATACAAACAGGACAACTGTCAAATCCTCCAGTACTAACAATGCATAAATTTCACCATTACATCACACTGTTCGAAATTATGTGTTGGCTAATCTAACTCGTGATATGATTAGATAGGTACGTTGCTGCTATGCCATAAACATTTAGGTCATGTAACTATTTGACATAGATAGACTCTTAACTGGAAATAAATGAACATATCTATATACGGGAGGGAATGTAAGAAACGTGGTGGATTCCTGCATTTTTAAAGTACATCTTGGGCGTCAATATGGGACTTGCTGTAACGAGGGAGGAAGGGCAGGCAGTCCGCCTAGCATTCTTTATCACCACATACCAAGAACGAGGCTAGCTAGGTGTCTCCAGTGACGAGTCGAGAGAGATTCAGATTTGTGACCTGATGATATCTGTTCTTGACCGGGCTATTAAGAGATACCTTTCACGGATGCTCACAACCCAGACTGAACTAGTTCCATTCTGATGTTAGTGCAATGACTCCTGAAGTTTTGAGGGGCTATCTTGCACTGACTTTTATGTCTTTCTAAAAAAGAATGTGAGGTATCGAATCTTCGAGAGTTCACCAAAAAGAGAAATAGTTTTTTCTTTACATTAATCTTTCTTTCGTTAAGGTTACCGGTATCCTGAAATTATCTTAGAAATATATGTGGAAAATGGTTTCATTTTTAAGACTCACATGGGAGTCGACTTGTGAAATAAAGTTATTTCAGCTTTCTTGGGTCATCATTCTTTCCCGATGTTTCGCACTCTCCTTTACGATACAGCCCACGACTTTTAGTTTCAGAAGTTTCTGTTCGACAAACTTCAGAAAAAAAAAGTTTACATTAAAAGTACAAAGTAGATAATTTCTAGTTGGAGATGAAACCATCCACGTGATCAACATCTATTTCTGAGACGTTCAAGAAAGTGTGGTGACTTGTGGGTATGACGTGTCAGAGGTGCGGCCTTCTTGTGGGCAAGGTCACACTTGCTTCTCTGGACTTAAGTCCAGATAAATGATTTGATAGGCAAAATGTTGGGCATCTCACGATAAAAACTGAGATGCATGAATCATTGGTAAATCATATGTTGATCTTACACTGTTAGGGAATTGATTAATGACTGGTCAGTTAAAAGCAACAGAATTGTTGCCTGGGTACTACGCAATGTCAAAAGAGACAGGGATTTGTTTTCTGGAAAGAATTTGAGAAAATGATTACGGTTGTGGACCAAAATAAGTTCACTGTGGTGAGTTATATGAATACGTGAGAGTCAGTGGAGGAGGGAGTGGAAGACACGTGTAGAGTCCCATCAGGAAATAACTTAGGTGAAACGATGACTGGAATGTATACTAATGGCGATGATTATTGTCCAAGCTTACTTTAAGATATACTTAAACATTTTCGAGATACAGAGAAGTTAGGAATAGAATTCAAAATGCAAGGAGAGAGAAAACTGCAAAAGATTTACAGAAATGTCCTTGAAAGTGTACTTCATGAAGTATATGGTAAGTCTTTATCGTAAAGAGGACCATAAACCACAATGGGTGAAGAACAAGGTGGCTTTTTTTTTCGTTTTCCCTTACGCAGCTTGTGTAAGAAACTTCAGAAAAAAAATGTGAATGACATGTACGATGCGGTTGATAAAAAAATCTTAATTCTTAAATGTGTGGAGACTTAAATGTTGTTATAACAAATTGAATTAGTGTTTATGTATGAGGGTTTGATAATACAGAGGTGATACATAGTTACTAAAATGATGTTTTGGCTCCAGAGTTGTTAGAGGGCAGAATACCTAAGATGAGAGTAAGATGAATTATTGTAAAGTTTGCTGAACCTGGTGAAGGTGAATGGAATGCACCAATTATATGCAGATGATGCCTGTTAGTTAGTTGTTCTTGGAGGTGGGAGATTATATATATATATATATATATATATATATATATATATATATATATATATATATATATATATATATATATATACACACACACACACACAGCTGGCTTCGCCTGCCTTGGAAAATGGTGGGTTGGTCGTATTAGCAGATAAAAAGGATCACTTTGTCTGCCTCGGCTTACGATAACAGATCTCGCAAGTGTTATCAGACACCCTACCCACCAAGTTCCATTCTTACCATAATGCCAACATCACTTCACCCTTACACAATATTCGCATTATATACGGACAGCTAGAGTATATCACTCGCGTTACCGAGCTTCTTAAACTTGGACACATACTATGTATTCAGCTTACGCCTGTGCGTCTCTGTATGTGAACACATGTAGAAAATCCAGTTGTGGGAAGGAGACTAGCATAAAAGTTAATGCTTGTTCATGTGTTTGTACACATAGGCATGTGTAGAAGACGTCTGTGCAGGTGTAAATATTGTTTAAGCTTGTGTATGTATTATGTGATTAATATTTGTGTTACGGGGAAAGTTTTTCACTACTGTTGCCTCGCCTCTTAACCTTATGTATATGTGCCATGGCTTTAGTCTTATGTGTACACCTTCATCCGAGCCTATGCTGGGTATGTGTTCCTCCCTTTTTGACTTCAAAATATTTATCTACAAAGCCCCCCTTATAGAAATTTGACCTCTTGAATGCGACGGCACAAACCTTCAGCACTCGGTGATGATCCATAAGTATAATGATTTGACCATTAATGTGACTCAGAGGGCCGTGCTGTCCTGCTTAAGGGCTGTACCGCTGTATTAAAGGATCGTACAGAAGTAATCCAGTTATCTTGAAGTCCCAACTCTCAGGTTATCGTCTGTAGTTGCATTTGTTTAATGTGTGGGTATACTCAAATGAACATATATATATATTACTACAAATTCAATTATGAGCATTAATGATGTGTACACCTAGCTGTTTCCAATACCATAGTTGCCGGGAGAGGCCGACGTCACACCAAAAAGCTGATATAAGAGTCAAGCAAGACTATGGGTTGAACACTGATAAGAAAGGCGGGATTGACAGCCAGTCGTTTTGCTTAATTAAAAAGATTTAAGCACTTTACGTAACTTGAGTGATTGATTCACCCTTTATTTACAGCGGGATATAAATATAAGCAATGTAAGGGGTATCATAAATTTCGTGGTCGAGATTAAAGAGAAATGTCAATAATCAATTGCCTGTTCGTTGATGAAGATATGATTAGTATAATATTATTATATTCATGCTGATAAGAGACAGCATTTTAAGATAACAATTGATATGTACCTTAGTATTACAGATTGGTTACCTGCTTCCATATGCATTAATAGATGTGAGCGGTGTAGACTGTATTTAAAACTACATATGTACATAAAAACCAATCAAACACGCATATACATACACAAACACACAGATCAATCGCAAGTAACACCAAAAAAATTTAAAAGCCTATACAGGTATGAAAATAATGCAAGGATAAGAGGTGGGGGTCCGAGTTTAAAGCTCCCTTCCTCACCTGTGCGAATAGGCTGGACTATCGATAACGGTGATGTCGGTGTGGGAACCATAGGAAGAGTGCTCCTGGAAGGCTTATTCTGTCTTTGCGTAATGTAACAAGGATGAAAAAGACGGAGAGATTGTTCGTGTGTTTGGGGAGAACATGGTTGTTCTGGCTCTATGTGAAATAAACCTCGAGGGGAAGAGGGAAGAATGAATGGTTTTGGAATGTTTGAGAGGTAAAGGCAAGGGTTTAGTGAGGGGGCAAGAGCAAATGATGGAGTGGCACTTTCACTGAAGGAAAAGTAGGAACGTAATGAAGCGCGTTACAAACTGATGTGGGTTAAAATTCAATTAGATTACAAAAAGGGGTGATAATTAAGTGCTTAGGCACTTGGTAGTATAACGAATAAGGACGAGAGGCAAATCTATTGGGAGGAGAGTGCATCTGCAATTTTGATGAAAGGAATGGAATGTTACTTGTGGAAGATTTGCCTAAGAGTGTGTGGTGTGGCAGTTGAGGGTATAATTAGGGAGAATAGGATACCTGGTGTGACTGAAATTAGTGAACAGCTTGTTCACCTGGTAAAAAAAAAAAGTGCATATTTGTTATACATTGGTGTGTGGGATTTAAGGTAAATGAGCATGATTAGAGTATGTACTGATAGGGGTAGTTAGTGGGATGTCTGGCACATGACATGAACGTTTGTTGTTAGGAAAAAAGGAAATGACATGGTGGGGTGAAGATAGCAGAAGTCACTGAGCATTGAAAACAGGCTTGCACGTGGGCGTATCAAGAGATCCAGGGAAGAATTGCATTGGGTGAGAGTAGAAAAGGGGAGGGAGAGGGTGAGGAATGAGAGATATTTAAGAAGGTACTGCTTATATGTGTGAGATCTGGGCACTTGAGAAAGGGTTGTAGGTGGTGAAATGAGGAAGTAAGTATGCTAATGGAAGAGAAAAGAGGTGAATGGGTAATACTATACAAAGAATATCAGCTTTATAGGTTCTAGTTTCTTTGATATCCCTGTGAAAGAAAACACGTTTTTTTTTGCAAATAAATAATCTCAGCTCCAACATGGTCATCAGATTCTTACATAAAAAAATTATTGAATGCATTCATCTGCAACAAGGTGAAAAAAAATCAAACTCAAGAAAGTAACAGCACTCTTTTATTTAATAAATGAAAAATCATACAACACCTAAGTTTTGCTAGTGCTTTACTGCTTCTCCTCAGTTGAGAAAATTTTTGCTGTGCAATCTGATGAGCCACTAACGATGTAATCTGGATGTGACCAATCCACAACTAGAACCTTATCTTCATGACCAGAGAGATCATACAGGGGTGCCTTGGGACTGAAATATGCAACAAAGAAAATTAGAAAGCTATCAATCAAAATCTATCAATTCATAGGTTTTATGTGCCACTTCCACTTCCATGGAACTGGAAGTGGATTTGATGGTGACATTTACTGTAGTTAGGTTAATCACTTATGTCCATGTCATCTACACAGGCATCAAGTGCATTCGATTGTCTTACAATAACATACATCACCTCAATTTTCACTCATACTTTTAGCCAAACTTCGTTCTGTTTCCCTGCTATATATGGCTGGACATCCAACAAAAGGTATACCACACACCACACTATCCTTGCTGATACTTCCACTTTTCACTTTCAGTATATCACCTCTGAAGAAGCAGCAATGTCAATTCCTATTTCTTGTAAGCTTCTATTCATACCCGAGGCCTTCCTCAAAACTGGATCAGTTTTATACTCATGAACCCAAGTTGCTTTCAACATTGCTCTCTGTATCTTTCCATTATACTATGGACCTTTTTCTTGAGTTTAATTAAAAAACCCTCAAGAAAATATAACTTCTTGAACACCTCAACAATATACTGTTTTCTCCCTCTAAGCACTTATCATTACATATTCTAACTGCCCATAAAAAAAACCCAGTGAACTCAAGATTCTACCTTAAACTAAATGTGCTGTGCATACAGTTTACATAAGAATACTTTACAACATGCACTGAAAATTTATGTTCCGTTGAGTTGAACTGATTTAGATGGATTACCTGCTAGCATACTTGTATGTCAAACATGTCAACATGATTTTACCTTCTGAAATCCCAGTGCTTCACGACATTGTCATACCCTCCAGATACAAAAAGATGCTCTTTCGTTGTGCTCCATTTCACACTTGGAACCCATTTCGTGTGCGAAGTAAATTTTTGCTGCACAACAGAACCCTCTGGTATGAAAAGATAAGAAAAAGATTCCCTGAGGCATATGCAGCAAAAAGCTAGATAACAGAAAAGGCAAAAAATTTATTTTGAAGTAAAACGAACCATTTGTATTTCAAATGTAAAGAAACTATACACATACATACCTACAATCTATATAACTAGAAAAAAAGATCAAAATTGAAATTAAACAAATGCTGTATGTCAGTCTGTCATAAGCCAAACTGACTGGAATCCACTGATATCATCAAATGCATTTGGCTATATATATTTACCCAAAATTTTTATCAGCTTGCACTTAGACAGCTTAATCAAGTTTATTCATAAATGCAATAAATTATTAAAGTTATTTGCAATTTATCAAAATCTTCTGGCTTAAACACTCTTCTACTTATTATTTCATTTCAAAGAAAAACATCCTGCGCAGAAAATTTACTTGTAAGTCAGCTTAACTAAACAAATAAAAAATTCTTTGGCAACTGTTTTGATTACTGAGTGTCAACTGATGTGGGTGAAGAAAGATAAGAATGCAAGAAGCAAATATAATGCAAACAACCAAAGTCTGGTACTGAAAGCTTTAAAAAAAGTATTTTGGGTAACAATCATCTAATTAAAAGCATTCTTTAATTATCAAATACAACTAATGGGAAAAAAATTAAAAATATTGTGTGAATGGAGTAAAACAAACTACTACAATATAAATTGTAGTTTAATGAAGTTAAAAGCACCTCATTACCTAAAACTATCTTTACAAGGATTGGTAAACACTGGAATCAGAATAAGTGAATCAGGAAAATAAATCTACCAAATCCCAAGAATGAGTTAAATGGATTTAACATTTACAGTGATACAACAAATCTTAAGACAATATTTTGATATATGATTAACTTTCTTTTCAGAACCTATATCATGAGTACGCAATATTTAATTCTACTGACAAATTATGACTTACCAGTGATACGGGGATCATACATCCTTATATATCTGTCTGCACATCCAGTCAAGAGGGTACGGTTAAGGGGTGACCATGTCACTGCAAAGAATGCACAGTTTCCGATGATCTGAGACTTTACACCTCCAATATCAATATCCCAAACAAGAAGTGAATGATCCCAAGAAGCAGTGGCCACTTCTTTTACCCCTGTCCAGACAACTCCACCTACACTCTCACTGTGACCAGCCAGTGTGGTAATTGGAGTCTGAAAATGAAACAAAATGTTTTCGTGTTAATCAATTTCTTTATGTGAGAGGGTACCAGTGAAGGAAAGGGATAGCAATTCTGATGAAGGAGGAGCTGAGGACCCATTAAATAGTGTATGGAATTAAGTTCAAGGTAATGCTGGTCAGAATGCTACTAACTGGTGCTTATGAACCTGATAGAAGAATAAATGAAGAAAAGAATGCTTTTTGAAAAGATATGACTAATGTGTGTGTTTTGGCAGTTCTGATAAAAGGGATCAAATATAAGTGATAAGGGATATGAATACAAGAGCAGATGATGAGGCAATTTTTTTTCTTTATGATGGAGGTTCTAGTTACAGACAAAAGCCCACAACAAGGCGAGGCACAGAGTCCCTGAGATACACAAAAAAAATGGTGAGGGGCTTGTCAAGTAATGTAATGATTGGTCATCAGGAATACAGAGAGAGAGAGAGAGAGAGAGAGAGAGAGAGAGAGAGAGAGAGAGAGAGAGAGAGAGAGAGAGAGAGAGAGAGAGAGAGAGAGAGAGAGAGAGAGAGAGAGAGAGAGAGAGAGAGAGAGAGAGAGAGAGAGAGAGAGAGAGAGAGAGAGAGAGAGAGAGAGAGAGAGAGAGAGAGAGAGAGAGAGAGAGAGAGAGAGAGAGAGAGAGAGAGAGAGAGAGAGAGAGAGAGAGAGAGAGAGAGAGAGAGAGAGAGAGAGAGAGAGAGAGAGAGAGAGAGAGAGAGAGAGAGAGAGAGAGAGAGAGAGAGAGAGAGAGAGAGAGAGAGAGAGAGAGAGAGAGAGAGAGAGAGAGAGAGAGAGAGAGAGAGAGAGAGAGAGAGAGAGAGAGAGAGAGAGAGAGAGAGAGAGAGAGAGAGAGAGAGAGAGAGAGAGAGAGAGAGAGAGAGAGAGAGAGAGAGAGAGAGAGAGAGAGAGAGAGAGAGAGAGAGAGAGAGAGAGAGAGAGAGAGAGAGAGAGAGAGAGAGAGAGAGAGAGAGAGAGAGAGAGAGAGAGAGAGAGAGAGAGAGAGAGAGAGAGAGAGAGAGAGAGAGAGAGAGAGAGAGAGAGAGAGAGAGAGAGAGAGAGAGAGAGAGAGAGAGAGAGAGAGAGAGAGAGAGAGAGAGAGAGAGAGAGAGAGAGAGAGAGAGAGAGAGCATACAAATGGGTGAGTGGGGTTGGGGGTCAACAGGTATTAAAAGGATTATGCACATATTTAGAGGTAAGCAAAAGGGGTTATTGGATGTGAATGTACTGAAAAAAGCAGTAGGACTCAAGTCTGATCTTGAAAATATGATGTGGGGGAAAGGGGACTGGCATATCTGTAATATTCTCTTGCACCATGGATATTTTGCTCACTACAGATTAATTTCTATACTTGCTAAACCCTGAAAATGTGTCAGTTTGAAAATTACATTTTCTAGACTCTGTTAAAGGAAAAAACGATCTATGTTCACACATTTCAATATATTATGACACTAGTCTAGTCCTAGTTATGACAGGACTGAAACTTAAAAAAAATAAGGATATGGGCTTTCAAGGCAAAGACAAGAATCACTTGAAAGCTGCAGTTCCTACTGTCATTTTTGATGCCATAGTCATTAACCTTATGAGGCATCATATACACTTGATGTAAAACTGTAAGATTAACACTTCAATACACTGCAGTAGTCGATAAGCAAGCAATGACCAGGGAGTTATATTACTGGTACTATCAACCTGGGCATTGGTAGGGTTAGTGATGACTGCGTAGTGAGCCAGCACTTCAGTGGCTGTCAAGTTGCACTCCTTTGACCCAAGTAGCTGTCTTCTCTTTCTGCTTCACCCACACGTGGATATTGGTATTCTGTCCACAAACATACAATCTATCCTTGTCACAAATAGCACTTGACAAACCTTACTTCACACAACTTAATTTTCACAACTTTAGATTTTCCTGCAGTGAGTGCTTTGTGCTAGCCCTGCCTTTCTGGCAAAATAGTAGGAGCAGGAAAGACAAGTATTAGGTAGGAATGTCAATCGGGAACTTTAGGTAGAAACATTAGGTAGAAGAAGAAGGTAGGAGCATTGGCTGGGAGCATTAGGTAGGAGTAGTAGGTTGGAACACTGTGCAAGAATATCGGGTATACACATTAGGTAGAAGTATCTGGTAGGAACATATGGTAGTAGCCTCTGAAAACACTGTGCTAAAGTTGTCTTTTGCCAATGGCCTGTTAAGGGCGAGGCACGAAAGGCTAAGAAGCTGCATTGAAGTTCAGCACTTATGGAAACCCTTTGCCATGGCCACCCCCTTGAAGGAGCTCCCAAAGGGAACAGGCATCAAAGATATAGACAGACAGACAAATAAACTGACTTTAAGGAAGCCAAGGTAGGAATGTGACTAATCATCACCTTGTGCCAGTGTGATCCTTGGAATTGTAGCTTCATCCCGAATCCAAAGCATCTGCTTAAACAGTCTTTGGGTCTACAGGGGTTCTCAAAACCATGGGTTTCTGCTGATTTTTTAAGCTGGTCAACTAATTTTTTGGCATGTTCTCTCATTATGAATTTCATCTCATTCCAACTTAATCTTCAGTGAAAGAGTATCATATTGCCCTTTGATTTTTCTCTGCAATTCTTCTTTATACCAAGTGCCTACTTCCTTCCTTTTCTCCTCAAACTACTGGTAGATGTATCAACTGTGAATTTTCTGATATATATTAAACATGGCAAAGTAACTTACCTTCTTTGGAGGCTTAATAGCTCGTCTTCTCTTCTTGTCTTGTTCCTCCTCTTCCTCCTCAGTACCTTTGTTACCTGTCAACACATGGTATCTCAAAGTACTTTCATAATAAGAGAAAGTTGAGAGTAAATGTGAATAAGAGTAAGGTTATTAGCTTCAGCAAGGTTGAGGGACAAGTTAGTTGGAATGCAAGTTTGAATGGAGAAAAATTCGAGGAAGTGAAGTGTTTTAGATATCTGGGAATGGACTTGGCAGCAAATGGAACTAAGAAAGTAGAAGTGAGTCATCGGGTGGGGGAGGGAACGAAGGTTCTGAGAGCGATGAAGAGTGTGTGGAAGGGGAGAATGTTATCTCAGGGAGCAAAAATGGGGATGTCTGAAGGAATAGTAGTTCCAACAATGTCAGATGGTTGTGAGGCATGGTCTATAGATATGGTTGTAAGAAGGGTGGATGTGTTGGAAATGAAATGTTCGAGGACAATATGTGGTGTGAGGTGATTTGATCAAGCAAGTAATGTAAGGGTAAGAGAGATGTGTGGAAATAAAAAGAGTATGGTTAAGAGAGCAGAACAGGGTGTGTTGAAATGGTTTGGACATACAGAGAGAATGAGTGAGGAAAGACTGACAAAGAGCATATATATGTGTCAGAGGTGGAGGGAACAAGGAGAAGTGGGAGACCAAACTGGAGGTGGAAGGATGGAATGAAAAAATTTTGAGTGATACAGGAGGGTGAGAGGCATGCAAGGAATGAAGTGAATTGGAACGATGTCATAAACCGGGGATGATGTGCTGTCAATGGACTGAACCAAGGCATGTGAAACATCTGGGGTTAACCATGGAATGGTCTGTGAGGCCTGGATGTGGATAGGGAGCTGTGGGTTTGGTGTATCACACATGACAGCTAGAGACTGAGTGTGAATGGATGTGGTCTTTTTCTGTCTGTTTTCCTGGCCCTACTTCGCTGAAGCAGGGGATAGCGATGCTGTTTTCCTGTGGGGCAGAGTAGTGACAGGAATGGACGAAGGCAAGCAAGTATGAATATGTACATGTGTATGTATGTAATGTCTTTGTATGTGTATATGTGGATATGTATATGTGCGTATGTGGACGTTTATGTATGTTTTTTTTTTTTTTTTTTTTTATACCTCGTTGCTGTCTCCCGCGTTTGCGAGGTAGCGCAAGGAAACAGACGAAAGAAATGGCCCAACCCCCCCATACACATGTACATACACACGTCCACACACGCAAATATACATACCTACACAGCTTTCCATGGTTTACCCCGGACGCTTCACATGCCTTGATTCAATCCACTGACAGCACGTCAACCCCTGTATACCACATCGCTCCAATTCACTCTATTCCTTGCCCTCCTTTCACCCTCCTGCATGTTCAGGCCCCGATCACACAAAATCCTTTTCACTCCATCTTTCCACCTCCAATTTGGTCTCCCTCTTCTCCTCGTTCCCTCCACCTCCGACACATATATCCTCTTGGTCAATCTTTCCTCATTCATTCTCTCCATGTGCCCAAACCATTTCAAAACACCCTCTTCTGCTCTCTCAACCACGCTCTTTTTATTTCCACACATCTCTCTTACCCTTACGTTACTTACTCGATCAAACCACCTCACACCACACATTGTCCTCAAACATCTCATTTCCAGCACATCCATCCTCCTGCGAACAACTCTATCCATAGCCCACGCCTCGCAACCATACAACATTGTTGGAACCACTATTCCTTCAAACATACCCATTTTTGCTTTCCGGGATAATGTTCTCGACTTCCACACATTTTTCAAGGCTCCCAAAATTTTCGCCCCCTCCCCCACCCTATGATCCACTTCCGCTTCCATGGTTCCATCCGCTGACAGATCCACTCCCAGATATCTAAAACACTTCACTTCCTCCAGTTTTTCTCCATTCAAACTCACCTCCCAATTGACTTGACCCTCAACCCTACTGTACCTAATAACCTTGCTCTTATTCACATTTACTCTTAACTTTCTTCTTCCACACACTTTACCAAACTCCGTCACCAGCTTCTGCAGTTTCTCACATGAATCCGCCACCAGCGCTGTATCATCAGCGAACAACAACTGACTCACTTCCCAAGCTCTCTCATCCCCAACAGACTTCATACTTGCCCCTCTTTCCAAGACTCTTGCATTTACCTCCCTAACAACCCCATCCATAAACAAATTAAACAACCATGGAGACATCACACACCCCTGCCGCAAACCTACATTCACTGAGAACCAATCACTTTCCTCTCTTCCTACACGTACACATGCCTTACATCCTCGATAATATATATATATATATGTATATATATATATGAAGTCTGTTGGGGATGAGAGAGCTTGGGAAGTGAGTCAGTTGTTGTTCGCTGATGATACAGCCCTGGTGGCTGACTCATGTGAGAAACTGCAGAAGCTGGTAACTGAGTCTGGTAAAGTGTGTGAAAGAAGAAAGTTAAGAGTAAATGTGAATAAGAGCAAGGTTATTAGGTACAATAGGGTTGAGGGTCAAGTCAATTGGGAGGTAAGTTTGAATGGAGAAAAACTGGAGGAAGTAAAGTGTTTTAGATATCTGGGAGTGGATCTGGCAGCGGATGGAACCATGGAAGCGGAAGTGGATCATAGGGTGGGGGAGGGGGCGAAAATCCTGGGAGCCTTGAAGAATGTGTGGAAGTCAAGAACATTATCTCGGAAAGCAAAAATGGGTATGTTTGAAGGAATAGTGGTTCCAACAATGTTGTATGGTTGCGAGGTGTGGGCTATGGATAGAGTTGTGCGCAAGAGGATGGATGTGTTGGAAATGAGATGTTTGAGGACAATGTGTGGTGTGAGGTGGTTTGATCGAGTAAGTAACGTAAGGGTAAGAGAGATGTGTGGAAATAAAAAGAGCGTGGTTGAGAGAACAGAAGAGGGTGTTTTGAAATGGTTTGGGCACATGGAGAGAATGAGTGAGGAAAGATCGACCAAGAGGATATATGTGTCGGAGGTGGAGGGAACGAGGAGAAGTGGGAGACCAAGTTGGAGGTGGAAAGATGGAGTGAAAAAGATTTTGTGTGATCGGGGCCTGAACATGCAGGAGGGTGAAAGGAGGGCAAGGAATAGAGTGAATTGGAGCGATGTGGTATACCGGGGTTGACGTGCTGTCAGTGGATTGAATCAGGGCATGTGAAGCCTCTGGGGTAAACCATGGAAAGCTGTGTAGGTATGTATATTTGCGTGTGTGGACGTATGTATATACATGTGTATGGGGGTGGGTTGGGCCATTTCTTTCGTCTGTTTCCTTGCGCTATCTCGCAAACGCGGGAGACAGCGAAAAAAAAAAAAAGTGTATATGAGTGGATGAGCCATTCTTTGTCTGTTTCCTGGCACTACCTCACTGACATGGACAACAGTGATTATGTATGATAAATGTATGTATGGATCATGGTGAAGTGCCTGAGGATTGGCGGAATGCATGCATAGTGCCACATTACAAAGGCAAGGGGGATAAAGATGAGTGTTAAAACTACAGAGGCATAAGTTTGTTGAGTATTCCTGGGAAAGTATATGGGAGGGTATTGATTGAGAGGGTAAATGCATATACAGAGCATCAGATTGGGGAAGAACAGTGTGGTTTCAGAAGTGGTAGGGGATGTGTAGATCGGGTGTTCGCTTTGAAGAATGTATGTCAGAATTCTCAGAAAAACAGACGGATTTGTATATAGCATTTATGGATCTGGAGAAGGCATATAATATGGTTGATAGAGATGTGGAAGGTTTGTGGAAGGTTTTAAGAGTATATGGAGAAGGTGGTAAGTTGTTAGACACAGTGAAAAGTTATTGCCAAGGATGTGAGGCATGTGTATGAGTAGGAAGAGAGGAGAGTGACTGGTTACCAGTGAATCAGTTTGTGGTAGGGGTGTGTGATGTCCCCATGATTGTTTAATTTGTTGATGGATGGGGTGCTTAAGGAGGTAAATGCAAGAGTTTTGGAAAGGGGCGAGTATGCAGTCTGTCATGGATGAGAGGGCCTGGGAAGTGAGTCAGTTGTTGTTAACTGACGATACAGCTCTGGAGGCTGATTCAGGTGAGAAACTGCAGAGGTTGGTGACTGAGTTTGGAAAAGTGTGTGAAAGGAGAAAGTTGAGAGTAAATGTGAATAAGAGCAAGGTTATTAGGTTCAGTAGGGTTGAGGAACAAGTTAATTGGGATGTAAGTTTAAATGGAGAAAAATTTGAGGAAGTGAAGTGTTTCAGATATCTAGGAGTGGATTCAGCAGCGGATGGAACCATAGAAGCAGAAGTGAGTCACAGGGTAGGGGAGGGGGCGAAGGTTCTGGGAGCAATGAAGAATGTGTGGAGGGATAGAAAGTTATCTCGGAGAGCAAAAATGGGTATGTTTGAAGGAATAGTAGTTCCAGTAACGTTATATGGTTGCGAGGCATAGGCTATAGATAGGGTTGTATGGAGGATGGTGGATGAGTGGCTACAGACAGGGTTGTACGGAGGAGGGTGGATGTGTTGGAAATGAAATGTATGAGGACATTATGTGGTGTGAGGTGGTTTGATCGAGTAAGTAATGAAAGGGTAAGAGAGATGTGTAGTAAGAAAAAGAGTGTTTTGGAATGGTCTGGACATATAGAGAGAATGAGTTAGGAAAGATTGAGAAATGGTCTGGACATATAGAGAGAATGAGTTAGGAAAGATTGAGAAAGAGGATATATGTTTAGGTAAAAAAAGAAAAGGGGAGGGAATAGGGGCTGGAAATCCTCCCCTCCAGTTTTTACTTTTCCAAAAGAAGGAACAGAGAAGGGAGCCCAGTGAGGATTTTCCCTCTCAGGTTCAGCCCTCTATTCTTAACGCTACCTCGCTAATGTGGGAAATGGCAAACATGTATAAAAAAATATATGTTTAGGTAGAAGCAGTAGGTAAGAACACTAAGTGGGAACATTAGGAAGAAGTACTAGGTAGGAATATTCAGTAAATACATTAGGTAGGAGCCTTCAAAAACACTGCACTAAAGTTGCTCTCTGCCAGTTCCTGTTAAGGGTGAGGAACTAAAGGATAGGAGGCAGCAGTTGAGTTCACCAGTAATGGAGACTTTTGCTGTGGCCATCCCCTTGAGGGAGTTCCTGAGGGGAATAGGCATCAGAGATACAGACTGATAGAGAAATACAGACTGATAGATAGATAAACAGATATACATCTGTTTGAGGACAATATGTGGAGTAAGGCAGCTGACTGAGTAAGTAGTAACAGACAGGTGTGGTAATAACAGAAATGTGCTTAAAAGATCTGTTGAAGGTGTGCTGAAATGGTTTAGACATACAGATAGAATGAGCAGGGAAAGGTTGATAAGAGGCTATATGTTAGAGTGAAGTGGACATGGAGACCAAACAGGAGACGGAAAGGGGGGTGGGGGGATTTGATTGCTTGAGGCTTGAACAAGCAGAAAGGTGAAGGTGCGCAAGTGATGGAGTGAATTGGAGTGATGTTGTATAAAGTGTGAAATGTAAATGGACTGAAACAGGACACACGAAGCAGCTGGAATGAGGTGCATACAAATGCATATGATGTACAAAGATTAGGTAAATGATTATCAAATCTTATATACAAAAATCTTATTGCTACAAAGTAGATAATACATACTATGAAATACACTTACCTGTAGACCAGATCTTAAGCATGTTGTCCCATGAGCCTGTTGCAAAAAACTGGCGTGTGGAATCTACAGCTACACATTCAACACTCTGAGTGTGGCCGTGGCACTCACTCACGCATTCTACAGTGTTAGTATCACTCTTCCAAACCCACAAAACTGCTGTCTGGTCTATTGAAGTACTGTAAAAAATATCATTGGTAAGACCTTTAGATAATGAACCACGATGAGGGTCAAATCTTTAATATTAAAGTACAAGTTTCAATCTATACCTATTTGTATAAGGTGGATCTGTTTTACAGTCTTATGGAGGACAAGTAAAATAATAAACTATGATACAGAGGAGCCCAAGCACAATGAAGCACATAAGAGAAAAGACATAAAAATAATGGAGGATAAAAAATTGAGCTTGTGAACGGGATGTTTTCGGTTGAGGATTCTTACTAGCATTTCACACATAAGGTTCTCCTATAAGGTGTCAAATACAATAAGCTGGTATTAGTGAGACATGTAAACATATAAAAAGAAAGCCAAAGTCAAGCTTTATGTACAATTACCATAATGTCTTTGGGACAATGTGAAAAATACTCAAAAACACTGATATGATCATCTGTAACAGCTCTACCCATAAGCACTACCCACAATGTCATTTCTCTAAATTTCACACTTCAATAATTTAAGTTTTGAACCCATCTTTGCATCCTACTCCTACTGCCAAGACAAGCATGGAAGACTTTGCAAAATTCTACCTCTGAAATCTAAAGGAGCGATACACACAAAAAAAGAAAACACCTTAAACGTCAGGGGCTCAGATCTTCAACACCTTGCTTGCTATCATCAAAAATACTATGGAATGCACAAAGAAGTTTAAGAGTGCTCAGGACAGATACATACAAAGTGTACCAGGCCAGTTCAGTTCTGGGGTCTATGTGACCTGCAACTTCCAACAGCTCAGTCAACCAATGACCCATCCCAACAGCCTGGGCCTAGCCTGGGTTGTTGGGGTAGAGGACCCCCAAAGACTTCACCAGTTGGGGTAGAGGACTCCCAAAGACTTCACCAGGTATTTACATCAGTGTAAGCTTTCCAAGGGTAAGGTGGCTGGGTATGCAAAGAATGATGGGTACATGAGAATTCAATCTTTTCTTTGTCTCTAGCTGAAATTTTGGGCAACACCTCTCTTTCCCTTCATCCATGTAGTTGTATCAAAGTTAACATTTGGGGAGGAGACTCTACTTAGGTGAAAACTCTAAAGTAACCAACTCGTGAACAAGCATCTTCAGGAATTTTTCTCCTACAGATAACCACCTACGAGATTCTTCTTTTGACATGGTCTTGGTGAAATGAAAGCTTTCGCATATCAGCACCATCCTGTCATATGATTAAGAGTCTGGTTTTGCCAAACATGTAAGTAAAACAAAAATCAAACTTAATCATTTTCATAATTTGAGTGACACACACTACATTCTTGTAAGTTTATTCTAAACAGTTCTCTCAACTTGTGAAGCTCTTTTCCTAAAACTGTTTTACCCCAAATAAAAGTCTGATATAAGGCCAAAATAATGACTTAGAAGGAAAATGTTGGTTTTGAAATTTGTAAAACCTTTTCTATCTGAGGCAAAGTCTTGTCAGCAAACAACATAATGCCAATGAGCAACTGCCACAGGGTTGATATCACTAACCTATCCACTCCTGACCAGAGTTCACTTATCCTCAGGTTGAAGAGCCAACCCATGGCTGCCATCAAAGGAATAGAGGGGAAATCGGGACAAGGCAAGAAAAACAAGAAAATATGTTTGCAGGATAATACCTTGGACTGAAAGGTTTTTAAAATTTCAAAATGTAAATTTCTCTTTTCCAGCAAACTGCACAAAAATAAAAGCATACCCACATAACAGAATAGGGTAAGAAAAACATTTTTTCAAGAATTTTTCAAGAACCAGAATCACGAAAGTAATCAAGCTATTTTCACTGGTTTCCCATTTTAGAAAGTTAAAAAATACAAGGAGGGGAGGATTTCTGGAAATGGTTTGGGCACATGGAGAGAATGAGTGAGGAAAGATTGACCAAGAGGATATATGTGTCGGAGGTGGAGGGAACAAGGAGAAGTGGGAGACCAAATTGGAGGTGGAAAGATGGAGTGAAAAAGATTTTGTGTGATCGGGGCCTGAACATGCAGGAGGGTGAAAGGAGGGCAAGGAATAGAGTGAATTGGATCGATGTGGTATACCGGGGTTGACGTGCTGTCAGTGGATTGAATCAGGGCATGTGAAGTGTCTGGGGTAAACCATGGAAAGCTGTGTAGGTATGTATATTTACGTATGTGGACGTATGTATATACATGTGTATGGGGGTGGGTTGGGCCATTTCTTTTGTCTGTTTCCTTGCGCTACCTCGCAAACGCGGGAGAAAAAAAAAAAATTCACTGGTGAATTACAGGAGTAGTGGAAACTAAGTCTTTGGAAGGAAGAAGTACTTGAGCAACAAAGGGAAGGTCCACCATGTTTAAACTATGGCTCTGTTTTATGAAGGTGGATGAATAATGCAAAAGACCCCTTCTCTTGAATCCCTCCTGAGAGAGATTCCTGAAGAAGACTAAAAAAAGGAGGCTGGCTATTTTCCATTCATAATGTGCTCTTGTGTAAAGCCCAGGTTGAGCCAATACCAAGTCTCTTTATACATGTAGGTATATTTCTCACAGACAAAGGTTTCAAGGTTTCACGATACAAAACAGACAATTTCCTCATTAATCTCCAATGAAGTCCAAAAATTATAAATAAGCAAAAGACATGATGCTCTCTGAAGTAAAAACATCTGAGTTTGGGTTTTTCTTAAACCATAAGATCTTGCTTATCATGAAAAACAAGAAGATTCTTGTGTCCAGACAATGTGTAATTTACCAACTATCCCTCCAGATCCCATGGGTTTGGGGAAAAGAGAATTTATTAGACAATGTAAATGAGTTAAAACTGCCAGAAAAACTACTAGACTGTGCCAGGCTTAAGACTTTACAAAACTCAATATATGCTGAGGGAAAGAGGTAACTGATCTCATTAAAAAAGACTGGAGAAGTTTATTTTACAAATGGCCTGACAAATTTATATCAAAGTCCACAGAAAGAGGTACTTGAAAGGCACTATCATAAAATCAATAGTGTTACTATCTTTTTTTTTTTTGCTTTGTCGCTGTCTCCCGCGTTTGCGAGGTAGCGCAAGGAAACAGACAAAAGAAATGGCCCAACCCACCCCCATACACATGTATATACATACGTCCACACACGCAAATATACATACCTACACAGCTTTCCATGGTTTACCCCAGACGCTTCACATGCCCTGATTCAATCCACTGACAGCACGTCAACCCCCGTCCCCTCTACGACACACGAGGAATGCGTGGGAAGTATTCTTTCACCCCTATCCCCAGGGATAATATATATATATAAACCATGGAAAGCTGTGTAGGTATGTATATTTGCGTGTGTGGACGTATGTATATACATGTGTATGGGGGGGAGGTTGGGCCATTTCTTTCCTCTGTTTCCTTGCGCTACCTCGCAAACGTGGGAGACAGCGACAAAGTATAATAAAAAAAAAAAATAAAATGGAGAAAAACTGGAGGAAGTGAAGTGTTTTAGATATCTGGGAGTGGATCTGGCAGCGGATGGAACCATGGAAGCGGAAGTGGATCATAGGGTGGGGGAGGGGGCGAAAATTCTGGGGGCCTTGAAGAATGTGTGGAAGTCGAGAACATTATCTCGGAAAGCAAATATGGGTATGTTTGAAGGAATAGTGGTTCCAACAATGTTGTATGGTTGTGAGGCGTGGGCTATGGATAGAGTTGTGCGCAGGAGGATGGATGTGCTGGAAATGAGATGTTTGAGGACAATGTGTGGTGTGAGGTGGTTTGATCGAGTGAGTAACGTAAGGGTAAGAGAGATGTGTGGAATAAAAAGAGCGTGGTTGAGAGAGCAGAAGAGGGTGTTTTGAAGTGCTTTGGGCACATGGAGAGAATGAGTGAGGAAAGATTGACCAAGAGGATATATGTGTCGGAGGTGGAGGGAACGAGGAGAAGAGGGAGACCAAATTGGAGGTGGAAAGATGGAGTGAAAAAGATTTTGTGTGATCGGGGCCTGAACATGCAGGAGGGTGAAAGGAGGGCAAGGAATAGAGTGAATTGGAGCGATGTGGTATACCGGGGTACTATTCGCCATTTCCCGCATTAGCGAGGTAGCGTTATCAACAGAGGACTGGGCCTTAGAGGGAATATCCTCACCTGGCCCCCTTCTCTGTTCCTTCTTTTGGAAAATTAAAAAAAAACGAGAGGGGAGGATTTCCAGCCACCCGCTCCCTTCCCTTTTAGTCGCCTTCTACGACACGCAGGGAATACGTGGGAAGTATTCTTTCTCCCCTATCCCCCAGTTTTATCTCTATGCAGCACAAATCTTAATTCCAAAAACCACCAACACCCACAGCCAAGTTGTCAGTGTGCTCTCCTGGGATGTACTCAAACTTCCATAATAAATTTGTTACCACAACCATTTGTCCTTCAGTTATAGTATCGAGTAGCTCAGGACAGAAATGATCACATGGTTCCCGAGGAACCAACCTTATGCGGCTCCACCCTCGGACTTGAGCTACCCATAACAATTCTGTTTGAAAGTCCACCTCTTTATATACTTTGCCCTTAAAGTCTGAGGATATGATGACCCAATTTGAGTCAGAGAAGTCAACCATATGAGGAATGAAGTATGGGCGCCGGTAGATTTGCCGTAAGGCCTTTGCAGCCTTCTTATTACACTTCTCCCAATGACCATACCAGCGGTGTACATCTGGATTATGAATTTTCTTTAGGAACCCTCTCAAGTCATCAGGACGTAAGCGGAGGTTAGAGGTCAACTCACAAGGATATATGCCACGTAACTCCTCACTCAGGTACATTTCTGTAATGTTGTCAAACCAGAAGTGCTCAGTATTCATGACAGGCCAATCATCCATGGCATCCGTGACAATAAAGGGAATATCATTCTTCAAGTAATCTTCAGACACAACATCCGATGATGCATTACTCAGTCGGTCCACCTTTTCCAGAGATTCACATACATTGCAGTCATCTTCAACCAAGGAGCGACTAACATAGTATGGGTCTTCATCCCCAAGAGCCCCTCGGCAGAAGCATAAAGAAACGTTGGAGATGGTAAATGAAGAAATTTTGACTCTCTACGAGTTGCTGGAACGCCATTGGCTGAACAGCAGCCAGTGTGAGACGGTGACGCAGCCGCTGGTGGATGCTGTCAACAAGGCTCAAGTCAGGCGTAAGGCCCACGCCCTCGCCCGTTGGGCTGGCTTTAGCTTCGCTCTCTTCCTCTTCCTTTTCCTCCTCTTCCAAATCCCGTGGGTACAGAAGCTAGCTACCGTGCTCTTCTGACACTTCTTGCTGCTGCTTTTGCCGCGGTGGGACTGGTCACCTATTTACTACTCAGACTGTTTCATCTCCATATATATAGTGATTGGTTCTCAGTGAATGTAGGTTTGCGGCAGGGGTGTGTGATGTCTCCATGGTTGTTTAATTTGTTTATGGATGGGGTTGTTAGGGAGGTAAATGCAAGAGTCCTGGAAAGAGGGGCAAGTATGAAGTCTGTTGGGGATGAGAGAGCTTGGGAAGTGAGTCAGTTGTTGTTCGCTGATGATACAGCGCTGGTGGCTGATTCATGTGAGAAACTGCAGAAGCTGGTGACTGAGTTTGGTAAAGTGTGTGGAAGAAGAAAGTTAAGAGTAAATGTGAATAAGAGCAAGGTTATTAGGTACAGTAGGGGTGAGGGTCAAGTCAATTGGGAGGTGAGTTTGAATGGAGAAAAACTGGAGGAAGTGAAGTGTTTTAGATATCTGGGAGTGGATCTGTCAGTGGATGGAACCATGGAAGCGGAAGTGGATCATAGGGTGGGGGAGGGGGCGAAAATTTTGGGAGCCTTGAAAAATGTGTGGAAGTCGAGAACATTATCTCGGAAAGCAAAAATGGGTATGTTTGAAGGAATAGTGGTTCCAACAATGTTGTATGGTTGCGAGGCGTGGGCTATGGATAGAGATGTGCGCAGGAGGATGGATGTGCTGGAAATGAGATGTTTGAGGACAATGTGTGGTGTGAGGTGGTTTGAGCGAGTGAGTAACGTAAGGGTAAGAGAGATGTGTGGAAATAAAAAGAGCGTGGTTGAGAGAGCAGAAGAGGGTGTTTTGAAATGGTTTGGGCACATGGAGAGAATGAGTGAGGAAAGATTGACCAAGAGGATATATGTGTCGGAGGTGGAGGGAACGAGGAGAAGAGGGAGACCAAATTGGAGGTGGAAAGATGGAGTGAAAAAGATTTTGTGTGATCGGGGCCTGAACATGCAGGAGGGTGAAAGGAGGGCAAGGAATAGAGTGAATTGGAGCGATGTGGTATACAGGGGTTGACGTGCTGTCAGTGGATTGAATCAAGGCATGTGAAGCGTCTGGGGTAAACCATGGAAAGCTGTGTAGGTATGTATATTTGCGTGTGTGGACGTATGTACATGTGTATGGGGGGGGGGGCCATTTCTTTCGTCTGTTTCCTTGCGCTACCTCGCAAATGCGGGAGACAGCGACAAAGTATAAAAAAAAAAAAAAAAAAAAAAAAAAAAAAATATATATATATATATATATATATATAATATATATATATATATATATATATATATATATATATATATATATATATATATATACATACATATATATATATATATATATATATATATATATATATATATATATATATATATATATATATACATACATATATATATATATATATATATATATATATATATATATATATATATATATATATATATATATACATACACATACATACGCACACATACACACACACACACACATATACATATATATACATATGAAAAATGTAAGAAATAATTTAGAAAACTGAAACTTCTAGCTTGAAATGAAATGAAAAAATGAATGTCACATAATGGTTCAACCTCTGGCTATGGAAAAGGGAAATGTATAATTTATTTACACAAACATCAATAGTAGTTCTCATCAATTTAACCACTGTATCAATAAACAGGCAAGGGAAAATCTACACATATGGCTTTCGTAACTTTTAAGTCGTAAGAATCATTCATTGGAACCATCTTTGAGTAGACCAATGAGGGCTATGTAAAAAGTCATCGTTAAGTATGTAAACTTCTGCCTGTAAAAGTATGTGACAATTATCTATGCATAAATTCTAGAATCCAATATTTTGAAGATGGGACCTTACAACATGGCAAAGGTAACTCAGGAGAACTTGAAGGATCAACTGAGGCAAATGGAAAAGCTGAAGAAGTCTATGGCACAAGGGTTACTTGTCCCACTTGGGGATACTAACGTTATTAACCCCTGAAAACCAAATAGCTATAGGAGTAAGCTCAGGAGGTGAGCAGGGAAAAAAATAAACCTGGTTCAACTGATTCTAATCTAGCAAAATGGCAACTGTTGCCAATGTTCTAAATATAAAGAGAAGAAACCATCCACTGGTTCTGGCAGCAAAAACATCCTCTTAAAGTGCCACTCCTAAGGAAAGGATCAATTTGAAAGCCTCTTTATATGAGACTGGAAGTTGTCTTAAGGTATGCCCTACAATTCTCCCAGTGAGCTCTGGTTTAATCTAATGCTTTGTTAGGGATGGAGAGCATTCATGTGGGGGAGAAACATTTTTTCTTTTATACACATTTGCCAATGCCCATGCTAGCAAGGTAGCATTAAGAACAGAGGACTGAGCCTTAGAGGGAATATCCTCACTTGGCCCCCTTCTCTGTTCCTTCTTTTGCAAAATTAAAAACAGGAGGGGAGGATTTCCAGCCCCTCCACTCCCTCCCCTTTAAGTCACTTTCTATGACACACAGGGAATATGTGGGAAGTATTCTTTTTCCCCTACCCCCAGGGATTTTTTTTCTTTTATTACACTTTACCGCCATCTCCCACGTTAGCTAGATAGCACAAGGAAACAGACGAGGAATAGCCCAATCCACCCACAGGCATATGTATATAAATAAACACCCAAACATGCATATATGCATACATATACATTTCAACATATACATACATATAAGTACACAGACATATACATATATACACATATGTACATATCCATACTTGCTGCCTTTATCCATTCCCATCACCACCCCGCCACACACACTCCATATATATGGAGTGTATCATGTGTAATGCACCAAAACCACAGCTCCCTTTCCACATCCAGGCCTCATAAAACTTTCCATGGTTTACCCCAGATGCTTAACATGCCCTGGTTCAATCCATTGACAGCACGTCAACCCCAGTATACCACATCGTGTGAACTGGAATGATGTGGTATACCGGGGTTGACGTGCTGTCAATGGATTGAACCAGGGCATGTGAAGAATCTGGGGTAAACCATGGAAAGTTTTGTGGGGCCTGGATGTGGAAAGGGAACTGTGGTTTCGGTGCACTAAAAATAACAGCTTGAGACAGTGTGAATGAATGTGGCCTTTGTTGTCCTTTCCTAGTGCTACCTGGCATGCACAAAGGGGGGGTGTCATTTCATGTGTGGCGGGGTGGCGGCGGGAATGGATGAAGGCAGCATGTATGAATATGTGCATGTGTATATATGTATATGTCTGTGTATGTATACGTTGAAAAGTGTGGGCGTTTATGTATATACATGTGTACATGGGTGGGTTGGGCCATTCTTTCATCTGTTTCCCTGTGCTACCTTGCTAATGCTGGAGACAGCGACAGAGTATAATACATAAATAAATACATTTTTTTTTTCATACATATTCGCCTTATCCCACATTAGTGAGGTAGCATTAAGAGCTGAGGAATGAGCCTTAGAGGGAAAAATCCTCTCTTAGCCTCCTTCTCTGTTCCTTCTTTTGGAAAAGTAAAACAGGAGGGAAGGCGAATAAGAGGAGTGGGAGTGGGTGGCTGGTGCAGCTATATCTGATCTCAGACTTGAAGTCATATAATAAAAAAGAGCACAGAATTCACCTAATAAATGTCTTTGTAGGGGATTCCGTGTGGACCCAGGTAACAGCCTTGACAGGTGCTCTATGTGCTGGGATGGTGAGTGTGTGAGCACGATCTCCCTGGCCAGCTGCAAGGCCTTCAACATTCCATAGGTGCAGTGTATTGTCATAACAACCTGTCAGTAACCTGCAATATATGCAAGCATTTAATCTTCCTGCAAAAATGCTGAAATTAGTGATTATTAATAAGAGGTCTTAAGGAAGTCCTGATCTCAAATATCTACAAGATGTTCACTGAGAGATTTTCAAAACATTTGCTTTGAAAAGCTGCAAACAGCAATATTAGGAGGATGGCATAGGATTATGTACAATGTGATTCATCATCAAAAAGCAAAAAATTAAAAAAGTTTGCATTAAATCATCATCATTGACTATGCATCAACAACACTGTCACATGATAGTTACAGAGTACGGTATTCTTAAACTGGTTCTCTAAAGCTTGTTTCACAGTCATTTTCATGAAATGAAGATACTCATTTGAAGTATAAGCTATTCAGCAGAACAATTTTAAACCCTTGGATGAATCACACAATATAATGAATATTTCCATTTACTAAAACAGTAAGTCACAAGATATATAACACATGCATCATCAGTTAGTGCAATATCAGCAGTGTCCACTATTTCTATATGTCAATATAGTACATACATTACACCCCTGTTCTAACAGACTTCAATGTAGTGGAATCCAACTTCAAATGGTCCCTTTGGATCCTATGAGACTCAAGTTTGGGATCTAATAGACACAATGATGAAAGTCCAAAGCATCACAAATTTAGTCTGGTAAGTTAAGGACCCATTGGGCTGAGTTTGATATGTAGTGGAATAGTTCATTAACTCCCAACCTCAATCTGTGATGATGGGTGTCAGGAGCACATGTAAAAGAATGCTGCACATCACCTAGGTACATTTTCCTTTATCTCACCAACAAACATTGCTCTCTCTCCACATGTACACATATTTTTACACTGACTTACAATAATTTGATGGTGTAGTATCTTTTATGCATTTCCACATACAAAGCTAATCTGGGTAAAAATTTCAAGCTGAAATACGAAAGCTTGGTCACTGCTCACCAATATGTAATAAGCACCCATTTGGTCAACACATAAAAACACTGTGCGTACATTTTTATGAAACTGGTTTTCTTTTAGTACAAAGGCCTGTCTTTTTGTATGAAATAATGGCAGTTAAAAGTGTGATCAGTGTTTTATGTCCTAAAAGATCCAGGAAACACCTCAGCAATGGTGAAAAGCTGAAAATCACTGAGCATCATAAACATGGGGATATTAGTTTTCTCCTCAAGCAAACTCTATTTCTGACCAGTAGGTGATTCATATGTCTCCATGTGACCCTAAAGCTATTCCCTTCTGATTCAAATTCGTCTTTGCTACTCCCTGAAAACTTCCAGGCTCAAAGGAATAAGGTAGTTTCCGTTACAATTGTTCATATTTCATTCATTAAGGTTCCATGGAAAAACTTAAGACGTACGTTAATTTGGCTTATAATGGACCATCAATCACCCATTTAGTTCCCCAAGTTAGTCTATTCGAATGGGGGATTACTTCAGCCCTCATACACACCCTCAGCAAAACAACATCATGCCATACGAACTCACCACTGATCACTACACTGAAGTGCTGCTACCCAATCATCATGATGAAGTGAATCCTTTGGGGTAGGTGGTGGCTGTTTCTCAATGTATTCAATCTCTACCACAGACTCTAAGCTCACTCCACATTCCTCTAGCCTCTGTTTCAGACTCCCAATCAGAAGTTGTCCACTTACAATGAACTCAAATTGAGGAAGATCCTTCTTTTCAACCGAGCCTGCAATCAACAATAAAGCATGAGCATACAGTTTAAAAGATTCTTTGATGTTAATGCCTGATCTGATCCCGTGTAAATATCAACAATTGTGTTTATATGAAATACAGATAAGCACAAGTCTACCACTTTCATTTCACAGAAACTTTATCAAACACTTACCTACCTAAAAAACAATAAAACAATTGGTACAACCTTCAGAGAAATTACAGAATGTACAATAAAAACCAGTTATATGTTAAAAGATTTTAGAGAATGTAAAAAACATCTTATAAGCTAAATGGTATTGTAAGGCAACAGTGCAAAACAATCATTCCATTCTGGAGACTTAAAGAAAAAAGTCTCTTTACGATGAATTCATGTGTGGCGGGGTGTCGATGGAAATGGATGAAGGCAGCAAGTATGAATATGTACATGTGCATATATATGTATATGTCTGTGTATGTATATGTATGTATATGTTGAAATGTATATGCATGTATATGTGCGTGTGTGGGCATTTATGTACATACATGTGTATGTGGGTTGGTTGGGCCATTATTCTGTATTTCCTTGCGCTACCTCGCTAAAGCAGGAAACAGTGGTTAAGTATAATAAATATATATATATATATATATATATATATATATATATATATATATATATATATATATATATATATATATATATATATATATTTATCTATTATACTTAATCGCTGTCTTCCGCATCAGCACGGTAGTGCAAGGAAACAGACGAAAGAATATATATATATATATATATATATTCATCTAACAGTTTTAAAATTATAGATACAATAAATTACCTACCCTGTCTATTGAAAGCCCTGATAACTTTATTAAGTCCAGCAGAAGTGATGCTAGCCTGCACTGATACAGATGCCCCAGAAACAGCATACCTGAATTATGATGAAGTTACATTAGAATAATATCAGTACCTTTAGAAATATCTTAGAAAGTAGAGTCATCTAAGTCTAGTGTTTTAACACTATACTGATGCATAAAATGACAGTAAATTTACCCTGAAAAATATATCTAAGAACTATGATGTAGTAATTCACTTAAAACTATGCCTAACCTGTCTAGTCTTCCACCCTCTCAAAAGCAGACATTACAAACCTGCAAACCACACAAAATTGTGCATTCAAAACAATCACTGGCTAAATAGCAACCACAAACACTAAACACCTTCACAATGAAACAAAGATCCTTCAAATACAGACCAATCTCAACATGCCTGCACCCAATTCTATGCAATAGCACTAGACCCCTCCCATCTAGACCACCCTATAACTGACCACCAATCCCAGGTAGAACCAAAAAGCTCAACTTTCCCTCACACTCCAGTAAGCTTTACATATAGATCCCTTCCACCCCCAACATGTATAGTAATGACAAAACATAAACGTACCAAAATAATCCAACAAGCACTAAACACATGACCTCCTAACTCAGTCTTTGACTGCAGCCCACCAGACATACACCTGTCCAAAAACACATTCCCAGACTCACTCATCACTAAAATACTACAAACACTTTCAACATACCCTAAGACATTTCATGTCCATGATGCAACTAACATAAAGAAGACACTGAGCATTTATAAAACAAATGCCCTGCACTCTATGAACATAGATACACACATAACATCATAACCCTTTACAACCTGCAGTCCCAACCAATGGATGTGGCCAGCTTTCAGAGTGCTGCAAGAGCCTTAGAAAGGTAGAAGGAATTCAGTCTCTAGTTGTCATGTGTAATGCACCGAAACCACAGCTCCCTTTCCACATCCAGGCCCCACAAAACTTTCCATAGTCTACCCCAGGCGCTTCACATGCCCTGGTTCAATCCACTGTCTTCTGTTTCCCCTTTTAGAAAGTTAAAATACAAGGAAGGGAGGGTTTCTAGCCCCCTGCTTCGGTCCCCTTTAGTTGCCTTCTACAACACGCAGGCAATGCGTGGGAAGTATTCTTTCTCCCCTATCCCTGGGGATAATATATATATATATATATATATATATATATATATATATATATATATATATATATATATATATATATATATACAATATATGAAGGTGATTAAAAGGGGAGGGAGTGGAGGGCTGGATATCCTCCCCTCCCATTTTGAATTTTCCAAATGAAGGTACAAAGAAGAGGGCCAAGTGAGCATACTCCCTCTAAGGCTCAGTCCTCTGTTCTTAATGCTACTCACTAACGCGAGAAATGGCAATATGTTATATAATATATATCTATATATATATTATATACATTTTTATATATATATATATATTATCCCTGGGTACAAAGAAGAGGGCCAAGTGAGCATACTCCCTCTAAGGCTCAGTCCTCTGTTCTTAATGCTACCTCACTAACGCGAGAAATGGCAAATATGTATATATATATATCTATATATATATATATATATATATACATATATATATATATATATATTATCCCTGGGGATAGGGGATTAAGAATGCTTCCCACGTATTCCCTGCGTGTCGTAGAAGGCGACTAAAAGGGGAGGGAGCAGGGGGCTGGAAATCCTCCCCTCTCGTTTTTTTTTAATTTTCCAAAAGAGGGAACAGAGGGGGCCAGGTGAGGATATTCCAAAAGAGGCCCAGTCCTCTGTTCTTAACGCTACCTCGCTAACGCGGGAAATGGCGTATAGTTTAAAAGAAAAAGAAATATATATATATATATATATATATATATATGGAAACCAAAGGAAGAAAGAAAGTTTTTGAGATATTTCATGAAATACATTTTCAAAGTCCACTGCACAACACTCTCGCTCTCGAACATAATGATACTTGGCAATTTCTATTGAAGTAAGTCTTATCAATAATGATGAAAATAACCCATTTCCAGACCTTACATATCATATGCAGCATCTTAATGGCCAAGTCACCTATTTGTCTATCAATTGGTATTTGATATTTTATTAACACCATATTTTTCCTCCTCATAACTGCACTACTGGGTTATGTAGCATCTAATAACAATCAGTGATGAAGCTCCAAACACCAACTCTAACTTTCCTTATTCAAATACCAGACAATAATTACAAAGAAATGAACAATGACCAAAGCTAAGACACATATGTCCACTTTCTATTAACTCATTTTTCTCTCTCTTTCATAACCCTTCTTGCTACTGGGTTATCTATTTTCAAAAGACAAAAAATAATAGTGCTAATGATAAGATCCACTCTTAGAGTTTCCATCTATCTATATCTCTGATGCCTGTTCCCTCTAGGGATGCCTTTAAAAGGGGAGATCACAGCAAAAGAGTACCACTTTTTAGCCTTTAGTGCCTCACTCAAAACAGGCCACCAGCAAAAGGCAACTCTAGTGCAGTGGTTCCAAAGGCTTCTACCTAATGTTCCTAATGGCTTCTCCCACTTAATGTTGCAATCTCCAACATCTACCCAATGCTCCTGCCTAATATTCCTGTATCTATCAATTCTACTTAATGTTTCTACCTAAAGCTCCTGCCTAATATTCCTACTTACTACTTCTACCTACTCTCCTACCACTATGCCAAAAGTCAGGGGCTACAGCACATCGCTCACTGCTAGAAAATCTATAATCATGAAGTATGAGCTGTGAAAGTTCAGTGTTGTTAAATGTTGCATGAGACAAGAGGGTGTATGTTTGAGGACAGAATCCCACCAATACATGTGTAGATGAAGCAGAAAGAAATGAGAGCAACTGGGGTCAGAGGAGTGCAACTTAACCATCGAAATGCTGGCTAACTGTGCAGACATCACTAACCCTCCCAATACCCAGACAGGTGATACAAATAATATGTGTCCCTGGTCGAAGTTTACCTACTAACTACTACCTACCTCTTTCAGATTCTTATATTCACACATAACGAATCCACAGACGTTGAACGAGGATCTCGCAGTTAAAATGTGTTTTTAAACTGATACACTGCTAAGTTAGGTATTATCCAAACGTACTCTTCTCCCATAATTATAAAATAACATAAATTTCATGTATTGTTCCTGGTCACAACTTAAGTGATGTATGGTCATAAATCCAACTCAACTAGTATGGATGTTGAGGAGCTGGTAGTGACAACCATCATAAATTATCAAAATATTCAAAACAGTTATAAAATATCACTCAATCAAATTCTGCCAACTAAAAAAGTATATCTACAAGACCATGTGTAAATCAAAAGCAAAATGCAGTAAAGTGTGTAATAAAACTTGTAGAAATATCAAATCATGACATTCATGTAACGGCTTCAATTTAACCTAATATAATCTGCAGCTGACCATTTAGTACTTACTGCTCCTGTTTAGTGATAAACTTAACAAGCACGTTGATATCCTCAGCCTCTTGTTCAGCCATAGTCTCTGATGTCCCGACCGGGTCGTGTCCTCACAGCTCACCCTCCTCTTGTCTTCCCTAAAATAAACTGTTTTCAGCCACCTATACCACCTCGACAACCCTCAGCATGTGCCACAACCTGAGCTTTAAACACCCAAGACTTCACCGTAAATTCTAAAGGTTCTGAAGACTTCAGTATGCCGCTTCGTCAACAATAGTCACATTTTCCTGAGCGAGAGAAGGAGATATAAACATGATGTCATAAGACATGTGATGTCATTACTCTACGTAATTTTACGCTATTTTACCCAACAGGAACAATATGTGAAAAAAGTGTGAATTAATAAGAAAGGAATAAATATTTATACCTATCGACGAACTCCTTGCTAAGAGGCTATTAGTGAGAAGCTTTGTATCTTTTTTGAAGAAGGTTCACAATACGATGCACTGCAGAGCTCTTCATTGCACTGTACTTCTCAAAACTTTGCAGATTGCACTGTACTTTATTGGACAGTGTGCGACACAGGAGTCTTATAATGCACTGTACTGAATATAACAGAATTGTGACACCGTATGTTGACAGTAATGATATCCGCATCACTGAGTCATATGTACGAATGAGGGAGAAGTGAACTTGCAGAGTTTTGTTTAAAAACGACTGGTGTTGGGAATACCTGGTTTATTAAGAGGGAAATACACAAGTACATGTGGATGATCAGGGTGGATGGTAAACTAGCGTTATTAGATTGTATATATTAACTGATGGGCGATAGGTGTGTTATGGAAGCTTAGACAGTTTCAGAGTGTCCTTAGCACGTTTCGAGAAGTTTAGCGGGTTGATTAAAGATAGCTTTGAAGGATTGAATTTCATTTTAGGACGAAGCATTTTGCTTGGAAATATGATAAATCAGGGCCAGTTGAAAGGGAGTTCTTTAAAGTTTCAAGATAGTTGAAGGGGAGTTCTTTAATGTTGAAGGGAAGTTCTTAAATGTTTTAAGCAGTTTTTTTTTTTTCGTTTTATGCCAGTTGAAGGGAAGTGCTTTAATGTTTTAAGCCAGTTGAAAGGGAGTTCTTTTAATGATGAAAGTTGGATGAGCCATTGCTTTATAGTACAGTTTGTGTAGTTTTTAGTATTTTTATACGTGGTTGGTTTGTGGCTACATTTCAGCAGTTTCATGATAATGTTTCACTTCTCTGGGAAAGGGGACTTTGTTGCCTCGTTTCTTATATTAATTAAATCTTTCTATCCTGTGCATTTTACGACGCTGATGTTTTAATTGAGCGAATTTACATTTTCTCTATATAAAACTTTCATTGACAAAATCTCAGGATCCTTTTTTCCCCCCTAATAATTAAGTAGTTTTCCTTGCATTTCTCTGTGTTCTTTGGCAGAAAGGATCTTGTTGCATGATGTTTGTACGTCATACGTGGGACCTGGTATGGCATCCAAAAGATTTTTTCATTGTCCTGATGGTTGTTGGTTGTGTGGTCCATAGTAGCAACGAAAGCGTTCCACTGCCATTGTTTTCCAGTGATTATGTTAGTGATGACACTTTTGAAGTTAACCCAGCTCCATGGTCTCTATTGATGGAGTGTGGTTTTGCTCGAGTGTGTTTCCTGGCTTTATGTTGTCAGCGATCTGTGGGAGTTTAGGTTATCCTTCTTTCTATGTTCCTGTGGTACATGCTTTATGTTTGATCTTCAGTGGTGTAGATGAAATGTGAAACGGTAGGATATGGAGGTGGAAAGCAGCTGGCAAACGAGCATTTTCACCTCTAGGATTTTGTGTGTGGAAGTTGATCCATGCAAGGAATTGGCCTTTGAAATTCCCAAATAAATTGGTGTTGGGTGTGATGGTTCGGTTCTGTGGTTGTGGAGTGTGTCTGGGGGGTTCATGTAATTGGGAATATATATATATATATATATATATATATATATATATATATATATATATACAGAGAAGAGGTAGTAAAAGCTTTGCGGAAGATGAAAGCCGGCAAGGCAGCAGGTTTGGATGGTATTGCAGTGGAATTTATTAAAAAAGGGGGTGATTGTATTGTTGACTGGTTGGTAAGGTTATTTAATGTATGTATGACTCATGGTGAGGTGCCTGAGGATTGGCGGAATGCGTGCATAGTGCCATTGTACAAAGGCAAAGGGGATAAGAGTGAGTGCTCAAATTACAGAGGTATAAGTTTGTTGAGTATTCCTGGTAAATTATATGGGAGGGTATTGATTGAGAGGGTGAAGGCATGTACAGAGCATCAGATTGGGGAAGAGCAGTGTGGTTTCAGAAGTGGTAGAGGATGTGTGGATCAGGTGTTTGCTTTGAAGAATGTATGTGAGAAATACTTAGAAAAGCAAATGGATTTGTATGTAGCATTTATGGATCTGGAGAAGGCATATGATAGAGTTGATAGAGGTGCTCTGTGGAAGGTATTAAGAATATATGGTGTGGGAGGCAAGTTGTTAGAAGCAGTGAAAAGTTTTTATCGAGGATGTAAGGCATGTGTACGTGTAGGAAGAGAGGAACGTGATTGGTTCTCAGTGAATGTAGGTTTGCGGCAGGGGTGTGTGATGTCTCCATGGTTTAATTTGTTTATGGATGGGGTTGTTAGGGAGGTGAATGCAAGAGTTTTGGAAAGAGGGGCAAGTATGAAGTCTGTTGGGGATTGAGAGAGCTTGGGAAGTGAGTCAGTTGTTGTTCGCTGATGATACAGCGCTGGTGGCTAATTCATGTGAGAAACTGCAGAAGCTGGTGACTGAGTTTGGTAAAGTGTGTGAAAGAAGAAAGTTAAGAGTAAATGTGAATAAGAGCAAGGTTATTAGGTACAGTAGGGTTGAGGGTCAAGTCAATTGGGAGGTGAGTTTGAATGGAGAAAAACTGGAGGAAGTGAAGTGTTTTAGATATCTGGGAGTGGATCTGGCAGCAGATGGAACCATGGAAGCGGAAGTGGATCATAGGGTGGGGGAGGGGGCGAAAATTCTGGGAGCCTTGAAGAATGTGTAGAAGTCGAGAACATTATCTCGGAAAGCAAAAATGGGTATGTTTGAAGGAATAGTGGTTCCAACAATGTTGTATGGTTGCGAGGCGTGGGCTATGGATAGAGTGGTGCGCAGGAGGATGGATGTGCTGGAAATAAGATGTTTGAGGACAATGTGTGGTGTGAGGTGGTTTGATTGAGTAAGTAACGTAAGGGTAAGAGAGATGTGTGGAAATAAAAAGAGCGTGGTTGAGAGAGCAGAAGAGGGTGTTTTGAAATGGTTTGGGCACATGGAGAGAATGAGTGAGGAAAGATTGACCAAGAGGATATATGTGTCGGAGGTGGAGGGAACGAGGAGAAGAGGGAGACCAAATTGGAGGTGGAAAGATGGAGTGAAGAAGATTTTGTGTGATCGGGGCCTGAACATGCAGGAGGGTGAAAGGAGGGCAAGGAATAGAGTGAATTGGAGCGATGTGGTATACCGGGGTTGACGTGCTGTCAGTGGATTGAATCAACGCATGTGTATGGGGGTGGGTTGGGCCATTTCTTTCGTCTGTTTCCTTGCGCTACCTCACAAACGCGGGAGACAGCGGAAAAAAAAAAAATATATATATATATATATATATATATATATATATATATATATTGTTATATAACTGTGATCGTTGTGCATTGTACATTGATGGATAGTACTCTGTGTTGTCACTAATTGTGATGTCTTGCACTGCAGATGGTGTTCATGGATTGGAAGTAAGAGTGTATGGGTATAAGAGTGTCATGAGTCAACCTTAACCTTGTTTTGTGTAGTTATAAAAAGGAGGGAGAATGGATCTCGGTGTGAGTTTGGTTTCGTAGATGAAGGATATGTGCAAACTTTGTTCTTAGAGTAAATTTAGTTCGGTATGCTTATTTCTGATGCCATTAAACTGCAAAACATTTAATGTATTAGTGAGGTTCTGCAGGGTGGTGTTCTTAATTTCTTCTGGGTGTTTTGCTCTGATTTGCTTGGATTGGGAGTATGTTCAGGTGTGTGATTCGGTTGTTTGGGTGGGGGTGGTTATTGTGTCCTAATCTCTGAGGACTGAGCCCTGACAAGTCTTTTGTAGTGTTGGGACGTGCAGTGGTGATGACATGACTTAAAACAGACTTTGCATCGTATGAAGTAGTATTTCCTGGTGTTGGGAGTCTAGCAGAGTAGGTAGATTTGCTGTAATGGTCCAAGGTTGTGGGTAATGTCACCGGCTTGCATTAGCAGTTTGATGCTTTTTTTCTTTCATATTGATCACCCGTTTCCTTTGTTAGTAAGGTAGTGCCAGGAACAAAAAAAAGGCCTGATCTGCTTGCATCCATTCTCTGTCATGTGTAATGCAAATGGTGTTTTCTTACAATAATCCACATAAGGCACACTTAAAATTGAAACTGACATCTTAAGTTTCAAACCATTATTTTTGTATCTGCAAGAAAATAAGATGATTCATTCTTAAAAAAAATCTACAAAAGGCTTGGACATGCACTGCTGAAACTGATAGTGAACATTAGTAATTTTTCTATTTTTATTTCACAAAACAAAAAAAGCCTTAACTTTACAAATCAACTAAAGTGACATGAAAAAAACTTGAACATATCAAAACACCAAAACACAAAACATAACTCATGGAAAAATATCATGTAAAGATTAAATGAAATAATTCTTACTAACCTTGTCCTACATCAATCATAATGTGAAAAAAAATTATCATGATTCTTTGTTTTAGTAATGTTTATTAAACTCCAAAACACTAATGCTATGGACAAGACAAATAATTTGTAATTAAAAAACAAAAGTATTGTGTGACTTTAAATGAAATATGGATGAAAATGAGTTTTATCTTTTACCATAAAAATAACAAGGTTATGCTAAGGACTGACTTGGTTTTTTGCTTTATCAGTTAAACTTATACTTCAGAATTTTACCAAACAACTTTAAAGGAGAAGATTAACCAGTTATAATAGTCATTATCATTACTGCAAATAAAATCACATTTCTGTTTATGAAGGTTGACAACTGATCAAGATGTGGCTTGAGTTATAAACTTTTGTCATGATATCAATATTAAGACATCTTCTATGTAAAATCTCAAGGCAGTATAATGACAAAAATTGTGTCACTGTAGAGATGGACATGAGGAGATAACTAAGTCTGACCATACCACAGTTACATAAAATCAAGTTGACAAAACTAAGACCAAATCCAGTTCCACAAGGTCCCCAGATACTAATGAGAGGAACTATTAAATCATCCAGATTACACTTGACAAAATAGAAACTATCATGGTTGTTTACAATTCCTGATTCCTTTGGAAAACTAAGAAAATAGAGTATCCTTTTCAATTTACAAAAATTTCTGCCTTTTAAAATGATTTCTGATAATGAAAACCTTAATAAAAGCTGGGAATTTTGTCTAAAAACTACCAGTGAACTTTTACCAAGACCATACGAATATGATTCCTGAAACAGAAAACCCTCTCTGTATTTCAACAAGATCCCATAAAATGAAAAATCAAAACTCTATATAACAGTGTGTTCACCTTATCTTTAACTAATGGCCACTGAGAACCCTGCCAATTGCAAACCATAGCATGAAAAAAATCCTATGAAGCTTCACAGCCAAACAAATAGCCATGCTACTGATATCTGAATAAGTTACGAAGTTCTTATTGGTTGGAGGGAGAAACTTGAATCGTGATGCCTGCAGAGGCTATATAGTCAGCAATAGATGAAGTGCTTGTAATGCTTAGGGCATGGCACATAAAGTATGCAACTCTTGAGAAATCTGGGACACACATAGACTCCATGATTGACTGATAATCAAAAATTATCCGCTGTTTCAACAATAATGATCATTAGCAATGCTGGACCCAAGGAAGATGATGTTAAACCATATGACCTCATCTCAGTAAGTTGAAGACTTTGCTCTATACTTTTTACAAATAGGAAACAAGGAAGAATTATAACAATCTGGAAACAATGAATGTCAATCACCATCCTTCACTTAACCTTTTCATCATGTACATTGCATATCTCAAAAGACACCTAACAATAGCTGGCTGGTTTGTTTCCTTCTGCTGGATAGACTACCAATCAGAGAGGCTGGAAATACCTTATAGTTAGCAAGCCTATATTGACTGTGAATGGTGCACTGATGTTAACAAATTCCACCGGCTTGAAGTTAGACCGTGAACGAAAAGCCACCTTTGGTGAGGCTGTGCCATTGGTAGTACAGTTTTGTCAAAGAACTTCTTTCCCTACAGGAGTTCAGATTTCCCTGCTACTGGCTGGAAGTAGTACAGTTTTGAGTTGAAGCTGCCTTTGCAAACAGACCCTGGGTAACACCAGAACTCTATCTGAGAAATTAGTCATGGGGTAATTATAAATAATGGTTGTATTCAAGTCAGTTCACAAAAGATATGGCAGGTTCTCAGTAGCTAGTAAATGATGTGTTGTCAATTCCTGTTAGGTAACTACAAAGTGCCATATTTATGGGGTCTTTGCTGCTGTTATTTCAAGAGGCCTAGAGGCAATAGCCACTGTTGCTCACTTTCAAGCACAATGAAGTTAGCTATCTATCTATCTCTGATGCCCCTTCCCTCTAAAAACAACCACAAAGGGGTGGCCAAGGCAAACAAGTCTCCATATCTGAACTTCTGCATAAAGTTAGCACCCTCTAATTTCTGCAAAAGTATACAGGACTAATACATCAGTCACTTTTTCTGAGTTTTATTTATTCAACTATTTTTTCTTAGATGATCGCTGTCTTCCACATTAGCAAGGTACTAAGAATTATATCATCCATAATTATCAAATCAACTGAAGAAGAGTATTTTGGAGAAGAGAGTGAATGATTCCAAGCGAAGGTTGGTCAGTGGTAGGGGTGTGTGGTCACCAATTTGCTTATGAATAAGGTGGAGGTAAATGTGAAGTCTTGGAGAGAGGGGTGAGTATGCAGACTGTGGGGGATCATACAGCCCAGGAAGTGAGTTAGTTGTTGCTTGTTAATGATACAATATTGGTGGTGGATTCAAGTGAGAAACTGCAGAAGTTTGTGGCTGAGTTTGTAAGAGTGTGTGAAGGGAGGAAACTGGGAGTAAATGTGAATAAAAGAAAGGATTTAGCAGGGTTGAAGGACAGATTAGTTGGGTGTGAGTGTGAATGGAGAAAACTTGGAGGATGTGAAGTGTTTCAGATATCTGTGAGTGGACATGTCAGCGAATGGAACTATGGAAAGGGAAGTAAGTCACAGGGTGGGTAAAGGGGTGGAGGTTTTGGGAGTGCTGAAGAATGTGTGGAAGGAGAGAAAATTATCTGGGAGAGCAAAAATGGGTATGTTTGAAGGAATAGTAGTTCCATCAGTATTACACAGATGTGAGACAAGGCTCTAGATAAGGCTGAGCAGAGAAAGGTGATGTTCTAGAAATGTGTCCGGACAATATGTGATGTGGTCTGACTGAGTAAGTGCTGAAAGGGTAGGAGAGAGGTGTGGTAACACAAAGAGTGTCGTTGAGACCTGAAGAGGGTATACTGAAATGATTTTGACATTTGGAGAGAATGAATGAGGAAAGGTTGACAAAGAGGATATTTGTATCAGAAGTGGAGGGAACAAGGAGAAGAGGGAGACCCAACTGGAGATGGAAGGATGGAGTGAAAAAGATTTTGAGCAATTGGGACATAAGTATGCATGAGGGTGGAAGGTGAGCATGGGATAGAGTGAATTGGAAAAATATGATACACTAGGATTGATATGCTGTCAGTAGACTGAACCAAAGCACGTGAAGTGTTCTGGGTGAACCATAGAAAGTTCTGCAAGGCCTGGGAGCTGTGGTTTCGGTGCAATACTCATGACAGCTACAGAATTTATGTGAGTGAATGAGGCCTTTCTTCATCTGCTCCTGGTGCTACCTTGCTAAAGCAGGAAACAGACATACAAAAAGTTTCCCTAATCAACTTTTCATAGTTGTCCTGTATTATTCAGAGCTGAGCACATGACAAATTTCAGGTCCTGTAAACAAGGTACCCTATCCTCCTCCTTTGATAGCTACTACATGATAAATTTATACACAGCATAGTATTGTTTAAAAAGAGGTGAACTGAAGAGTACATGGAGAGAGTAGGCTGGGGATACTGGAGCATACAAATAATGGTCTTATACATTAGCAATGAAGTTACAGGAACTAGTTAAAGATATCCATGTGGTGTGTAAATTGATGTACTTACATATGCAAGTAAAAATACAATACATGTGTTTAACATGATAGAATGCGGCAAGAGTTTAGTGAAAGTATAATTTTGGGGTTACAGCTCTATAAATCATAACACCTGTACAACAATGGAAGAAATGAGAAGGAAATACATGAAAGTATAAAAATAAAAAACTGAGATCCTGATACATTGAGAACAGTAATGATGGAAAATTTGAATAAGTAGACAAGATATATAAATGTGGAATAGCTTTAACTAATATGAAAAGAATACAGAAGACTTGCAGAGTTAAGAGGATAAAAGATGAGATCAACCTTTTTTCATGTTTGTGGGGTTATGTGAGATATGAGCACATGAATAAAAAAATCATGAATACTTGAAACTGAAAACCATGCTGCAATGGTTTACCAAAGCAAAGAGAATCACTTGAAGAATAAGATTAATTGTGGATGGGATGTTTCAGTTTTAAAAAAGTATAACTGAAGTAGGGAAGCAATTCCAAGTATATGATTCATTAAACTACAGCACCATCAAAATTATTATCAACAAAGTACAAAGCTTCTTTTTGTTCATACTTCTACTGGAGGTGATATATCTTTGGCTAAAAGCATACACTTTAGATTAGTAAACTGCTAAGTATTTACATATTTTACTCTTAGATGCTTCTACATTTTCTTCATTAAACTCTCCTACTAATTTTTCCCTTCACCTCCTTACGCCACCCTTATTCTTACATATTTTCAAATAAAAATTTTCACTGGTTCATCAAAAGACAATGTATGTCCTTGCACATAAATTAGACAATCATACTAAATTCTTTGGGAAAAATTTACAGCACAGCTGGCTTGTATACAAAAGAATAGCACAGCCTTAGGCTACAAGAGCCTTCACAGAGGTCCTGGTAACACTGGGACTCTTTCATGGAAATTGGTCCATGGATAATTATACATAAAAGAATTTACATACTTGAAAATTATGAATACAAAATATAATAAGTGATATATAAGAAAACAGTATAAATAAGCCACATGAAAAAACCTTATGGTGCGTGGTGAAACATTTTACGTAATCATTATCCATCACTCACTGGGAATCATATACAAAGAGTTTCCAAAAGTGTGAAGTGTGTTATTATCATAATGTAAAAACAAATATATGTGTGAGTTATGTAAACTAAGTGTGTTGGTGGTCAGGGGCTGAGATGTTAACATGTTAGGTCAGCAGCGATAATACAACCAGTGCATCATCAAAGAGTGCGCTAACTTTAAACGTCAGTTCACTACCAAATACAACACATTTGCTTTAAGTTTTCTTAACTTCTTTTGACATTGTCTGTTAATTTATGACTAAAACACTGTTTTAAATTTTTTGATAAACCCCATCCTGGGGTTCCCCTATATTTTGAGGCTTGGGAGTTTAAGGCTTAATAGATCTGAATAAAGAAGTAGGCCATCAAGAGTGAAGAGATTAAATGGAAAACTGCTGTCACCCTCCATGATGTATGCTAGAAAAATATGAGGCTACTGCAGCAAAAGAACAAAGTAAAGGCAAGATACTGAGAAACTTTTTAAACAAGTACAAAGAATTTGTCTAGCACAGTAAGAAATGAAATCTACGGGCAATGAAATATGATGAAGGGAACGATATAAGCAAAAAAAAGGAAGACTGGTAACACTAAAGAAGAGATAGTTGAAGTTGAATGAGAGGATGAAGCAATGCTTATTAGAGATGCAAATGGGAATAATTGTGAAGGAATCCCAAATCTAGGGGGATGGACACTGAAAAAATAAGCACAAGGGAGTATTACGATGTACAAAATGCAATTATATGTAAAGATTATGGTGTTTGGGAAAGATTAATCAAAAGCCATCCCTGTATAGCAAGAAAAAACTTGAATACTGATATATCTAAATCTAGCTGGTTTGGAATATTTTTCTTTTACAAGTCTACCTGACAGCTTCCACCATAAATCAAACAATTCTACATTCTCCCTTAATAATGACAAAGTATGTTTTTTATTTGTACATGAAACACTTTTAAAAACTCATCAAAATTGAACTGTAAGTGACTCTAGGAAACTATGCACTGTTTAAACATCTATTACATAAGATGATTTATTAAATTCATCATTATGGTTGTTTTTCCATGTATGGTGTGGTGTGAGGTAGTTTGATCGAGTAAGTAATGAAAGGGTAAGAGAGATTTGTGGTAATAAAAAAGAATGTGGTTGAGAGAGCAGAAGAGGGTGTTTGAAATGGTTTGGTCACATGGAGAGAACGAGTGAGGAAAGATTGACAAAGAGGACATATGTGTCAGAGGTGAAGGGAACGAGGAGAAGTAGGAGACCAAAATGGAGGTGGAAAGATGGAGTGAAAAAGATTTTGAGCAATTGGGGCTTGAATATGCAGGAGGGTGAAAGGCGTGCAAGGAATAGAGTGAATAGGAATGATGTGGTATACCAGGGTTGACATGCTGTCAATGGATTGAACCAGGGCATGTGAAGCGTCTGGGGTAAACCATGGAAAGTTTTGTGGGGCCTGGATGTGGAAAGGGAGCTGTGGTTTTGGTGCATTATACATGACAGCTAGAGACTGAGTGTGAACATTGTGGCCTTTGTTGTCTTTTCCTAGCGCTACCTCGCACGCATGCGGGGGGAAAGGGTTGTCATTTCCTGTGTGGCGGGGTGGCGATGGGAATGAATAAAGGCAGCAAGTATGAATTATGTACATGTGTATATATGAGTATGTCTGTGTATGTATATATATGTATACATTGAAATGTATAGGTATGTATATGTGCGTGTGTGGACGTGTATGTGTATACATGTGTATGTGGGTGAGTTGGGCCATTTCTTTTGTCTGTTTCCTTGTGCTACCTCGCTAACACGGGAGACAGCGGCAAAGTATAATAAATAAATAAATATACATATTTATATTCCTACGAGTCCACAGGGAAAATGAAACACGATAAGTTCCCAAGCGCACTTTCGTGTAATAATCACATCATTTGGGGAGATACAAGAAAGAAATATAGGTCAGCTGATATACAACGAAGAGACGTAGCTAGGATGCCATTTGGTAAATATGTGATTGTCCAAATGGCATCCTAGCTACATCTCTTCGTTGTATATCAGCTGACCTATATTTCTTTCTTGTATCGCCCCTAATGATGTGATTATTACATGAAAGTGCACTTGGGAACTTATCGTGTTTCATTTTCCTCCCAGACTCACAGGAGTATACTTGATCACGCACAAAATTGTGATCCTTTCCAATATATATATATATATTGATGATGATCTGGCCATTCTATCTCCATGTTTGTTGAGAATACATATTCAACACGTTTCAAATAATATGAAAGTTAGCCACTTCTTGTCTAATTTCAAGTACTGCGAAAATTATGCATTTTTCTATCTGACAAACATGAAATATCATTTTTTTTTTTTTTTTACCATACTACAGTGTATTCATGCAGAATTCTTTCCAAATGCCAAAGTCCCTGCAATTTCTACCCGATGGAAATCATTTTAGTTTACAAGGAACATTTTGTCAACCGTGCAACAGCTTTTCAAGATATTACAGTTTGAAAGTATTTTCACAAAATAAAAGAACCATCCTGAGCAACAGTTGCAATGTTTAAAAATTTATTTCATTCTAAGTACAGTACTGTAGCTAAATCTAAATTTTAGTCAAAAGCTATTCATAGGCCATGAAGAATGTAGTGTTTACATTACTGTTTGCAAGTCAGCAAAATATACCTTATCAAATAAAGTATTCAGAATCTGCTGAATATATTACCATCTTAAAACACTGTACAGTCTAATAATAAATAATATTACGATTCATTCTCTATACAAAATATATCAAGCTCTCACACAGACGATGATCAAACTGGCACAGTGTTTGGTGTTTGAAAGAAATCTAATTTTCTCATGAAACTAAATGTACTGGTTTAATATTCCAAAAGTTATGGAAGTAATCATAATAACATTCATTCATATAGGCTTACAATGTGCTGTGGATAACATAATCTAGAATCAACAAAGAAAATCTCCCTTCACGAGAGAACTCAGAGTACACGGTAATAGTAGAAGTCCATGAGGATGCCACATAAGTTCATGCCCAATGCCAGGCTCACCACCAGGAACACCATCAGCAAGGGCAGAGCATACAGAAACATTCTTGGCTGATGCAATATAGGCAATGCTGAGAACATCAAAAAACACCATTATTACATATGTAGGAATGATACTAAAAAGAAGGCAAAGATAACTGGTGGAATCTTTTTGAAAAAGAAACAAAAGCAGGAACATAAAGATGATCTGGAATCTATCATGAAACAGAAAATACTCTCGAAAGAATATTACCATTACCTATATTATATGTTAGTGTTAAAGCCAAGTAACCTTAGAAGTGTATTGAGCATATACTTTGGGGTTAATAGAAAATAATTAAACACAGGAGTTTTACTGAATCAAGCAAATGTATGAGTACAAAAGGAAGGAGTGATTCCTGACAGAATGTGATGTCACTGTGGTTGTTTAATGATCTATTTATGAATAGGCTGGTGAGAAAAGTGAAAACATGGGTCTTTGAGGAAAGAGAAGATCTATATGCTGAGGGTATGGGGCCATGGGAGGTGGGTCAATTTGCTGTTTGCAAATATAATGGCTTTGGTGCCAGACTTAGAAACTCCAGATGCTAGTGACAGAGTTTGGGAGATATGTGTGAAAGGAGACAACTGAGAGTAAATGTGAAGAAAAGTGTAAGACTATTATGTAATGTAATGTAAGATTATAATGTAAAAGAAAGACCTGGAGAAAATGGAGTACTTAGGTACCTGGGAGTGGATGTGATGGAACATGGTCACCTGCAGAAAACACAGATTGTTGGAAGATCCAAGTAATGAGTAGGAATGTTCATGTAAACTGGCTAGTGAAAAATGTGAAGAAATAATAGAGTGATTCTAGCAGGATTACATAGGAAGGAGGGAGGTCAAAATATGAGTAAGAAATTATGTGACAAATGCATCTAATTTCCTCTTTACATGATCTTTGGTTAATGAAGAATTTTAATAATAGAAGATAGGTGAAGAGCTAGAACATTTCTTGATAAAATGCATTCTCTACACATGTGCCTGTCATCACTTATATCTACGGCACATGTGCCACCCACACGGTCATTACATATTTTCAGTGAGAATGGTGTAATACTTCTAAATGTATTCACGTAATTCATCATCAATATTGTGCCTGTGTATGAATAAAGAGTACCCAGTACAGCGTGACAGAAACAAAACATTTTGTGGATGCAACTGCAATTGACGTGGTCCTAGCTGCAACATGCCAATTACTGTGAAAATGTATGAAACTGTAAAGGAATGGCAGTGATATTGTGGGCCCACCTGAAGAAGTTCCCTATTCAAGTTAGATTAGGTTGTCACTACCACTGTACTTGCCTAGATTCAGTAACTCTCTACTTTACTGATTAAACAGGGAACTGCAGTGTATGAGCCCAGCTGCAGGAGTTCCCAAATATCCTAAGTTAACCCTCTATCTCGCTGATGAGGTAGTCTTACAAATTGCTTATTAAAGTTATATCTAGCCAACAATGACAGTGCTAGTGAATATTCGGGATCTTGACAGTCACATTTCCTAACCTTGTCATTCCAGTGAAATTACCTCTGTTATTCTCCCTGCTTTTGAAACTATAAGCTATATCAATCTCTGTTTCAAAAATAAATGCTACATTCAAGTACTCTGTTCTATGAACAGCTACATTAATCCCATTGCCCAACGTCAAGCATTAATAACTTAGATGCTTGAGGTAGCATTATACATTTTGTTATTTTAGTTACTGTTAAGTTGCTCACTGCTTATATCAGTGATCACTGTTAAGTGCACAATATAAGTTGCCAGTGTGTACACTGTTTTAGCACAATATGTCTGTCACACACCAGTCAAAACATCCAATACTGATAACCAGTGGTCACGTAAATCTTTTATCCAGCTTCGTACCTATGTATTTTGTTTTGTGGCTGAGTCAGACAGGTATGTAATTCTTCGGGTTGTTAAGGAGAAAGCTACTTCTAGACCTTGACCTGGGTTGTTTGATTTCTTTGCTTTTTCCTTTCCTTGTACACTGGTATATTATTAGTTAGTACTTGTGCGCAATGAATAAAATACACTTGTTTACAATTGTGTTTAATCTATCCTACCACTCTAACCTACCAACATATCAGTGTAATTAGTGGTTAAGATTACATCCACACACTTGGGTTCCTATTACTCCAGTTCAACTTCTCTTCATTTACATAAAAGTCTTGGAATATTATTGGGATCCTGATATACTGATTCCCTTTGGAGCTATGCAACCAATTCCCTGGCATCACATACATGAATAGGGAAATGTTCTACATTGTACATCAGACCAAAACTGGAATATGCTTCTCAAGTCTTGTAACCACACTTAAAACATCACAGAAATCTAATTGACAGGGTCCAGAAGCACACAACGACAATGGTAAAGCACCTGACTTTGGGGAGCTAAGATATAGAGAGAGGCTGAAGATCAGTGAGTTGCCAACTATGGAGAAAAAAAAAAGTAGGGGATGACCTGTTTACAGCCTTCAAATTTCTAAATCAATTAAATGATATCAACAGTAACCAGTTCTTCCTCAGGTGCAATTGCAGAGTTATCAGGGGGGACAGCAAAAGGGAGGTAAGGATGCATTGTTTCAGTAGCAGGGTGATGGATGATCTGAACAAGCTAAGAGAGAAAATGGTGAATGCTGACAGTATTGCTGAGAGGCTGATTAATGATATTAAAAGTTCAAGAGATGGGGACCCAGGAGTTTGAAACTCTCTCCCAATACTGTAAAATTAGGTAGTTACACATTCACTGGGATACAGAAGTAAACACACCCAAAGTTATTGCAATTTGCAAATTACTCACCACTGTAACCTAAGAATGTAATATAAATGTAGTAACCGATGGCGAACACCCATAACAAGTTTCCAAAGAGCCGTGACACAAACCAGTTCTGACTGATGAAAACTGGAACATAGAAGATGTATGATGTTATTATCAGTGAAGAGGCATAATGACCAAGAGAAGTATATCTGTAAATTGAAAAGTTTAGGATCAAGAGGGTTCTACTACGTAGATAATAACATAACATGTATACTTTCATGAACATCTGTCCAGGGAAAGCATATAATAAACTAGAATACCTGTGTCTTTGCTTACATTACCATATTTTGAAAATGTCTGTGGTTAATAATTCAAGCATTAGGTGCAAACCTACTTGAGGTATCTGTTTAGAAGATGTATATGAAAAATGCAATCTGACACATAATTCACTAGGTGTAAACTGAATGTAATGAATGTAATTACTCTGAATCTGATCATTCGTATGTTATGTACAATTTCCATATCTCTAGTCAATTTTCATATATATTTTTCTGAATATCTGAATTACCATGAGTACATGAGTTAGATAAAAACCTACTGAAAAGAAGGATGTGGAGGAAAATATATGCAAAAATACAATAAACTATGCCAAATCATTAACCAAGTGTAATTTGAGTTTTACGAAAGGGGCTAAATTCTTTGTCTTTCTTGTTTCCCTGTCTCTCTGGCTCTTCCATCTACTCTACTGTACCACCCATTTTTGACATTATTTTTGGATCTAAATAATCATTAGTTCATGTATTAACTACAAACTTATTACTTAGTGAACGCATTATTTAACACATTACTCACCAATTGTCTGTATGTTAAATGCTTTGAACTGAAAGTTTTGCACCAAGAATCCTTGAAGACTGATACCTGACCCAGTGCCAGTCATGGGTCAAGTGTTTGTGACTGCAGTGCCCAGTAAACAGCAGTGGAAATTTTGAATACTAATGTCTTTCATTTAGTAAATCATTTTGTAAAGTAGATTTTTTGTGGACAGATACTCTATCTGTAAAAAACTTAATAGAGATATATCTTTTTTTAGAATATTCAAGAATCTCCAACACACAAAGTGTACAGTGTACTGTACTGCAGTGAAAGTGTTAATTTGACTCCTGACTGTATGATTATTAGCAGCTTGTCACCTAGAGAGGTTTAGTTGCTTTGATCTGACAATTTGGCTTCAATTCTATGTAAATACAGCAGTCATTTCTAATTAGTGTTGAGGTTTATGCTACTGCAGCTTCAGGTCAGATACAAGGAATATTCATCTCCCATGGTAATAACATCCAAAGCCAGGTATTCAGCAAGCTGTGAATATAAAGATAATTCATTATCAGTTCTACACTAATATAAAAGAATCATGACTAAAACTTACCATGGTAAAAGAAAAGCTGAAAAAAGTGGAGGATAATAAGTGGAGGGAAATATGCATTGAGATGAACATCAAATGCATAGCCCCATTCAACATCCTGATCACGACAAGTTGGTTTAATCATGTAGTGGTTGGTGACAGCCCTGAAATGCAAGATATCTCATTAGTACACATTACAGAATGGAATTATAGGTAGAATATTATGTATTTACATAACTTAATCCTGTGAACTCGAAATCCATGATACAGAAAATTCAAGATTATCGCTTACTTGGATCATGAGTTTTCTAAGACAGTCACTTTGCTTACTGCATCCCACAACAGCCTACACCACTATTCTTGCTGTCTGAACATATCAACAGTCAAGCTCCATGCATTTCTCTCTTATCTGTGTGATGTTTTCAGAAATACTGCTTTCATAATGGCAACCAAAAGCATCTGACAGTGTGCTAAATGTAGTTTTACAACAAGGAGGAATACTTCACTTTCCAATATAAAGAGTGGAAATCTTACAAGAGTTAGATAAGTAAGTGTATTAAGTATATATATCAAGAAGAATGTCCATTCAACTGTTAACCTCTACCTTACTCTATAGAATACTTTTAAAGAGTTTAATACTTAAACTGCTCCTCCTATCATCTGAGGACCCTTATGGGACTGCTTCAATTGTCATGTAACAATCTAAATTTTGGAATCCTGTATGAATAACTAGAAGAATTATCTTACCATTAACAGCTGACAGAGGTCTCTTCTGTTGCCCTTCTAGTGAGAGAAAAAATCCACTCCTCTCAGTATGCCTACAATCACCATTATAAATGCATGTGGGACAGAATAAACAGAACTGATGTAGTAGTATGTAGTGAGTTAATGGGCTGAACCTTGGCATATGAAGCAGTGAGGGTAAACTCTGTGCAGCATGGTTGCAAATGGCTGCCTCAGGATTCAGTGCCTCATACATGACAGCTAGAGTAGATATGTTCTAATGAAACTGTTGTTCATTTGTTCCTGATGCTACCTCACTAAGGCAGGAGAAGCTGCTCTGTATGATCTGTCTGATCAGTTCTTGGTGGATACAAGTGCGAAAGTTTCTAGTGGCTTTATGAAAAGAGGAAATGATACGGACTGGAAGGTAATGAAAATAAGCATGCTTTGAAAATAGGCATGTATGAAGAGCTAACATGACTGACAAGGTGATGAATGACATAATGAGATAGTAGACACAACTCGGGAATGGGTGAGGAATGGAAGGTACTTAGGAAAAAGTTACTTAAACACATGGATGAAGTGTGTAGCACGAGGAGGGTGGGATGTGAGAGTTTGAGATAGGGTAATGAATGGTGGGATGAAGAAATTAAGTTGTTAGTAATAGAAAAAAAAGAGAGGTATATGAGCAATACCTACTGGGAAGGAGTGCAAGTGACTAGGAGAGGTACTAGTGAAAACAGGTCAAGAGGAAAATGTGGGGGGGAAAGAAGTTTGATATGTTGTTAGGGCATTTAGCATGAGATTTCTCTTATGTTTTAACTCATTGCTTGAATCAGTGGGAGTGAAGGGTAGGTGGGTAATCATTTCTTGATGGATTTTGTATAGGTTTTCATGAGTTTCCTGTTAAGGAGTGAGGCTGGTTTATAGTAAAGTGATTGAAGTGGACAGGAATGAAGTCAAATTTCCCAAAAAAGGAACTGACTGTACTACTGATTGGTTAGTTAGGATTTTTATTGCATGTACGGCTCATGGTAAGATGCTTGAGGATTGGCAAAACGCCTGATAGTGCCATTAAATAATGGCAAGGAGGACAAAAGTAATTGTTCAAATTACAGAGATATTGAGTCTATAGAATGTGCTTAGCAAGGTGTCTGGAAGAGTGGTGTCTAAGATGTTGGTGGCATACACAGAACTTCCAAATAAGGAGGAACAATGAAGCTGTACGAGTAGCAGAGGATGTGTGGAGCAGGTGTACACTTTGAAGAATGTGTATGAGAAATACCTGGAGAAACAGAAGGATTTGTGAGACATTTAAGGATCTAAAGAAAGTATGTGAGTGGGTTAAAAGAGACGTTCTGTGGAAGGTTTACTGAATATATGGTGTGAGAGAAAGACTGCAAGAAGTGAAGTGCTTTTATTGAGTATGTGCTATTATGAAGAAAGGAGGGCAAATGGTTCCCGGTGAAGGTGGGTCTGTGGCAAAAGTACATGAGTGACATCACAAGTCTCTCTAATTTGTTTATGGATGGGGTGATGGGAGATGTAAGTGCAAGCATCTTGGAGAGAGAAACAGATATGCAGTTTGTTAGGGGTTGGGATGTGAGTGTTATTATTACTATCTATCAACTGAATGTTTTCCCTTCCATGTTATATTTGTAACAGGATACACTGCTGTTTCAAAATCTTATGATAATTATTCTAAAATTGACATTAAACATTCCAATATTATCTTTTTAATATAACGAGTTTTTAATTTTCATTCTTACCCATATACTTCTCCAGTTCAAATACTAATATTGTTCTCACCAAGTCATCGTTTGAAGAACCTGGATCAACTACTGTGCCTTAAGTGAAAAAAAGGCACAAACAGCCTTGTATAATCAGTCATTTTAGTCACAATATCTATATCCAATGAGCTGTCTTCCACAATCCACCAGGTGGTGCTTACATTTATTTCACTGCAATTCTATAACAACAAAGGATCCTTTTAAATACTAAAATCAAAGAACTTTCAAAGCTTAACTATATATAGCATGATAAGATAAGTTAAAAAAAAAGGCATAAGAACTAACCAGAGAACTGTTGCAACAATGATGCCTATGGCCAGGGTGTCCACACATACTGTGTACACTAAGAACCTCAAGAAACTTCCAAAACTTAATTTCAGCACCACTGCAAAACCTGCTGATGTCACTGAAAAGAAGAAAATACTGTATCAACAGAACTTAAAATAATCCTCTGTGGAAATCATCAAACTAAAGACTTTGTAAAAATGGTAACTCATGTGCAATAAACCTTTTAAGCTACATAGGCTCAGCTTTCCTACAACTCAGTGAAGTAAAAAGTCCCTCCTCCCATACACAAAATGCAGAAACATATTTTTGGAATAGTTTTAAACTAAACAGGCATATATATTTTTGAAAAAAAGAGAGTACTTTTAAGCTTGTATTATGTTTATCCATTCCCCACATAAAACCAAAAACATACAAATATCAAAGATATCATTAGTACCTTAACTACTGTCTGTATCTTGGCTGTGGATTTGAACGAGTGGCTTCTTTATAAATCTAGTCCATAATTATCAGTAATTTAGCACACACAATAATAAGCATGGAGCCATGGATGCAGAAAGTGAGTCATGGAGTGGGTGAAGGGGCAAAAGTTCTGAGAGCACTGAGGAATGAAAGGATATAGAATGCAATGCTTTGCTCCATGATCATATAGTACCCAAAGCCCACAAGCTGGTGCCATTAGTAAGTGCTGCTAATGAAATTATAATAGTTTAACTAACAATGCTGTCTTGTATTTAGAACCAACATACCTTGAAATCTAATTGCTAAATACATCTTTGCTTTCAGTCATTTGAAGGACTTATACACGAGCTACCCCAGTTCAAGAAAATTATGCAAACATCAGATGGCATGGCCAAACCAGTGGTGATTGTCACATGTGATGATGCAACTCATGAATATCCAAGTTGCCATAAAACCATCAACTGTGCAACACACTATTTTTGCTCACATAACTTGGATGTATTCATCATTATGACCAATGCACCTGGAAGGAGTGCATTTATTTGGGTGGAATCAAGAATGGCATCATTCAGCCATAATATGACTGGTATCACTCTCCCTCATGACCATTTAGTAGCCCTAATGGGATAATCAGGGCCAGACAGTGGGCAAGAAAAAAAAATTAAAAATCGTGGCCATGAAGGTATAGGGCTAGCTTATGTATGATCAATGCTATCACAGACATCACTACAGTAGCTGAAAACAATGGCCTGGAAAATACTGATATGACCGAGGAAGAAATCATGTTGAAAGCATGACTTAAGACCTCCATGTCGTGGAAACCAAATTTTGCTCCAGCTTAATGCAGACAAAAATTGTTGCTCGGCTCCAAGGAGTTCATATAGCAAACTGATCTAAGCAAATTTTTTACCATAAGCAATACTACTTAGTGCAATATGGTGAGACTGGTGACGGACAAAGACTGCAACAATTCAATTTTCGTTCACAACTATAGCCAATTAGAAGAGTTCACTATTCCAACAAGAAGCAAGTCAATAAGAAGTCATTGCTATGTCTTTTAAAGCTGCCTATGTCATCTGGATCATCTCCACATGAGTATGTGTACTAAGTGTGGACTATACTAGCCACTGTCATATACCTAAACATCTTTTCAGGCATTACTAAAAACGATCTTCATGAACATTTATCACAGTAGTAAAGATTACCACAAGTGTACCAAAAGATGCAAAAGATGTCAAAGGGAAATAATGTGACAGCATGCACGAACAAACACGGGAGCTGGAACGGCAGCATGAAGATGGTGTTAAGACAAGAAGATGGTGTTAAGACAAAGGGCTTGTCTGTATGACAAGTTAACTGCTTCAACAACAGGATGTTCTGTATAGAAGGAAGCTCATGGAAAAAGCAAGCATATGTGGTGTTCTGGGCAATGATGACGAAGACCCTTTAGCTCACGATGCAATTACCACAACGAAAATACTGAACTCAAATTCCCCGTACTTTCCCCTTATAGATACACACACACACATCACACTTTGTGACCTGATATCTTGCCCGGTGGAAGAAGCCACCTTCCTATGCGCTGCGGGAGCCCTGAAGACATAAGGTACTTATGGGGTAAGGAGGTATGAGGACGTGGGGTTCGCTGAACATTTCTAATAAAATTACATTGATTTCAAAAGTACAAAAAGGGAGGAAGGGAACTTAGGCCCTCACCTGCCTTTTGCTAAAAAAAAAAAAAAAAAATGCTTGTGTTCTTGATTTACTAATATCAGTCTGACTATATATTTTACTTTTGAGAAAAATCAAATAAAAGATAAGCAGTTTCATACATTACATTTCTGTAGAGAGAGTTCTGTTATATAATGTGGCATAGCCTTCTCTTACTAATATCGTTACACCCTTTAGTTAGATTTCTCTTCACGCGACTATAAACATTCTTTGGAAATATAACACCCCAATGAACCCTTGACTGTGAGTAACATATCTTCCCTAAACAGTTTAAACATAAACACGGATACTCATGTTTACTTTAAATTGATTCCCTTTTTTGTCTTCCACTTCAGAGGTAATCATTTTACGTCGTCTATATTTTCATGATCATCCACTTCAGCTTACTTTTTCACTCACAATGTTGCCTCAGAGAGGACTTCTGTCCTTATATTGAAAAAAAGCATTTCAATATATATATATATATATATATATATATATATATATATATATATATATATATATATAATATATATATATATATATATATATATATATATATATATATATAGTAATCGAGGCATAAAATATATGAACCCTTGTTTCCATGTTCACATTTTTAAGGGTGGTCGTACTCCAACATAATTTAAGATCATCTAATATCTAACCATCGAATTCCTAAGTAAATAAGGAAGCCCGGAAGTCTAAGCTTATCTACAGGAAAGCAAACGTTTTATTTATCTTGAGAACTCGAGAAATGGCCGACCATATCTACATCCGAGTAAGCTGCACAAAGCACCTTCTCTTCATTTTAATGCATGGATTCTTTTTTTTTCTGAGAAATAATTTTAACAATAAATCGTTTAAATATGGGACGTGTCTAGGAAAAACAAATGATCAATACGTTATCATAAGAAGTGTCAGATAAATAACTAATTATCTCACTGTCTGGAGACACCTAGAATCTCTCCCCGAGAAGGACACGAAACATAAACAAATGTTTACTCCGCGTGTCTTTACAGCAGTTTTCTTCAACAATGGTGCTTATGAGTGATACATTTTTGTCATAATTGTCTTGGAGTATCAAGGTACCTCCTAAAGAGTTTAAAACGTTGCCTAACGATCATGGAACAGAAAAATACATATGAAACGGTCTATGTAAAACATTTAAGACTTGAGTAGTTAGGTCTCTATAACTGAATTCATTAGTAAAGGGGTGCATATTTTCTAATGAACAGAGGAAAATTCTATGATAATCAGTTAAAATATGAGGTAAAAATGAAACACTTATAAGTCACCTTGAAAACCTAAACTAACCTCTTGCAGAGGTCGAGATAAATTATTCAGCATCATACTTGAAATACACCAAAGTTATTTTCTTCCTAGCATATTGATTGGATGCAGCTGTAGAAAGTGGACATACTCTGCAAATTCTTAAAGACATAACAATCTTCCTTGCAATGAATGCAAATGACATAAAGATTCACACCAGATAAAATCAAGATAATGTAAATTTAGGTTGCTAAGGGAAGTTAGGTGAGATTTTCATGGGTTCAATTGATTTTAAGATGTGTTAACCTTACTTCATGGGTTCAACTGATTTTAAGATGTGTTAACCTTACTTCTAACACACATTAAATCACCATAACTCCATTACTATCATTATCTATTAACATAACATACAATTTCATGCTCCAAATCACATCCTCTTGTCATTAAATCACTTGTACTACTTACAAAGAGTTCAGTTATGTGAATTTCTTCCAAATGTGGACACTATTTCTGTTTTCCCCTAAACTGGTACTTTACCCTCCCCAGTAGCAGCACACCACAGGATAAATAGGCCTTGAAAGCAAAGAATCAGGTAAAAGTGTAATTCATTTCCACAATCTAAAGCAGTAAAATTTTATGTTTTAAAAGATTAGCTGTATTTAGTGTGCATAACAGATTATAAAAGGAAGCTTTACTAGGATTACTTTTCATCATACAGTATTAAATACCTCTCTAGTGCGAATGGCTCCAGAGCCCACAGAAAATATTGGGTTCGGTAATGTAAAAATCCATGAAATTTAAATGGTAAATAAAGTAAGCAGCTGATGATGAGACCTTCTCAGTTCAAGTTGTGTAGCTCAGCATCAAAACTAACTTACGGAAAAGCCTATTTATGCTTTTAAGTGCTTTATCTGGTTCAAAGTGATAACAGAAATACCAGCAAAGTTGGATCTGGAACATTATATTTTAATGAATGATGTTAAACATGGTCATTATGGTTATGCATATCAGAGAAATTGTGGGGCTAATTGATGTAAAATTAGGTAATTCACTTGTAAAATGTCAACGTTACTAATAAAAACCTCACTATGAGGCTGATTATGAGAGTAAAAATACACCAATATTTGTCTCCTGAGGATTGCAGTGCATTTTCATATCTCATTAATGGGGGAACCCTGAAGGTAAAAGAAACTGTTTTGTACAGTAAAAATATGAAACATATGTACTCCTTGGGGATATGTGAGAAAGAAAACTTCCCATGTATTCCCTGTGGGCTCCAAAAGACAACTGGGGGAGGAGGTTTGGAAACCCTTCCCTTATTGTATTTCAACTTCAAAAAGTTGGAACACAGGAAGGGGCCAAGCAAGAACTACTTATCCATCTCCATTGCTCACAACAAGGTGGTTGAATGCAAGTGGATTTGACCACAATGAGAAGACGGAAGGAATATGTAGAATTTTTGCAGAAGGAATCTGGATATTGTAGTTCTGACTGAAACAAAGCTCAAGAGTAAGGGGAAAGAATGGTTTGGGAATGTCATGGGGGATAAAGGCAGAGGTTAGCGTGAGGGCCGAAGCAAAGGAAGGGGTAGTAATTCTGCCAAAGGAGGAGTTGTGGGAATGTGTGAGAGTGCAAGGAAGTTAGCTCCAGATTGAGGTAGGGTAAAAATGGAAGTGCATTATGAGAGGTAGATAATTATTAGTTTATGAACTTGGACATGAGAAGTCTGACGAAGAGAGAGAGATTTTGGGAGGATGAGAGAGTATGTGTCAGTAGTTTTGATGCTGCACATTAGTACTAGTGATAAGTAATTTGAGTGCAAAAGTGGTTTTGAGGCAGATGAGGGTATAAATGGAGGGCATGAGATATTCAGTGAACAGCTTGTGGAGTTATGCTGAAAAGACTGGTGATTGGGAATACCTGTTTTACAACAATATGGAGAAGGAAAGGGGGTAAGTGGACATTACTGGATTACATACTAGCTTATAAGCTTGCAGAAGTACTGTCAAAAATTTTAACTGAAGCTTTACAAAAGCTAATGCTCATATACAGTTCTTGGCTTTTTTCTTCTGTTCTTATTTTATATTTCCCCAATCTACTCACACTCATTTCATATGAAAAGGCTCTACTAGTAAATTTTTTTGCAATAAATTTTTGTATCAGTAGTTTCATCGAGATTTTTAATACTTCAAAATTTAATTTTCCTAATATGTCATTCTGTAACAAAAATACAATTTCTTTCCTTTTTCTATAATGCTTCATATTAATATTCTGCAGATGAAAATATGACTATGGAATTCATGTTCTCAAAGAAACTTTATGACTTCTGCTTCAACAGCACTGAGGCAAGAATTAAAACAACAGTGATGTGACAGTACAAAAACAGTCATGTGGCGCTGTAGACGAGGGACCCAGTTGATGGGCCTGGGAACTTCAGTACTGGCTGTAGTAATCATAATATTAAGGGCATTATGGTCTACAGAGGTCTCTAGGCCTTCAACAGAACTGCAGCTAATGAACACCACAGCTTTCTTAAACAAGTAAGGAATACTGCATTGTATTTTGCACAGGACTGTAAAAGTAACTGAAAACTTAACACTTAATCCTCACACAACTTATTTTATTTTCTGGAAAAATACCATTTCTTGATAAAGTGTAACTGCCTTTTAAAGGTGAGCCACACAATGTACAGAGTAACATTCTAATATTCTCTGGAGTACTGGAATCGCTGTGGGAAAACTGACATGTTTCCCCCAGATTGTTCTTTATTCTCACATTATAGCCTTCCTGAAGCTACAGGTGATATACTTTTCTTAGATGCCATATCATCCTTCACAGGTTACTTCCATTTATTTCTTGACTCTTGGTTTTTGCTATATATTCTCACTACCCTCTGTTTCCTTATCCCACTGTGTATACTTGTAAAGGTAACTCCTGTATTTTTCATTTATTATTATTCTGCTCAAAGGAAGTAGGCCAATTTTTCAATTATTTGATAAATTATTTAATAAATATTTTGAGCATTCCTGTGTAATTTCCAACATTCAATGATATATATATATATATATATATATATATATATATATATATATATATGGGGCCTGTATGTGGAAAGGGAGCTGTGGTTTCAGTGCATTACATATGACAGCTAGAGAGTGAGTGTGAATGAATGTGGCCTTTGTGGTCTTTTCCTGGCGCTAAGTCCACTCCCACGCCACTGCTTCTAGCAACTTACCTCCCACACCATATACTCTTAATACCTTCCACAGAGCATCTCTATCAACTCTATCATATGCCTTCTCTAGATCCATAAATGCTACTGTAGGAGCAATCACAAAAGGGGTCGTAGGTTGTGACAAAACTACTACTAATAAAAAAATAGACCTAAGAGAAGTACCCAATAGTGCATATTTATTTGGGAGTTGTGAGTGCAGATAGTATTTATGAAATCTAAAGAATACCAATTGACTTATTAACTATTACAAATATTCTCAGCTTGCATCACATGTCTTTGGAGCCAGTTAAAACAAGAGAGACCTGTCAAAACAGCAAAGTTGATGTACTCATCATTGTACCATCTTCTGTGGCTAATTATGAAGCAAGACAAGCAGTTCGGCAAAGTTGGGGAGCTAACTTACCACCATCTTGGCCTCTTGTTTTTTATGTTGGAGCAACAACAAACAGTTCATTAAAGGTTAGTATTTTTCACCAAAGCTCGTCAAATCCTGCATTCACAACCTATAATTCCTGGCTTTAATTCCCGACCAATGAAGTTGGGATGAGAGTTCTTTTATGATGTACAGAACTAGTCCTTGTCATGTTTACTGGAAAATTTTGCATGAATGGTGGAGGTTAAAGTAAATATGATAACTTTGGCTTTCAGCTTCTTTAGGTCTTATTACTAATTTCTCGATTATTGGTTAGTTATGAAGTGTCTGTGAAGTAATCATATTTTTTCAATATCAAGAGTACAAGAAAAGGCTTCACTTTGCAAACTGTCATTTTTTTTTTTTTCCCCTTACTATTCGCCATTTCCCGCATTCGCGAGGTAGCGTTAAGAACAGAGGACTGGGCCTTTGAGGGAATATCCTCACCTGGCCCCGTTCTCTGTTCCTTCTTTTGGAAAATTGAAAAAAACCAAAGGGGAGGATTTCCAGCCTCCCGCTCCCTCCCCTTTTAGTCGCCTTCTACGACACGCAGGGAATACGTGGGAAGTATTCTTTCTCTCCTATCCCCAGGGATAATCTGATTTATTTAAAGGCACATAATTAGTGAAGCGTCTGAGGTAAACCATGGAAAGGTCTATGGGGCCTGGTTGTGGATAGGGTGTGTGTGTATGAGCAGATGGGCCATTCTTTCTTCTTCTGTTTCCTGGTGCTACCTCGCTGATGTGGGAAACAGCAGTCAAGTAAATTAAAATGAATAAAATATATTTTTTACCCTACATATTCGCCATTTCCCATGTTAGCAAGGTTTTATTAATTTATTTTGCTTTGTCGCTGTCTCCTGCGTTTGCGAGGTAGCATCAAGAAAAGATGACTGAGCCCAGAGGTGAAAAATCCTCATATGGTCTGCATCTCTGTTCCTTCTTTTGGAAAAGTAAAACAGGAGGGGAGGATTTCCAGCCCCCTGCTCCCACTCCTTTTAGATGCCTAAGTCCTATGGCAGGAAATGGCAGTTAAGTATAATAATGATAATAAAAACTCCCTATCCACATTCAGGCCCTACGGACCTTTCCATGGTTTACCCCAGATGCTTCATGTGCCCTGATTCAGCTCTTTTTCACTCCATCCTTCAGTCTCCAGTGTGGTTTCCCCATTTTTCTTGTTCCTCCCACTTCTGATACATATATTACCTCTCTCAACCTTTCCTCACTCATTTTCCCTGATGTCCAAAACCCTTTAGCACACCATCTTCAGCTCTCTCTCAACCATCCTCTTTTTGTTGCTACAAATCTCTCTCACCCATTCATTACTTACACGGCCAAACTTTACACCACATATTGTCCACAAGCATTGCATTTCTGCACAGCCTTATCTATAGTCCATGTCTTGCATCCATATATCACTAGTGGGTCTACTAATCCCTCAAGCATATAATTTTTTTCAAACATGTTCACCAGATGGCGTCCTAAGTTACATCTCTTCATTGTATGTCAACTGACTGATATATTTCTCTTTTGTATCTCCCCTGATGATGTGATTATTACACAAAAGTGCACTTGGGAACTTAACATGTTTTGTGTGTGTGGCCTGAATGTGGATAGGGAGTGGAAATTTTGGTGCATTATACACATGAGGTTTAGAATGGATGAGGCCCCAGAGACCTTTCCATGGGGAATTAAAATGAATGTTTGTACCAGAATGAGGTGAGTTGAGTATAGGTGAACACCAGACATGAAGTAAAAGGTGGCAATGTTTATGTATATACGTATTAATATGGAAGTCTAATATGTACTAAATCTAGTCTCTCTCGAAGAGTTTCTGCTGAGACAGCATGCTATGATGTATACTTAGAAATGTTATGTCTGTGTATTGTAAAGTTAACTTCTCAGATTTTCAGTGGTTAACTTCTACTAAAATTTTTCAAAGAATTTTATGTAAAGTGTAAAAATTATTTCAGAGGATTTCCCGTAAAAATAACAAACATTCTGAATTGGCAGGCACTTTTGACAGCTGAAGCAAATCAACATGATGATATTGCCCAGGACTCCAGCTTCCATGACTCCTACTCCAACCTGACTCTGAAAACTCTCAGCCTCTTAATGTGGGCACAAAAATTCTGCAAGAATGCCACTTTTACACTCAAAACTGATGACGATGCTTTTATCAACATAAAGAAAATGCATTACTTAACAGTTTGTGTTAGTGAAGCAAGGCAAAATACATATGGTAGAGAAAGACAAGACAATTCACAAGACAGTGCTATGTGGGGAACAGATCCTACAACTCAACTGTCTAAAGAGTCTCCCCAAAAGAATTCATGTAACAGGTTCAAACCAAAACAATATGTTAACTACTTCATAAACTCCTTAAGCCATGAGTACGAATCTTATATGTTTGGGGGCTACTTATATAACAGGGTGAAAGCAGATAGAGACCCACACTCTAAATGGTATCTAGATCCCAAAGTTTATGCAGGTGATATTCTACCTCCTTTCTTATCAGGTACTGCTTATATAATGACCTCCAACATCATCCCTCATCTCCTTGAGGAAGCAAAACACAGACCTTTAATAGAATTAGAAGATGTTTATATTTCCGGTCTTGTGGCTAGCAATGGACTGAAACTAAAATTGAGCCACTTAGAAGGTTGGAGCAGGTTCCGTCCATGGTGGGACAGTCCTTGCATATACAAAGAACTCCTGACTGCGCATGGCCTTTCACCTTCTGAACTGTCTACTATGACTAAAAATGTAAATGACATAAATCACAGTGTATGTGACAGCTTTACAGTTAAATTAACTAATACACTGAATTCTCTTCTATCCTCCATACTTCCGAGGTTACCAACCAAAAACAAATCATAATAAATTTAATAATTATGCATACTGTGAACATGCCACTTATAAAACTTAGTGGAAAAGCTCAAATAAGGAAAGGCACTGAAATATTTTAGCATGCAAAAAACTGAGAAGCTGGGTAAAGGGTAAGAACAGTTAGGGGAAGACTCAGTTCATGAAAACATGTAAGTTGAGAAAGGAACACATAAACTCATATATGATGGCTGGTTTATCTTGGCTGAGGTAACAGCATGAATATGCTAGGTATAGAACCCATCATTTTCTCTATTTGAGCAAAGAGCCTTTCCATTCACTGACAATGATACAGCCTTGCTGAATGTAACTGTAGATCTGTTCATAAACACACATAGGCAGAGCCCAGTAATACCTACAATTTCTAATGTAATATTAAGTAGATTAAGTGGACTGGGTAAAACCAAGTTATACTTAAGGTCACTGTATAAGTGAGAGATGAATGTATGTGAAAACATGGTAATTTATGGATTAATGCATTCATCTCTTGTACTGCGTCCCTTATAGTGAAAATTACCAACAGTCAGTGTAACAGCACTGTCTATTCACTTTGAATCTAAGATAAAGAATTTTCTTTCAGGGACAATCTTAAATCTCTTTTCCAGTAAATATTTCAATGAATCTCAACAATGATATTATGAATCACATATGTCTCCTAAATGGCAGGTTGATTCCACAGGCTAATACACATATTCACAAAGCTGAAATATTTGATAATAGCCATTGTCCTATCGTGACACCACATGATGTTTGTTACTGTTTAAGGGTTAAATTTTCTAATGAATTATAACCAAACTACATATAAAAACAGGGAAATTTTATATTCATGATATTGCTTGTTTTTCTATTATTAAAACCTTTACTGAAACAGGTGTTGTACAATTAACTGATATTTTGTCAACTCAATGATATGAAATACTCTATCTAGTCAATATTTCTGAATCTCGTCAATGACATTATGTTGAAATGATATCTGATTCTTCTGAGTATTTATCAGCTCATGCAACACAAAAGCAACGTATTTCTTATTATTGTATTGCTTTTACATTACAACAATATTTTATATTAAAATCTTCCTTAATTAATGAGTTGATACAGGGTATGTGGAGTTATTAAGCTGTGTATATCTTTTTGAAAGTAAATAACTTTCTTTTAATGTCTACAATGATATTACCAGTATGTTAAGTGAATCCAAATCTTATAAGAAGTTACTGATTAAGCTGTGATAAAAGGCAACAGAGTATATTATCATAATTTTATATAATCACTGAAACACTTTTTTTTTAATTTTCCAAAAGAAGAAACAGAGAAAGGGGCCAAGTGTGGATATTTCCATAAAGGCTCAGTCCTCTGTTTTTAACGCTACCTCGCTAACGTGGGAAATGGCGAATATTATGAAAAAAAATATTCTTGCTTTCAAACTATTTGCCATTTCCAGCATTAGCGAGGTAGCATTAAGAACAGAGAACTGGGCCTTTGAGGGAATATCCTCACCTGGCCCCCTTCTCTGTTCCTTCTTTTGGAAAATTAAAAAAAAATAATGAGAGGGGAGGATTTCCAGCCCCCCGCTCCCTCCCCTTTTAGTCGCCTTGTACGACACGCAGGGAATACGTGGGAAGTATTCTTTCTCCCCTATCCCCAGGGATAATATATATATATATATATATATATATTATATCCTTGGGGCTAGGGAAGAAAGAATACTGCCCACGTATGGGCCATCCACTCATATGTAAATGTATATACATAAACACCCATACACAGACATATACATATATACACATACACACACAGACATATACATATGTACATAATCTTACTTGCTTGCCTTCATCCATTCCTGTTGCTACCCCACCCCACAGGAAACAGCATCACTACCCCTGGCTTCAGCGAGGTAAATATATATATATATATATAGGGGAGAAAGAATACTTCCCACGTATTCCCTGCATGACGTAGAAGGCGACTAAAAGGGGAGGGAGTGGGTGGCTGGAAATCCTCCCCTCTTGTTCTTTTTTTTATTAATTTTCTAAAAGAAGGAATAGAGAAGGGGGCCAGGTGAAGATATTCCCTCAAAGGCCCAGTCCTCTGTTCTTAATGCTACCTTGCTAACGTGGAAATGGCAAATAGTATGAAAAAAAAAATATATATATATATATATTATCCCTGGGATGGGGAGAAAGAATACTTTCCATGTATTCCCTGTGTGTCGTAAAAGGCAACTAAAAGGGGAGAGAGCGGGAGGCTGAAAATCCTCTCCTCCTGTTTTTTACTTTTCCAGAAAAGGAACACAGAACGAGGACAAGTGAGGATATTCCCTCTAAGGCTCAGTCCTTTGTTCTAAAAGCTACCTTATAGATGTGGGAAATGGCGAATGTGTATGAAAATATATATATTTTTTCATACATGTTCGCCATTTCCCGTGTTGGCTAAGCGACTAAGCTTGTATTATAATATGCCATCCTACATTATAATGTAAAACATGGTACTGTGAGGGAAAAATATAACTATATACTGGTAATGTAATAGCTATGTTATGCATTAGGTCACAAACTGAATCAGCAGAGGATTATAGTATTTTAAGAAAGAATATTATAATTATTATGTTCATGAAAAAATGTAGAGTAAATCCTTGCTTACTGAATTCATTCTGGATGGTGCTCTGATTGATTATTTGAACTTAATGACTGGATGTAAAATTTTTTCAGAAATCAGTTGTAAAAAAATAAAATGCTTCTCCAAAGATGTCTTCAGTTGCCCTTTTGACTGCAGATGCACATGAATCCAACCTGCAACCTACCATCACCTTTGACAGCCAACTGGTCTCACTTAACACCAGCCATTCTAGGCATCACATACAACACACACAACATTCACTTCCTACACCATAAATATCAACTGAAGACTAAATACTTTAAGATTGTTAACTGTTACCTGATTTGCACAAGATAAAGCATCCCCTTAGCATCTTCAACAAACAATTCATCCACACCATCCTAAATTATGCCTGACCTGCTAGGCTTTCCATATTATTACGAGAAAATATAACAAAGCTAAAATATAACAAAACAGAGCACTTGGAACAATCACTGACCCTTCCCACCAAAACCACTTAATAACTAACCATCAACCCCAAATAAAAAGAAAAAGCTTAGTTGTGCTTCACACTTCAGCAACCTACACTCAGAGATCCTACCACCAATATTAACAACAATGACTTGGAGAAACGAAGAATTGTACATGGATCTGGATAAAGCATATGCTAGGATTAGCATAAATGCCTTGTGGGAGGAGCTATGAATATATAGGGTTAATATGGATAGTTATCAAAGAAGTGAGAGGATGTTATGGTAGAGGAAGGCATATGTGAAAGTAAGAAGGGAGAGGGCAACAGATTCCCAGTCAAAGATGTGTAACCTGGGAAAATATTCCAAAAGCCCTTCTATATTCTAGTGAAACTAGAAAATCAGCATTTTATCACAAACTCCCCCATGCTCTGAAAGTCAAGTTACCAAAGCAATCTTCAATTTTCCTTAAAAGTGTCTGATACTTCATCTATTCTGTGATGCTTGCACATTTAGGTTCATTGCTCTAAATAAACACGTTCAATTCAATACTGAGGCACGAACATATTTTCTTTCAATAGTAAACTTGAATACAGTACTTACCACACAGCCAAAAACACAGCAGAACTACAAATGCTGGATCATCACGAGCAAACTGAGCCTTGGTTTCTGGAAGAAAGAAAAATATATACAAATCACACCTACTAGAGGCAGCACACAAAATTATTATAAGATTTGTATGATGTATGTAAAGCAGATACATGATGTGGAAGATAATATTAAAAAGGGCATCTATGTGAACTCAAGAGGATGGTGTCTAATAAGGCAAAGATGGGTATGTTTGAAGGTATGATAATCTCAATAGTATCATATGAATGTGAGACTAAAGAAAGATGGTAGACAAGTTGAAAATAAACCACCTGAGGATGAAATGTGGTCTGAGATGGGATGACTGTGTAAGGAATGACAATATGAAACAGAGATGTGGTTGTAAGCAGTTTGACCTGTGAGGGCCAACCTGGGTGAGCTGAATTGGTTCAGTTAAGTGGAGAGGATGATTGAAGATTGACTGACAAGAAGGATCTATGAGTTAGAAGTGGAAGGGGCAAGGAAAGTACCTACCTACAAATACCTATGATGAGATTTTGCCAAAATGTAAGGGCTTACATGTTGCTCTTACCGCATGTTTTGTTTGTTGGACCAACAGTTTCTCTCAATTGCCATGCATCTAACATTACTGTCAGTTCAAGGTTCATCAGAGAATTACCTCAATCATTAATACAGTTTTCTTGTAAATGTTTTAGTTGCTCCTTATATGTTTCTTGTTTCTCTCATTATTGTAGTATACTGAACAACATTTCCACCTTCTTGATGATCCTGGCTTCCTTGCAGGGGTGCTTTTAGATATCAAACAACATTCTTTAGGCCTTTTATATGCCACAATGCATATATCATCATGTATCTTTCCTTCTATCTAAGCAGTAAAGTTAAGAGTTTTTTCAACCTCACATTATTTCATGTGTTGAATTTTTCAATAAAGGTGATTGTTTTGTTGATTGGTTAGTTAGGGTTCTTAATGTGTGTGGCTTAGAGTAAGGTGCCAGAGGATTGACAGACTGCTTTATAGCGCCACTGTATAAAGGCAAGGGAAACAAATATGAATGTCCAAATTACAGAGATAGGTGTGTTTGGTAAGTGTGCCTGGAAAGTCATATGGGAAAGAGGAAACTGAAAGGGTGGTAGTATGCACTAAGTTTCAGAATGAAGTGGAAAAAATGTGGCTTCAAGGTTGGTAAAGGATGTGTCGATCAGGTGTTCACTTTGAAACAAAACGATTTGTAAGCTCAAATTACAAAAGTATTTATAAGTTCGGTGATTATACCTGGAAAGTTGTATGGGAGAGTAGAAATTAAGACTGTGGTGACATGCACTATGTTTCAGATTAGGGAGGAACAATGTGGTTTCAGGGGTGGTAGAGGATGTTTGCTATAAAGAATGAGTTTAAGAAATACTTAGAGAAACAGGATTTGTATATGGTATTTATGGACACAGAAAGCATATGAGAGGCTTGAAAGAGAAGCTCTGTGGAAGGTGTTACAAATACATAGTGTGGGAGGAAAGCTCCTAGATGCAGTAAGGAGTTTTGTTAAGAGAGTAAGGCATGTTAGCAAGCAGAAAGAGAGGAGGGTCAGTGGTTTCAAGAAGGAGCATGTATAGTCATCTTGGCAGTTTAACTTATGGATGGGGTGGTAAGTAAAGGTGTTCTATACTTTTGTAGTCCTATCTCTTGAACATTTTCTGACACAGAACTTCTTCAATTTCTGTATGCTTCCTGCATTAACCATGACTTCAGTTATTTTTCCATTCAACCATTACTATTATACTATAAAAGTACTCTTACACCTTCTTTAGAAAGCTTCTAACTTAATTTCTGGTTATATCATCTGCCTGTTCTATCCCTACATTTTTCAAAGAACTGTCCACTGTCTCCATCACCAATCTGTTTCAAAAACTTTGAGGATGTAATCAGGTCACTCTTCATTTGTCTTTGTTCCAAGGAGGGAAAATTTAAAGCCTCTAGCCTTTCCCTATAACTCATTTCTTTCAATTATGGATACAAATTTATTGCTGCTCTCCTCATGCCATTCTCCATTAGCTCTTTGTTGTACTTAACATCCAGTGAACAAACCAGAGATATACCCTAATTTTGGGTTTATGTGTGATGTAAACAGCTTGCTGAATATTTCCTTGTCCATGAACCTGAATGCAAAGTTAATTCTTGCAAGCAGACAGTTGGTCTCCTTAGTTATTCTCATAAGAAGTGACTCTGGCAACAGATGAGCATCAAAGTCAACCCCTAAGTATTTCTCATACATAGATTCCTGCAGCTTGTTTCCCGTTACCTGATAATCATATTGAGGCTTTCTTTCACTATGACCCATACCATACATTTACTCTGGCTGTACATCATGAACCATGTATCAGACCAACTTTGGAATCTTAAGGTCCCATTGTTAACTGATCCAATCCTCCAGGCTTTTAACTTCCCTAATGACCTTTGCAACGTCTGCAAACATATTCAATTAGGAGTCCATACCTGCTGGCACGTCATTTACAAAGATTAGGAAGAGTAGTAGTTCCAGAAAAGAACTGTGGCACTCCGCTGGTGATATCAACCCATTTTGAAAAGGTTCCTCTGGTGTGAGGAGGGATGATTGAGTAAAAAATGATAGGATAAGAGAGGGTTGTGGAGTAAGAAGAGTATAGTAAGGAAAAAAGAGGAAAAAGTATTGATGTGGTTTGGATATATGGAGAGGATGAGTGAGGAGATATTGAGTAGGAGGATATACAAGACAGAAGTGAAAGGAACAGGGGCGGGGAAGAGATTAAGGATGAGATGAGAGGATGAAGTGAAAAGTGCTTTGAGTTATCAGGGCAAGAACATACATGAGTGAGTGAATCAAGCATGGGATAGAGCAAGCTGGAATGTAGTACCCTGGGGAAGACATGTTAATAGGCTGAACCAGGCCATGTGAGGCAGTCAGGGGAACCACAGAAAATCCATGAAGGTTTGGCTGTGGATAGGGAGTTCTGATTTAGGTGCATCATACATGTTCCTATGGTGCCTTGTTAAGAGTGGAAAACAGCAAAAGAATATGAAAATCTATGCACAGTATGTATTATCTTAATAATTCAACCCTAGGACCCCTTTCTACTGGCTATTGCAGCTTTGTGGGTGTAGGAGATACGAAAATAAACAAACTAATTACATCACCCTGAGGATGAAAATATCTTATGATAGTATAATTTTCTTTACAAGTCTAATCACAAATACTTACGTTTCCTATACTGAAAATTTCTGTATACTTTCTGAGGAGATATAAATAAATACACCATCTGCCAGGCTGCAAATTCAAAATCCATTTGACGAAACTTGAGAAGTCGCCGCAAGTATTTGTATCTTTTTGCTGCAGCCGTCATGCAGTCGTGTCTGTGGATAAGTGAATTATTATCTTTATTAAGTTTACAATGAACTATATTTTTGAGTATCAAAAACATCTCCAAGCAAATTGTGTATAATAACAAATTAAGCACTTCTTTTTCTCAGGTTATCAATTTTCCATATACTGGGCCAAATTAAGATTTTGTGGGGCCCTAAGCCATTTTAAATGGAGAGAGAGAGAGAGAGAGAGAGAGAGAGAGAGAGAGAGAGAGAGAGAGAGAGAGAGAGAGGAGAGAGAGAGAGAGAGAGATGAGAGAGAGAGAGAGAGAGAGAGAGAGAGAGAGAGAGAGAGAGAGAGAGAGAGAGAGAGAGCCATGTGTCAGCATGAAAAAATGCACAGATTTCTGTACAATAAATCTTTTTATTACATTATAAAAGAGTGCACATTATAATTATTCTTAATGAAAAGAACATAACCATGACAAAAACAACTTAAGAAATTGGCCACAATTGCATCCCAAGCCTTACGTGTGGAGGTGCAGGACCTCAGACCATGGCCCATGAATTACTGCACCTTATTTCATGAAAAAGATGAGTAGTAATGATCAACCATTACAAAATCTTGCATTAATAATCAATATTACTGTTACATATCACCTTCCACCATGAATGTTCTGATTCATGAACTGCTTTGGTTGTTGTACTCTGTAATTTCTGTGGTTACTGCATTTCACCAATCCTTCTTGCTTATGATTGTAATGAATCATTAACCACAAACTGTTCTGATAAATCAACCAAAATTTTGAAGTCATAAAAACTTTCTCATCAGGGTTGTGTCCAGCAAGCCATGAATGATGACTTGACTTTCAGGGGTTAGAAACCTTGTAGCACCTTATCTGAATGGTGATGTAAATGCCTCTCATCCTTCATTAATCAACTGCAAAGTAGTTCATAGTGTAGCTCAGCCTGAGTCCTTCCTCTTACCAATAAACAATCTTCACTTGGTGATGACAACATGGTCCCATTATCATCAATTGAGAAGCACCTCATTATTCTCAGGCCACATACCTCAACCCAACTATGATCACCACTGGTTAAAGTAAGGACTTTCAAAAGAAAAGAGAAAGAAGGGCAGTAAATACAGCCACAAAAAAGCTGGTGAGACGCTTCCTGGAGAGAGTTTTTTATACTTCAAAACTTATATTTCTCTCTAGGGTGGGTTTCTTCTATGAGCCAAGAGAGCACACCAATATGGAGGAGAACTGTTGGAGAAAAACTTTATCAAAAGGCCAAGTTCAGTGAGAAAATTACCTTAAAAGCTTTTGTGATACACAAGGGTCCTTCTGCAGTGATGTTGGCAACCCTAACAACAACCCTCTACACCTAAAGTAAAGTTTCAATGAGAAATGTGTTTCACTGTAAACCAAAGATCTTCCTGATAAACTCTTCAGGCATAATTGTTCCCGAGAGAGGGAGTTTTTAAGATTCCTTTAGAATCTGTACATTAACATGATTTTTATCCAAATCTTCATTGGTTATAATGAGCAGTTCTCTTGTCTACCGTGCTGTACCTTATCATTTTTCTCTAAGCACCAAGGGCTACTAAGAAAGGAGGTTTCTGAAATAATCATACAGACATTGTAAGGCCAAAGAAAAACTCCTCTGACTGTATGAAAATTTGGTCATAAGGCACTCATGTAGAATCAATAGCCTTAATAGTTCATGGCAATGCTAGAAAGGATTCTGACATACTGATTTCCAAACTCAAATAGCCTGAATCATCAGGGAAAAATGGAAAAGGTTCTAGTGCAAAAAGATAATCATAAATGCTCATTTTATGTGTAAATTCCAAAGTCTAGAGCTTTGACAGTGGGGCCTGAACCAAAGCTGATGGGTATATATACCTTTAAATAATAACTGAGGAGAATAACAAGCTGAAAAGACTTCTACAACTTAAGCTGTTACCCACTTTGGGTTCTAAGTCAACTGATCCCATACTCCAGTTAGTAAGAAAAAGGCCTGCAAAAAAGATAATTTGGGCAAAGATAAAACTGGTAAATAGTATGATTTGGAGTTAAGAGGTTTCTGATGCCTGAAGGTATGAGACATCTCTCATGATTTATGGAACAAACTGACAGATAAAAAAAATTCAATCAGCATATGTCTAAAAACTCTTCCAGGGAGAGGAAAATTGCACATGGTAAAAAATGAATATGTGAGAACTGACCTGTGAGTAATTGGAGTTGGAAGTGGGGACCCTGTGTGATAACTCAAGGAACCTGTAGTGGATCCTATGCTTGAAGGTGACTGGGCACGTGATGGTGGTGGAGATGTCTGATATTTAAGGCTAGAGCTGCTGAAACAATAATAATATTATGAGTTTATGGACAATACACAATAATACAATAAACCTGTGTAAAATTAAATATGACACAAGACAAAATTCCTTAATAGATCAGCAAAACATTTCAAGTACTGGCAGACCCAAGTTTATGAAAGGGTTCCATTCTAGAAAACACTTAGAAATAAAGAACTTGTAAACTGAAGCTTATTTATCCATTGCCTCCCATCAGAATAGCAAAAATACATTCCTAAAAAAAATAAAATCCAAAGCATCTTGAAATATTACAAAACATGTCTTCTATGATAGTTTTTGGTGAACACAATGATTATGAGCCAATAATATGGCATCATCATAAGGATTCCAATCCGAATATGTTAGGTATTTTCAGAATGCCTACAAGATTTAAAGTGATCTGGTGTACATGACAATCTAGTGAATCTGGATACTGTCTATGCCTGCCAGGTGGCCATCTTCTTTGTTTTGATGATGCTTTGGTACTGCCTGGTACTACCATGGAAGTATTTTGTTTTATCTATCTAACCTTCATTATTGCTCCCACTCAGAAAAAATGACTGATGATGAAGCAAAGACATTCAGTGAACAGAAGCATCAGCAAAAATATCTTATGGTGAGACATGGTGATGAGAATTTTTCTGTTAAGGCTTGATGGACTTACCCTAGCAAAAAAATCCACAAAAAATGCAAGATTTTGAAAAATCTTGACTAAGATATCATATTCTTTTGAGACTTGATACTTGAAGACACATTTCTTCAATGAGATAAGATTAAGTAAAAGTAAGGTGTGGTGTCTTGTTCTGTTTGTATGAGGGGCTGACTTAAACAGAAAGTATAGTTCTCCATCTAAATTTTGGGTTGAAAAGTATGGGGTTGGTTGTTTTCATAATTTTGTAGCTGTGCTTAATGAAGTATGATAAGGTGCCCCAACAATACAATTTTTACCAAATTCTTAGCTTAGTGGCAAAAGCGACCAACTGTGGTAAAGAATACCTGTCACATAAGTAGCCACTTCCTAAACCTAATTGATTAAGAGCAAAACCAAAATTTTACCTACCAATGTAATGTCAGTATATCATTACATCTCAGCTGCAAGGAGAGGTTAAATGAAGCTACTTTCAATTTTATTGTTTTTTGAAGGTGTCTTACGTACTTGTACGCAAATCAATCCCATGCTTTCCTTAGTATGCATAACCTTCACTACTACAACCTTATCAAATGTGGAATATATCACAGTGTTCCAACACATGCTCCATAACTCTTGAAGTATTCTCTAACCACCACACAAACACTGAAGAACAAACTCACTAAATGTTAAAAGCTATACAATGTGTTGCTAATCTGGTAATTTACCAAATGAGATAACGTGAGTAAATCTTTGATGGAGGATTTGTCTTTGAGTTCGAACCTGAAAGACCTTACCAAGGAACATAATAATTAGCCAAAATATGAACAGGCAAAAGCAGCCATCGAAAATCACTTTACATTACTACAAAATACTTCACTACATGGTAGTAAATGAAAATACAGATAAACGGGGCAATTCACCCGATTGTCATTGTGACTACGTGAGAGTCATAGCCTTACGAAGACAATGATAATTCTAAACCAAATCAAAATAATGCAAAGTACTACGTGTGTAATACTGACCTCATAGCATTGACAACTTCACGTATTCCCTTCAAGAAACATATAAATCTGAGTATATATAATTTAAGACGGGTTTGTTTTCATCACTTGTTGGTGAACGCTTGCACTCCGAACCAGCAATTGTTCATTCACACTTGGCAATACTATTGTCTCACTACAGATAAAATACCTTCAATAATCACCACCAAACTCATTTCATCATAACCATTCCTTTAAGGGGGTTCAAAAGCTTTAAAAAAATATGCCAAGAATACAAAATTCTTAGAGAAATTACTCCCTGTAACTAAATCTTCCTTGAGAACGCATGAAAATCTGAAAACTATATCAGCTGTCAACGTCACCGAATTGTAGCAAAACACATTAATGAGGAAAACTTTAAAGTATGACGTTAATGTTATTACAAAATGACTTGAAATCATTTTACTTAGTCTTGATGTAGAAAAACTACATGTGCAAAGATATCAAAATATAGTACAGTTAATGTCTACTCGGCTCGAAAGGAATACAGGATGCTGCAATTTATGAACCTTGATGTCCGGATTTTTATTTGATACTTAAATACTCAAATAATAAACATCTTGCAAATATTGGGAACCTTGGAACTTGTACTAGTGAATGTTTATAGCAGTAATGTTCTGTCCCCTTCCCCCCTTTATGTTAAGTGAGGTGTCAAGGGCTACTGAATGCCCTAATCCAGGCTTCTTTATCAAAGCTATATATATATATATATATATATATATATATATATATATATATATATATATATTTTTTTTTTTTTTTTTTCTTTTTCTTTTAAACTATTCGCCATTTCCCGCGTTAGCGAGGTAGCGTTAAGAACAGAGGACTGGGCCTTTGTGGAATATCCTCACCTGGCCCCCCTCTGTTCCTTCTTTTGGAAAATAAAAAAAAAAAACGAGAGGGGAGGATTTCCAGCCTCCCGCTCCCTCCCCTTTTAGTCGCATTCTACGACACGCAGGGAATACGTGGGAAGTATTCTTAATCCCCTATCCCCAGGGATAGGGGATTTATGTTATATTGTTGGGTAAAACAACACTGCCTGCACCTTTGTACCATATTAGGTACCATTCCACACAATTCTGCCTGCAACTTTTTAAGGGACAATAATTCTATCTTTAAGTATGGTTCTCAGCATCAGTTATGCCTAAATACATATACAAAACAAGAATTCTATTTTGAACCAGTATGAGTAATAGTTACGCCTGCATCTGCGTTCAAGGTAATGATTCTATCTTGAACTGCATTGCTGGAAACAGTTATGCCTCCACCTTTATACAAGGTAAAACATTTCTATCCTTAATCATAATGCTGTGAAATTCATGAATGCACATCTCTAAGGGACAACAACCTTCTTCTGAACTATAAATATATATTTATTCTTTTTCTTTCTTTCTTTTAAACTATTCGCCATATATATATATATATATATATATATATATATATATATATATATATATATATATATATATATAAGCCTAGCCCATGGCAGGTACCCCATTTAATCGACCAACCCCTACGGAAGGATGAACAGCTGGATTGGCTGTGCACCGACACAGCATTCCCCCATTTCCTTCAAATCTGCTTCATCTCTTGCACGATTTATTTCTTGTCTCGTCAGAACTGCCTGTATAAAGCTCAGATCTACACAGGATTTTTTTTAAGGGAAGTCACAATGAAATGCCTATTAAACCCAATTTCTTATTTCACATTCTACATTCCGTCACAATGGCTGCGCGAGTCCATCACTCAACAAGATAAACATAATTATAAATGGTCTTACTGTAACGTCTAATCTAGTTCGGAAGCCTCATGGAAAAAAACCTCCATGAAATGCCAGTTGCTGAAGTTTTCGCTTCTGGACAGTTGCTCCGATTATACGGATTAATTTGTCCTTGCACGGAGTGCTTCTCTCACATGTGAAAGACGTATATCTTACTCGACAAAATCAAGTTTCACGCAATACGACTTATCAACTCTCAGACTGACCTCAAAATTCAACCCGCTTGTCCCGTTCCACAGTGATGATTTTCCTTCTCTCTCTTCTCAACATTTTACTTTGATTTCTCTTCGTGAGAACTGGCAACGTGTGTGCCCCCAACATTAGCTAGAAGGTAAAGCACTTTATATTGGGCAAGCCACTGAGTCACATGATGACTTGTGTGACCGCGGGCGACAACGAACTTCGTCTATGTTAGGTTAGTCCGCGAGCGTAAAGTCATTTTTACCCAGGCTGTATAGCTGGGAATCAATGAACTTCACAGTAGTTCATCATTTCCCTGCTACTAGAAGTAGAGCAGCCTTAGAGCTGTAGCAGCTTCTTAAGAATGTTCCTGGGTAACACCAGAACTTTTACACAGAAAGGAGTCCTTGGGTAGTTATAGATAAAACACACACACACACACACACACACACACATATATATATATATATATATATATATATATATATATATATATATATATATATATATATATATATATATAGAGAGAGAGAGAGAGAGAGAGAGAGAGAGAGAGAGAGAGAATGTTAAGACCCTTTAGTATTTTCTTAATTTTATTTACAGATATCCTAATCTCTTCTAAAACCTCTTCCCCATCCCAACTAATGTTGAGGCTATATCTTTCACTGTGAAAACACTTTTCAAATCATTTCAATTCCTTACGTCGTCTCTCAGTACTCTTCCTTTTGAATCACTTAGCCTGATAAGTTGGTCTTTAACTAACAATCTACTCCTGACGAATTCATGCTAAGTTCTGGATTTCCACCATATTTTCATTTCTCATTTTAACCCTGCTATATTCGTCCTTGTTCTCTTCTAGTTGCATTCTCCATAAGCTGGCTGGCTGTAAGGTCTGTATCTACGCCACTGCTTATCTCGAAGCTCCCTTGCTTTTTTACATCTTTTATTAAACCATTCTTCCCACTTTCTCAACCTTCCCTCTGTACTTGAGGCTAGAGGTACACATGTTCCCACTCCTTCACTGTAAATCTTACAAAAGCTTTCTCAACAACCCTGGTTCCCTGGTAGTGAACTCAATTTCCCAGTTTATGTTGCCATAGAATTTAGTAACTTTTGTGTGGAATTTCCACAATCATATCTCCTCTTCAAGTCGTGCTGTTCCATTTCCGTTCATATAACTCCCTCGTTTACCAGCTGTTCAAACTTAAGCATTACATGATCTCTCCAGTTGGTGTGTCATACAAGATATTTTCAATATCCATGCTAGCAGATCATGAGATCAGATCTAGGAATGATAGTGTATCTGTCCTCCTTATCCAAGTAAGTTCCCTGACACGCTGGTAAGGGAAATTCTCCCGCACACACTCTAGGAACTTTTGATTTTCATGATTCCCTGTCAACATGAGAATCTAAATCCTCCTTATACCAAAAATCCCCCCTACCCCCCATTATGAGTACTCCACCGTCTCTGAGACGTACCATCTAGATTGTTCGTTGTTATTGTTAACGTATATTTGGTTTGGATCGCTGAAATTCTTGGGAGGATTATATATTATCAACACTACTGTGCACTTCTTTGTCATAGTGATCCTTCCCATCATGTACTGTCTGAATAGGCCATATACGTCTGTATATGTGTGATTCCTGTTTGTGTGTCTGAGAGAGAGTTGTACACTCGTGTGCCCAGTTTCTTAACCATATATATACATGTACAGTGTTTGGCCTCCTATGTATGTATGCACGTACACATCCTAGCCTAAGTCAGGTACCCATTTATCGACCAGCCCCGACGGGGGGGTAAATACCTGGGTTGGGTTGTAGGTCGCCAGCCATCCCGGGAATTCAAACCCTTGTGGTTCCGACCCCGGGTTAGCCCATGCTGACACGTGGTCACTTAGCCTAACCACTACACCAAGGAAGCCTGTGGTGGGTGGGTGTGGGTGTGTGTGTGTGTGTGTGTGTGTGTGTGTGTGTTAGAGGCTCGCACTGACAAACTGCAGGGGTAAGAATCACAGGAAACATATAACCAAATCTCCACCTTTGGACCCACGTTGTTCTGATTTCGCTTCGGTCCTTGAAGCGAGCAGCAACACAATTTTCTTCTCAGTATGGTACTAAGATTGCGAGCGACGAAGCCCATGACTGCTCCTCACGTCTCCATCTTACCACGGAACATTTCTCTTCATCATACTCACACCAGCGAGACTGCGGAGTCTCCCTTTCACCACAACACCTTACACTTTCACACAACAAGTTATTAAGAGAAATTCCACGTACACTCTCAACTCTACCCCCTTCCTTTACTGCTTATGTGTCTATGGATATATGAAAATATACACAAAGATGTATACAAATTCTACTTTGTGTATTCACTTAAACCGACTCAGAACCAAATGGCTGTCACGGATGGGAGAACACAGCTATACATGGTTCTCTCATCGATGAGAACTGACTGCTATCAGTAGTGCAGGTGTGTACTTGAGTCTTTCGTGTATCTACAGTTCCTATGTCGTGGTAACATGCCAAAGCGCTAACTGTCTCACCGTTTTGAAGAGAGATAAGACAAGAAGGCTATGAACGGTATTTCTTAACGCATCTTACATTTCCTCGCTAAAAAGTTAATGCTATCATTTGCCGATATGCTTTACCATGTATGAGTTCATCTACAGTGCGTGGTTTGCTAAGCTGTGTGGAATGAAGTCGCTGACACCAACATCGTCTGTGTTAGGGTATTTGTTGATAATGAGGCTATTCAAGTACGAACGATTTGAGCTACAGCTTTTAAGAGTCTGACAAGTCACATGACTGATCCATGTTCCGGCAGCGTACACAGATCTCTCTGAAATCATCATCAAAGGCTGAGGTCGAAACATTTAGACGAGGATCATGTTATACAAGAGTTCTCATTTCCTGTCATCGCCAGCTGTAAACAGTGCGCCTCATCTTCTTCACAGGTCTTACAGGATGTAGAACAGATACTACTGGTGAGCCTGAGGGTACGTTAGGCTTAGTCTAATGTGACAATCTGTTCCAGTGAACTTGAAGGCTTTCAGAAAGCGTGACAACACTGTGTACAGGCACCCCTATTGTTCCGGCTGCCTTAAGTGCCAACCTGTGGTTCTGAACTTTGCCGGTCGAGTCTGAGACCCACTACTTCCTACTGACAATAGGACAATAATACATAGAAGCTTCAAGTAAAAAAACTAGTGACCGGGAGCTTATATAACATCATGTCACCGACGATCAGCGTACAGCACACAAAGGTTAGCGGGAGGAATTACGGCATAACTATGAGAAGGTGAGAGGAAGTGAAAGGTATGAAAAGGTGCCGGAAATACGTCCCAGACACAGATGATATCTTGAGACTGGATCCTTCCTCTCCTGTTTACCGCTCAGACTTCTCGTCTCAAGTACAATGTGATGGAATTATTTCCCCAATATCTCTTTTTCATCTAACAATTTCTCGTAACGTAAACCTAGTTACCTAGTATGACCGATATCAGACTTGACATTCTCCATTAACTGTCTAACTCTTCCTCTCACATCTTTTCGCCTTTCTAGGGACATTGATTATTTCAAGGGTCAAGTACTGTATTATTCTGAGTAACTCCATATCTTTTCCATTGTGCCCACGTTCAACAGTCTGATCCACTTTACCCGAGTCTCGTCGCAATCTATCGGAGTCAGCTAATCTTAAATTGGGTACAATAATGATCGTTTTCTTTGATATTCGACCGTGCGGCAGTTTACTGCGAATCTGAAAATATTGTGACCGCTGTTTCCCAGCTCTTCGCCGACCACACAAGTACTGATTAAGTTCCTTACATTTTCTTATATTTTCTGAGTCAACACACGGTGAACTGTATGCATCGCGGTGCAATTTTCTGATTGTGGTTGCGTGCAGAACGACATGAACGTACAACAGCATAACACCATATGATTTGTGAGCTTGTCTTAAACCGATATAACCAGTGATTGCTGACTCCAACAGTGAGTGCTTTTTTTTTTTTGCAGAATTTATCTCGTTCCCTGATATCGCTGTAATATCTGGCTTTCCTAACAGAGCATCTGATATTATTGTGATATCTGGCTTTCCTAACGGAGCATACGGTGTCGAATCATAGCGTTTGATGTTAATACTTCTGCCGCTGGTGTAAAACACACAGACAGTACGTGGAGAGAGAAGTAAGCCTGTGAGGTCAGATTCCTTACTCCCTAAGGATCACAGCGTCCGCCCCTACCCCAGCCGATACAGCCACACCCGACCCAACTCACACATGATTCCCTAGGGCATGCATACTTAAGTATCCTGCTTAACCAACGACTTCGTCGAAAACGTAACCTCCTTCTGATTGGCAGATGCGCTCTATGATGTCACGAATGTCCTTCACTTCCTACACAGGACATGGAAGGAAGACTCACTGTTTCGATGTTTCTGTTTCTTTAAACCTTTATGATTAGTGTTACACGTCTGTCAAGCATCACTTTCAGAACATTCCCCTGCCACGCTGTTAGACCCAGCTTGTACAACGACTATTCAATCGTCAACTGCGTCCCTACCTACGTCCTGAAGCTTATGAGATGCGTCTTGCAACCCACCACCTCCAACTACCTCATGAAACCATTCTGATGATGTGACCCCCCCCCCTACTTGATAAGCATATGATAAGCATCCAAGCGCGACTAATATCATGCAGACAGCATAAACTCACCTCTTAAAGAGCATGGTTGGTAGCGACACCTGGCGACGGTATCGCCAAAGAGGCAATCTTTCAGTAAGAGCACGACTTGATTTCTATAGATCTTAAAAGACATTTAGCTTAACAATGGATGCCACGATGGTGAAAAGCAAATCGGTAAGACTGATTTGACGATCTAATTTATCATAATCATTCAAGATACTTTTCAATCGTCGATCTTTGTTTGAATTCATGAAATGAAAACTGAAAAATTTGTAAAAGAACATTACATCCCCCCAGAAACACATGAAAAAGGGGATTCAATATACATAGGAAAACGAAATTTGAAAACTTTAACATTTCTTGAAGGCTTAACTCTAATACATGAGTAGGCTACACCTTCTAAAAGAAAAATAAGTGAATCTATGGAAGCTTGATTTAAATAAGTGAGCTGTGACTTCTACACGAAAAGTAAGTGTGTGTGACTCAAAAACTTTCAATGTGTTGTCGCTGTGAGTTAGCTCTGGGGCGTTGAACTATGACCTGTGATGGGAGGATGCATTTCATGACCGTCATATCAATGTAAAAACGACACGACTGTGTAGTGAATCATGTCTATGTTCAAATGAAACGAGGGAAATCTATGAAATTACAATAATTCCGCCTTGTTGACAGGACAGCTTTTCCTGCATACGTATAATCCTACGTCACACTCGTGGGAGGAATAGTACATAAATACGTTCCTCTACTTTGATATACGAGAGATTCATATCAAAAACCCTCATCAATTTTTGACTGCGTTCGCAGGGCTTATAACGAAGATTAGGCCATCCATCTACCTTACCTGCGCCACACACTCCGCCGATGACATGAAACTTTAGAATAGTTTAATGCTGTCTAATGAAACCAATCCACTGACGAGAAGTATAACCGTCAGGTGGAAATGTCACGAGTAATAGAGCGGTAAAAGCGGCCCCGTTGAACCCACCTGACGCAACGCTGGGTGGAAAGGACATTAATTCTCGTTTTTACACGCTGACATATAGTGTTCGCGGACCCAGTAACAAAACTTTGCGGTTTCAAAATGCTACGTGGCAAATGCACCCGTTTTTTTTTTTTTCTGTCGCGTCAAATTCTTTAGTGTACACCAATCATACATTAGATTTACATGATATATGTTTGGCAGAGAAGAGACAAAAGGGAGACTGATACGAATGACGTAATGTTTTTATCTTGTTTTCGTACGCTAAGATTTTCCTGTTTTCTAGACACCAACATCCAAGGGCACTGACGGAACTCTTGCTTGCTGCTGTACTTTACGTGGTTGACAAGCGTCCATCCTTGCATCCTTGCTCTGCTCCTGAGGTACAATCGTAATCATTTAAGGCTGCCGGGTCACCTGTTTTGAATGCGTGCAGTGAACTAAGGCTAGGGTGGTCTTTTGGTAGCCTTACAGGGGAGCCTTGAAGGCCAGCGTATCTCAGGGATCCATAGTAGACGACCCCCTTGCTTTCTCTTGTGTACATAAATGACGTGAAAAGAAAAGAAAATTCTCATAACAACCGGAGCTAAGTCTTTTTCTGCGACATAATTATCTGTGATTCCGCCTCACGTTAGTCCAAAGATAAACACAACGTCACTCCTGGTCCATCACCTTAAGATTTCACAATCCTTTTCATTCATAGAGAGCCAGTAGTTCCATGACCTGACGCTGGTTTCTTTTGTTGGATGTAGAGTGGAACATATCAATAACATTAAACTCTTAAGTCTGCACACTGACGAGTCACTTACAATAGAAATCACACTCCATGCATATCCAACGAACGGCAAACATGTGGAATGCAAATCTTGCCTTCATAACCTGACAGACCAGTCCAGTCAAATAATCGACCCAACGAATCAGTTTCAGGATTTTATATAAACGTGTTTGTAGGGATGGGTCTGAAATGTTCAACGGAGGCAATGTCTCGTAAGGAAAAGCTCATGTCACTGATGTCAGTCGAAATACCTTTCCGTCTTCTTCAATTACCTTTCTTTACTAATAATAAATACTTGGGTAGGGTTCTTGTTAAAGGTTCTCCTGACATCTGTTTATTTAACTTCGTGATGGGATGCCAGTGTTGGAAGCCGGCGCGCCAGCGAGCGTGACGCAGCGGCCCTCCTGGGTGAAGGGGGCCGGCTGAAGGGAAAACTTTTCCGTGGATGAGAGGAGCACCGCGCCGGTCATAACTATTCCCTACAATTGTCTACGAGGGTCGCCCTGGCCGAAAATTTTTCCTTGTTGCTGTCTACGAAGATCGGCTCTTAACACCTTTCCTAGAAGTGTCTGATAGGATACTGGTAGATCATACATTCCCTCGAAGTGTCTGAGAGGATTGTGTTATCACCTCTCCTGGATATTTCAGAGGATCTTCTTAATTACTACTTAGACGCGTCTATGAGGATCTTGCTAGTCAGTACTTTCTCTAGAAGTGTCTAAAGAGAATCGTTTTGTTTACTCTCCCTGTAACTGTCTAAGAGGATCGTGCCGGATTAAAATTTTCCTTACGTGTTTAAGGGAATAATGCTTGACTATATTAACCGTATCTAAGAGGATTGTGATGTAAAAAAAAAGACATCGCCCGAAACGTGCCCAAGACGTTCATATGCGGCAACACTTTTCCCGTGCTGTCTGCATGACTGAGTATTGTGGTGACCATAACATAAATGATGAGGTTCCTCCTGAGTTGAGCCGCTCTCTAGATTTGTCCAGTAAGATCGTGACGGACAATTTTCCGTGAGGTGTGTATAAAAGAGGATTGTACCGGACAAAACTTTTCTCAAAGGTTTTAAAAACATGTGACAGGAAGTTGTAAGTCGATCAAGTATTTCTTCAACTGAGAAAATCCTACTCATGTAATGTAAATCTTATTCCCAATCGCTGAGACACCGTGGTCGCCTTGAGCCCTGGGCCCCGTCTCATGTCGAGGGTGTGGCCTGGTCCCGCATATTCTTCCGCCTGCCTCTTATATTTCATGTATGATAAGCTCACTGACTGACAATAGGGAAGTAACGCCCCCGTACAGACGCATCCACCATACTCCTGCAACTGAAATACAAATAAAAGTGACACCATTGGAAAGTGTGTTGTCTCTGCCGATTAAGATGGCGGGAAGTGGCGGAGCTGTGAGGGAGGTGCCAGTTAGATTTTGAAGTTCTCATTTGTTCTTCAGTAACGTATTATTTCTTAACCATATACTTAATGCTGCACCATTATTCGACCACTACTGGTATATAATTGTGATGTAGAATATTTTCGGGCGAGTGAGATCGGCTCCCAATAATGACGAACGTAGCATCTCTCCACCGACGCGCCAAGGTTTTAAAACTCGGCCGGTCCTGAACAATGCGGGGAGTTTCTCTGTGAACTCCAAAGCGACAGGTCCACTCGGTCATATAGTTTCACCACCTGTGTATTTTTTTTTTTTAAGCTTTTATCATCATGGCAGAAAAGGGAGATGTACCGGCTGACACTGTGTCGCTCCCGCCGACCTACGCGCCCTCCGAGGCCTACACGGAGTCGCCACCTCCGGTAAGTGACGACCGTAGATGCGGTGTGCTCTTTCCGTCGCGGCTCTACTACTCAATTTTCCTTGAGTGAAACTTGCGGAATTGCTATTCATTTTTTAATCCAGATTTCAGTACATTGGTTTGCAGTGTCTAACAGTACTTTGTTAGACAAGGGGGATGTAATTCACTTTAAAAAATTTTAACTTTCGAAATGTTTTGACCGTTAGGGAAGACGGCCCACTGGCTCCTTCCTCCCTCACACTACAGAGTGACTACTTTCACACCACGTATTCAGCCCTACAACCTCGGACCTAATTAAACACACGACAGTAAAGTTACCACCCTTCCTGTCCCCCCTCCCTCCACTCCCCCCCGCCCCCCTCCTCCTCCTCACACACCATAAATAATTAACCACCGCATGAATTTACACGGGTATTGGGAGGGTACACCTATTCAAACGCTCTGCTACGGAGAAAATATGAGTGGCAAGACGCACCTCATTGGCAAGGGGGAGGGGGTGACGAAGACAGGAAGTAACCCCTTCCCCCCCTTCCCCATCTCAATTTTTTCCCCCTTTGATATTTTTTTTCGTTATACGAAAATTTATTATGTATGAGAACGAGAAAGCGTTACCAAAAAAGAGTGCGATGTATTGTCATGTCTTCAAAACCAAACAGAAGAACACAACTTGCAATAACTCTGTATGTACTGCAAACTTGAATTTACTGCGAGAGTACTAACATGACATCAAATTTCTTGACTGAATCTTACCTGACTTCTCTCGTTATATTGATCCCTAGCCATCATATACCACCTGCAAACCGCCCCTGGCCACCATACAACCACCCCTCCCCCTCGTACATCCTGAACCTCCAACATCTGATACCTTAATGAGACTTACTAGGTAACAGGTTGGCTGTACACCTGCTCAGTGGCGTTTCTATAGTGTACTCATATACAGATACCAGCTCTTTCGACCACCCCTCAAACATACCCAACACTTTAAAACCATTAAAGCTATCACATATTTAAAACACCCTTAGAGACACCAGCGTTTTTAGAACACCCTTAAAGTTAGGGATGCCAGTACTTTAAAACTGCCTTGCATACACACACCAGGTCTGTAGCGACTGTGTAGATGATGCCTCCAAATAGCAGTCTTACTTTGCATTTTCCGTGTATTACAGGGAGACTGGGTGTACTACGTAACCTGAAGTACACACCGCTGTTTCTAGTAGCATTACAAACAAGGCTTTGTAATCACCTGTTTGTACAGTACGGAAGTGGGGGTGGGGGTTGGGGGACTACACTCCTGGGCCATATCGCTTGAACTTTATCGCACATTTTAAAACTGTATAATGTCAGCATTTAAAATTTTGTCATTGCTCTGTTACTGTGCCTTTTGAACTAGTCACCGTGGGCAGCGACAGACTTGGTGAAGAAAATTGACGGACGTGATCAAGTCACCCGTACCTCTTCCCTCTTCCATGGTAGAGAAAGGGCCTCTCGCCTCTACGTAACTTGGCTCTCGATTCTGGTGCCATGTTTGTTGCCATTCTCCGGACTTTCTCCACCATTTCTAAGTAATTTTTTAACCGCATGCTTTTTTCTTACACCCGAGATGGCCATGATTGGGGCATGTTTTGCTCGTGTCATGCTTCTCGGTATAGAAAAAAAAAAAAAAACTGAGTTAAACAAGTTTGTCTCGTTTCAGTCCTTTTGGAGCTGACGACAAGATAGGTAATATGTCGACACCCAAGTCCCCCCCTTTCCTTCCTGAACACACAACAAAGACATTTAGGAAATGTACTGGTATCCAAGGACTTCAGGAAAGGTTTAACATCATCTTACATCTTAAGCCTGACCTCGGCTGCAAGAGCGGTTTTCTACCCCTGCAGCTCCGCGTGCTGCCAACTTTCTGTAGAGAGCTTGGTTTGCTTTGCTGTTTGTTGTTGTAGATGTCTCTGGCTAGGCTGTTTTTTGCCTGCAGAGGTGCTCTTTTATCTTTAACATCCATTTGGTCTGCTACACTTTCGAGAAAGTTAGCCAATTTTTTTTAAATTTTCATTTTTTGAATTCCAGCGGTTTCAAATATCTTTTGTGAGTGGGACAGTCGTGAGTCCCCGACATCTGTGTTATATTCATAATGTTACTTGTGGCATCTCTCTTTCTCCGTGGATGTCATTTGCAACATTCTATCTTGATTGCCATTATAACAATGTATTATCTCTATGCAGATGAGATACAGAGCCTTCTAGTATTTTCTCCTTGTGGCCGGCCGGAGAGACGGGTGCTTTGGACAGTCATCGCTTATCTTCTCTCATTCTGAAAGTTCTCAATCCCCCCCCCCCCCCCTACCAATCTTATCTTCACAGAGTCGATTGTTCTTTTGTTATGTCCAGCAGAAGTGAGGTCATCCCAGATGGTCATCCCCAGATATTTGAAGCATCTCCTGTCATCAGATCTATCACACTCTTATGTACGCCATGTGATTCGATAGCTTCGTTTCATCCTGATGTTGTACCGCCATATGAAGCCTAGGGTATATATACTGGAAGCAATGGTGGTGGTGGCGGCGTTGATAGATCATTATGATGGTCGGTGGTAGACTAGTGAGAGCCAAGTTGGTGGTGTGGGCGGGCTGGGTTGAGTCACACCTGGTGATCAAGTCCTTCACTGGGCCCCACAACTCACCTCCTCTCCCCCCCTCAGTATATCTTGCCCCCACCCCTCTTCCCGTTATTTGCATGTCATGTTTGGTTGTATTACTCTCCATGCAGGGGTTTCCTCGAGCCTGGCGACGGGCACCAGGAACAGCTTAGACTATCATAAAACCTATTCCTTTTTTTCTTCATACAAAATTGCAACGTGTGAAAAAGCACATAAAGCTTACTAAATTTTTGAAACTTTAAATTTTCGTAAAAGTACAAAATTCCTTAGATTTAAAAATTTCCTAAAATGTCAACAGTTCTGCCTCGCTAGAATGTGGAAGCATAACACTGCTGTTCTCCCACAATATTTCTACTGAATGTTAATGAAGTAAGCGTCTAAAGTTCAGAGATTCTACGAAATGTTGGTTTGGTCTTTGTCTACAATAAATTACAGTGAGAGAAGAGATGACGGTTTCTTTAGCTTAGCCTAGGTTTGGCTAAGCGAGAAGTACACCCCCAGTCTCTCTCAACATTGAGGGAGAGAGAAAGCCAACGGAGGAAGAAAAACACTTGGCTCTTGTTTTCCCGGGAGAAAGTTCCCGCTCGGGCGAGAGCTGTCGAGGTTTGGGGGGGGGGGGGGGGGGTTGGGGGGGGGGTGGGTGAAGGTAGGGGGGGGAACCTGTAACGTCTCTGGGTGCCCCTTTCTTTGTCTTTGTTGCTTCTCTAGTCTGTCTCTGTCTGTCAGTCTTTTACAGCCTTATCTACATTCCTCTTTTTCTCCGTTTTGCAATGCTCTTTCCTCGTTTTCTCAAACGGAGTCTTGCATACCCTTTCTCAAAGCCTGTATAGTTTTAATCTGCGACTGTCACTCGTCACAGAAATTAAAAGGAGGGAACAACATTCAAGGAAAACATGGTATGAGGTGGTGAATGACTGAGGAGCCACGGTAGAAACTCGACTCCGTCCGTGTCAAGGTTTTTAGAAAGTCTGCCTGCTTCATGACGTGCCACGGGTGACAACGACCTGAAATGACTGGTGGAGGTGAGGTACCTGGCCAGGAACTGACTGTTATGGTGGTGGTACCTGGCCAGGAACTGACTGTTATTGTGGTGGTACCTGGCCAGGAACTGACTTTTGTGGTGGGGGTACCTGGCCAGGACGTGTCTCTGTTGTGGTGGTGGTAACTGGCCAGGACCTGTGTCTTGTGGTGGGGGTACCTGGCCAGGACCTGTCTCTGTTGTGGTGATATTTGGCCAGGATTTGACTGTTGTGGTAGGGGTACCTGGCCAGGACCTGTGTCTTGTGGTGGGGGTACCTGGCCAGGACCTGAGTCTCGTGGTGGGAGTACCTGGCCAGGACCTGTGTCTTGTGGAGGTTATGATGGTGTTGCATGGTAATGTTGGGGTACAGAGGGACGGTCTATGGTAATGATGGGGCACATAGGGATGGCCTATGGTAATGATGGGATCCAGAGGGACCTTACGCACCCACTACACTAGTCGTAACAATATTTTACAACACTACTACAGTGGTCGTAACAATATTCTACAACACTACTACACTGGTCGTAACAATATTCTACAACACTACTACACTAGTCGTAACAATATTCTGCAACACTACTACACTAGTCGTAACAATATTCTACAACACTACTACACTAGTCGTAACAATATTCTACAACACTGAAAGTTTGGATGACACTTTTTGTATTTCTCGAAGTGGCTTCTGAGTCCAGTTTGCTTATGCAGTATACCTAGGACGACTGGAGGTGATGGCCTTGGGTAAACTGATCAGGGTATGTTTGTTTCACGAACAGGATGTGTGTGTGTGTGTGTGTGTGTGTGTGTGTGTGTGTGAGGGTACGTGTGTACCTGTGTGTATTAGGGAATATTTTTTTTTTTTTCATACTATTCGCTATTTCCCGCGATAGCGAGGTAGCGTTAAGAACAGAGGACTGGGCCTTTGAGGGAATATCCTCACCTGGACCTCTTCTCTGTTCCTTCTTTTGGAAAATAAAAAAAAAAAAAAAAAATTAGGGAATATATGTGCGTTTATTTGTAACTTGGAAACTGGTGTGTGTGTATGTGTATATGTGTGTGTGTGTGTGTGTGTGTGTGTGTGTGTGTGTGTGTAGCGGGGCCAGGTGAAGGGTGGCACAGCCCACGTTGCCAAGCCGGACATGCTGCCCACCGTCCTTAAAGACTTTCCTTGTATGTCTGGGTTTAGCTTAGTCTTCCTCGCTCCCCCAACACACAGACACACGCACTTATAAAGGTTTTCCGTGTACGTCCTATATATATATATATATATATATATATATATATATATATATATATATATATATATATATATATATATTCGCTGTTTCCCGCAACTGCAAGGTAGCGCCAGAAACAGACGAAGAAAACGCCTCATTCCCTCACTTCCATTCTCAAGCTCTCAAGCACCAAAACCAACCACTGCCATATATATATATATATATATATATATATATATATATATATATATATATATATATATATATATATATATATATTCGTTCAGTGATACTGATACAACCTCGCCGAAGGTGACCTCTCACCCGAGGTCTTGCTTCAGGCAATCGGAGTCTAGTAACACCATAATATATATATATTGCACCTGTTACACTAGAATGTACGACACATCATCAACACCTTACGACCACCACGCACACACATGATCACAGAGCTGATGGAGAAGGTCCAGAGGAGGACAACAAAGATGGTACCAGAATTATGAGAGCTTAGTTACAAGAAATGGCTAGAAGAGAGGAGTAAGGGGTGCCCTGATCACAACCTTTGACTTCTAAAACAGTGAACAGCTCCGAGAAATGTAGGGATATAACATCATGGAGCCACAACATGAAATTTAGCTAAAAACTTGTTAAAAAAGATGTAAATAAGTACTTTTACAGTATAAGAGTGGTGGACGAATGGCGAAGAACGACTGACGACATGTTTAATGCAGACAGCATACAAAAATTTCATGTTTTGAGACAGTGTTCGAGAGATGGGGCGCAATGAGTGTACAACTCTCTCCTTGTGTAGCACAAATAGGTTATTACAAAATAGGTAAATACACACCTTTGCCTTAAGTTAGTGTTCGTATGTGTATATATACCCAGGAGTAATACATGTACTTGGTAAAGAGATGAATGTACAACTCTCTCCCCATAACACAAATGAAACACCACACTCCCTCCCCCCCCCTCTCCCCGGATGTTGGGGTGGGGTGTGCGAGGCGGGGTTGGCCTTGGTGAGGGCCGCCCATACGTCGCCCACACTTGGGCATGTGGGCGGCTCCCAAGCAGCTAGCTGTAGAGGTGACCCCGCCATCCGGATCGTCAATGGCACACCACACCACGCTCATGTGAACATGCATGCATGTGTTCACCCTCGTGTATGTCTTGACCAGCACACACACACACAGCAACAAGACTGTGACCACTTATCCTGCCACCAGTTACCTAACACGGTCGGGTCTTACCTGACTGGTTCTTCCCACACCACACCCTCTCTCAGCACCACCTCACCCCGTCTCCTCTCACCTCCCCACACCACATCCCCTCTCCCATTTCCCCACACCGTCTAGGACCCCCTTCCACCTCCCTACATTTCCCCCCTCCCCCTTAGCACCTTTCTCCTTGCCTCTGCGGATCACGGGCCGAGCGGCGTTGAAATCTCTGGCCGTCACAGTCTGGTTGGGGCGACGTAATGCGGCGTGTGTGACGGCGTTAGCTACCTCAGCCAGCCTCGCTGTTGAAACCCCTGCACCAACCACTGGGCTTCCCCTCCCCCTCCTCCCTCACCCCAGGCGGCCCCCTCACACGACACCGAACCCTTCGGACATGACAGCACGACCCTTGGATATGATGGGCTGGCCTTTGACCTGACCTGTAAGGATAAGGTCAATGGTCATGCCATTCATGCCCAAGGACCGTAGTCATGTCCAAAGGGTTAAAATATGACGTTGTATCTTAAATCATACTAATGACGGAATTATCGAAGTTCGTCTTAGCTGTGACGCGGTTGTCTAGGTTAGCCTGTGTGTGACGAGGCTTTCTGTCTGTTGGCAGGGATGGTTAAGGGTCATAGTTTCTGGTGGCGGGGCTGGCTGGCTTGGTAAGCCTAGTGCCGAATGGCGGGGCTTGATAGGTTAGCCTATTGTGTGGTGGCGGGGCTGGGTAGGTTAGTTTAGTGTCTTATGGTGGAGAAGTTGGCTAAGCTAGCTGAGTCTCTTGTGGTGGGGTTAGCTAAGTTAGCATGCCTAGGAGCAGGGTTGACTTAGCCACCTGGGGAACCATCATAGATCTCAACCATCATATCAGTGGGAGATTTTTACATGGCATTATTACTGTAGGAACTAAATATTACAATTCCCCAACCATCAAATGCACTTTGACAAATAGCAGAAACCAGAAAAATAAAGAAACTTGTCCATTGTGAACATACCGTTATCTAGTAGTAGGAATTCTCTTATGATTCGATGCTTAGAAGCTTCAGATTTAGAAGGTAGTAGTGCAACAAAGCCTGAGAATTGTTGGCCGGAATCATAAATGTTTCGATCCAGCCTCTACTTGCTTATCACCTGCACCTGAAAAAAACAATCAGGATGTATATTCATGTATACATTATATACATACATAGATATGAGTAAATAATAATGTGCGTTTGTTTGGCATACAGAGCCATTTGAAAAACACGATATTCGTAAATCTATCAATGGCAGCGTTACACAGAATCATGCTTTTTTTTCACACACAACACAAGAAATTCCTTGACGTTTATTCTGACCTTTGCTCCGGGGTCTTTGATAAGTAACAGGGCAATTGATGAAGAGATCGAGATGTCTGAAGATACAGCGGAAGGCGGGAGTTTGACTTGTTTATCCAGTCAAAACAGAGATCCGTACTTACAATACATATATAAAAATGTTTTTATAGCTATGGCTATACTTCAAGATATTTTAGGTGTTCACTTGATATTTTTTTAAACTCTGAATGACTTTTTCTGAATTATTAGAATTATTTGCTATAAGTCAGTTGAGCAAACGGGCAGCGGTCAGGGAAGGTTCTGGTCGTCCCGCTATTTCCACCGCCGTTTGGTAGATAATGAGGAGACGGCCAGCTGCTGCGTCATCACTTTCACTTGGCTACTTACAATTAAAGGAGAATGGATCTGTAAGCAAATAAACACCTGCGAGAACTTATACACCTTAAGGAGACATTCCATAACGTGTTCGGAATTGCTTTCGATCATTTTTTTCTAGAGTATTTTGTCTACATTTTTTGTATAGTTTATACATTATCACTTCTCTTTTTTAAGTGATATAATAAAAATACGAATTTTATGTTAAATAAGTACAAAATGCAAGGGCAGTGTCCGCCGAAGTCCAAGTCATGATTGCGTGGAGGAAATCGGAGAGTGTGTTCCCGCTGACACACTTTCTCCTCGACGTTTCCCGCCATTCACTTTTTTATTCTCCCACAAGTGCTGCAATTCTCCCTCAAGATTAATTTCCTTGTGAAGAATATGTGTAAATCGTGTATATGGTGTTCCCACGCATATTTTGTTTCCTGTAATTCGGCGTTAGGCATACAAACGGAGCCCAACAGCTGAACGAAGGATGTCCAAAATATGGCGAAATCATATTTCTTAAAATGAAAGTAAGGGCAATTACAGGTGAGTTCAACTTGAGGTCATATGAGGTCAACATTCCATATACCAACTTGATTCGTATGTTGCTGAGTAGTGGGTATGATGGCCCTTCTGTTGCACCTTAATTGTGTTTACACCTGATACTAAGAAGCATAGCTATATGTACGTACACTAGGTACACATTTTTTGGATGTGTGGTTCAAGATGAGACCTGTTAATCTTTATCCGTGTTTCCTTCGAGAAACACCAGTAAACCAAATACCATGAGTGGTCAGATGAAACAAACTTCCTGTTGAAACTTATCGAAAAGTAGGTACATGGCGAGTTGCTGTGCACTTAATGAACCCTTAATATGAACGTCTTAGTCAACCTTCAAACACGTACATATGGATGCCCATGTCACCTGTACCCAATGAGCCATTGGTTGTGTGAGATTTCTGAAGGGCACACCAGATGCGTGTGTACCTGTTGGTGTATACATGCTATGTATACCTGTTGGTGTACACACGGAATGTGTACCTCGTGTATATACATTAGTGGCTGTGTGTATCTGTTGAAGTGTGTACGTCGCGGACTATGTGGACCTGCTGGTGTATGTACTAGTTGTGTCCCTGTTGGTTTACACAACTAGTGGTGGTGTTTTTGATGTACACATTAGTGGTTGTGTCTGCCAGCTGCTCCATTCACACAGTTGCCATGTGAACGTGGTGTGAAACACCTTTGGCAACAGAGCACCTTTGACCTATGACTTTTGAACCCGAGGCTAAGCTGCCATTACTGATGGTCTCATGTACTGACTTACCTTACCTCACATCCTGGCTTCCCCCTTCCTCACCTCATTCCCCCCTGGCAGCCCTTAACTCTACACTTCCACCCCATGAAACCCCACCACCTTCCATCACAACCTTCCCAGGCATCCACCTCCCTATACAGTAGTGTTGGACACTGCCGAAGTCGGCCTCTGGCTAGGCTGCGTCCATTGGTACGAGAGTGGCAAGCGGTAGAACAACCCCTTTCACTCTGCCCATGGCCACACCATACCTCGTCGTTACGATGGTCATTATCCACCCACTCCCAGGGTGGATTTCCACCTGATGGTTCACCTGAATACACCAGATACTCTCGCCATAACTTAACATAGCAGATACATATGCTTTTACCTAGTATAGCAGATACTCTTATCTAACACAACAGACACTCTCACCTTTAACTAGCATTTTAGATATTCTTGCTTTAACCTAGCATAGCAGATACCCTCACCGTAACCTAATATTTTACTATACTGGCCATATCTTTTTCTTCACTTTCCTTTGCTTTGTGTTTTCTAAGTTTCTCATTATAGTGTTATATATTAATAGAGGATTTTATCGTATTTCATGTAAATTTTTTCTCCCTAATATACACCTTCTAAAAACCTTTACAACTTTGTTTTTCTCAGTTTTTGATCTAATGTATTTATATGATTTTATGGATTTTTCAGTCAGCAGTACTGTAATCCTAGTCTCATTTATTGGAGCTAGCTGCATAAGTGATCTGATTTACCGCAACGCCGTTTTCCTTCTTTTTTTAACATGTGTATGATAATGATGATAATGATTCACGAAATTACCTGCCACCAAAGGCAAGTTACCTTTTAGGGTTGAAGGGAAGGGATTGTTTGACAATCTTGACACAAACGAAAATGGTGGTTGACAAGACTATCAGATTACTGATTAACATATGTTCGGAGTGGCTGGGATGGGGCTATTTTTGTAGCTCGAAGCTGTTGCAGTGCCGAACTGTAACGGGCAAGAGGTATGTAACTGAGGTGGCTGGAGGTGAACATGACGAGAGCGGTGTAGCGCCATATTTTTGTCAACGCAGACATGTTCAGTTGATGGTTGGGGAGTTGAGAAGACCTGTGTGTTGGGTACATGGAAGATGGTGTGAGAGGAAC